>NC_071335.1:11055000-11655000 GCF_027744825.2 Synchiropus splendidus | reverse complement strand
CTTTCTGCGTATTTTCTACTGGAAAATAAATATTTTAATTGTACAACTTGAACTATTTTAAAGAGGAATTGGTGGGAGGGGGAAAAAAAGACAATGTTTGGCCACATAGCTAGCGAATGAGGACACGTCGGACAGGAAACCATGTTGGGTTCTGTGCCTGATTCTTGTGAAATGCTACTGTTGAACGAAATTATTTAAAATTTGTATTTATTTTTTTGCTTGCTATAGTAAAATTATTGCCAACTGCTGTGAGGGAAAATGAAATAAAAATATTTGTTTTGTTACATGTCTTGCTGAGAGTCATTATTATTGCAAGTTGCAAGGCTTCCGAATGTTTGGACATCCAAGGCGAGAGCCACCCACGGTTTTGCTCCCAACAGTCGGCCGTCGCTGCCCTGCTGACTCCAGTTCTGCCTTTAGAGAATGATCTGCATCTGTATCGGATGCGGAATCGTGGTCCAGAGTTCTTTCAGATCAGACACATGGTTCGTCTGCAGCACGTGTTTGTTTGGTCAGTTGTCAGTCAGCCCACTTTCCAGAGAGTCGGCCTCCGTCATTGGACCGTGACTGTGATGTCACACTTCATGCTTGAGACTTTTGTGGCCATTTGTTTTGTCGCAGTGGCGACAACGTGGTTGTGGTCAGGGCAGAAGAATGCCTTGTCAAGATGAGTTGAGATTTCGGAGAGCTGTCAGAGAAAAGATGAGTTTGTATGGTACGTGATTCAGATTATCATTACTCAGACGGTCCTCACAAAGATAGTATTTTGTCAAGAATTGGTCCCCGCAAAGTAGGATAAACAAGCCCACCCACAAGTTCACACACAGCTGCACACAAGCTCTGATCCAGAAAATAGGGGAAGTGGCATTAATGGGCAGACGGTATGTGTTCTTCACCCTGCTGCTTTTCAATCTCTGCATCATGTAAAAGGAAATATTGAATTGTGTACATCGTGACCACGTGATGTAATAGATACAAAATAGTTGTATAACATGTCAAGTAACACAGTTGTAATGTTTGTAATGTATCAGAGGGTTGAAATGATATTTAAAGATTTAGATCTGAAGAACAGCACTCATCTCAAGAGCACCCGATGATCAAGCTGGAATTCACAGAACTAAAATGTTATAATTCTGCCATCAAAGATTTCACTAAAATGTTATATGGATATAAGAATATCTGCCACAAGAAGCCACATTTTTCAATTTGAATGAATTTGGTGTATTACTGAATCAAATGATGGAGCCATACATACATTTACACAACAAAATACTGTTTATTTTGCATCAGTTTGACAATAGCACAATAAATCACGGTGGTGGCAATATTCAAGTTTTTATATCACCTTATTTAAACTAAAGCTCTTTTAATGTCTTGAAATATTTGTATAAGAATTTCAATTGTATAAGAATTTCAAGTCCATTCAGAGTAGTGGAAACCCTGGACACTGTGTAGTAAAAAACCTCCCTGAACCAAAGCAAACAGATGCTTTTGTTTGCTTTTGTTCAGGGATTCCTCCATGTTTGTTGTTGTTGTTATCATCCTAGCTGCCATGTGTCTTGTGCATCAGTGTGATCAGTGGACCAGGAACTCCTGCACTGACAAAGGTTCCCTGTTGTCTGGAGAGCAAACTGTTAAATCAAATTAAATCATTTTTTTGTGTATAATGCAACCACACCTATGGAAACACACACATTTTTGACAAATATTTCATGATACAGTCAGCGTAATTATGTAGAATTGAAGGGCGTCAATTCATGGCAGTGGTTGGAATTAAGCCGAGTCTAGTCGTATGTGAAGGGTTGGACCTCTCTTTTTAGTCAGTGTGTGTGGATGGATTTTTCCTTGTGACTCAAGAGGTCACTTTTACAGCCAGAAAGCATTCAGAGTGCTACACTGGCTCTGAATTGTACTAGTCAAGTCTCATCTCAAAATGGTTGAAAGTGGTTTGCGTGATCTGAGTCCTCCACCCAACACCTGGTGATGATGACAGATGCTTTCACAGCCTTTAAAGAAGCAGGATAAATGATGGCACAGGCTTGACTTTGATACCGGGTGAGTGTCCCTGCCTGTGGAGGGACGCGCTGAGGCTTCCCATCCAAGTTGGTGGAGCTGCTGCAGGGTGAAACTGCCCACTAGTGCCTGTGGCATCAGAGGCAAACAGACTTGCTGCTCTTGCTCCCGGAGCCTCTACATCCATATTGAACAAAGACTGCAAACACGTGATCTCTTAGATTTGATTTCTAATCTATTTGAGGGGAAGAAAAATCTGTAACAAAATCAGACTTTCCTGCTGCATTATAAATTGAATGTGACTGTGAAGATTTCATTTTGCGGAATCATTCAAGTGAAAAATAACCTCCCAAATTTCTTTTTTTTTTTTTTTAAATGCTTCCATTTGTGCATAAAATGTGAATATTAGTGTCTAATATTAATGCTTTTGTGGCAGCCAACCCTAAAATTAGAAAAAAAAAAGTCAAATTATAGGCTGATGTGAAACAGAAATGACACCTCACATCCACAAAATTTGTTTTATGGCTTTTAAAATGGCAAGTCATGCATGTTATGCTCCAGTTGTCATTGTTTCGAGTGGTCTCCTGGCTAAAAAAGTAAGAAGTATTGAACCTTCCTCCAGTTGCACGTATGAGTCTCCAGAGACCATGATGTTTGCTGATGATTGAGTGTTCTGTAGGGAGAGTAAAGACTGAACGGAAGCAGAGGAATGAACATCAGCAGACAAAGACAGGAAGCAGGGTTAGAAGTGGCAGACTAGTAGTGTGACATGGACAGTTAGAGGTGGGTCAAACTGAGGAACATGTCAAGAAGTTTGGGAAGAGTTGGGGAGGCCTTACTCAGATGGTGTGAACCCGGGGAGAGGAGATGGAGCAAGGGACATGACGGATGAAGAATGTCAGAAATGAAGGTAACAGGTAAAAGAAGACGACTCTGAAAAACAAAAAGATCCGCAGAGTAAACCCAGTTAACTGTTTCAGAGCTGCTCACTGGCTCAAGTTGCCAGGAAAACCTGTGGCCTCAGTGGGACTCGTGTGACAGCATGATGAAAAATACACATTTTCTCAGCTCAAATTTAAAGCTTACAGCTCTAAAAGACCAGCTGTACTTTAAGGGGGGGGATTGAGCCGATGACTAAATTCACCAGAGCTTCGACAAAAGGGGAAAACTGATTAGGAATGTTCTGCTCTGAAGCCAAAGCAAAACAGCCTGCACAGCCTGGTAGAGACATTGAAAGATAATTTGCTGTGTTTTTACAATGGCAAGTCAGACATGAATGAACAAAAGCCCTTCAGTCGCAGCTCTCACTGCAGACTTGAGCCCCAATCTGCCTCCCAATATGGATTTAACAACGCCCAAAGTTTACGGCTGTGTGACTGGAATGCTCATCAGAAAGCCTGAACATTGTTTCAGAAAACTGCTGTGTAAAAAACACTGGAATTTAAAATGGAAATGGCCTGTTGTTTTTTTTCTTGCCTCTGAATGGGAGGAGATTAAATGCATGAATAGAGTGTGGCGCCAGTTAAAGGCGCCCGTGTTCGAACTTTTTCATTGCCAGACATTAAAAAAGCTGGCATTGTCACGTTTCTGTGCCGCCAGTCGTCTTTTCATGTTCGCCAAGCGCTTTCTATGTTACAGATAATAGTGCTGTTTAAATCCATAAACGCACAGCGCTTTGACTTGACACACTGGTTTGGGTTGAGCTGCCCGAGAACCACCAGATGCCCGAGGCTCCCCTCTGAGCCTCTCATTGAACTTTGACAGGAAAACTTTTGGTTTTTGTTGCTGCTGTCTTTCGTAGCTGCAGACACTGGCGGAGCACGTCCATGGTTCTGAACTTGCTGCTCTGCGTAGAGGAGCTCCTGACCAGCCTCTGTGTATGTGAGTTCATACTGACAGGTCATGAACATAGTGACTAATATTATAGTGACCATGGATGGATTGCTATTTATGTAACGCCGTGTGTTATTCATGTCTTGACTCGTGTCATATGTTTAAAAGTTGCACACATATTCTCTTCGTGAGGAAGAAGAGAGGCCTGTGATTCACTGAAGCTCAGAGGTGCCACGAGGGAGAAACATTTTTGGACATGTATATGATAATATCACGTTATTTGATGATGGTTATTTTATGATAATATCATGTTATTTTATGATAGTATCATGTTACTTTATGACAGCATCATGTCATTTCATCATACTTATCGCTTCATTCCATGATAGTATCATGTTCATTTATGTTACTTATCATGTTACTTCATCATTCTCATCACATTATTTCATGACAGTAGCATGTTATGCCAATGATAATGGCTGCATTTTGCCGCCCAGATGGTCAGCGAGATCATGCGGGACCAGGTGGTCACTGTTACAGGTGAACAGTCCTGAAGTTCTTGTGTGTATCTTCTCAGGCAGGAATGTGAGACGCCAAGTGATGTCTCCTACACTCGCCTGTCGACAACATGTGTTTTCCTGATGTACATACAAAGTTTAAATTCAAGAAGCGCAAATGAGCCTTTTAATAGGTGTATTCCTACGTTTGTGGAATACAAACATCACTTACCTTATTATCATTGAGAGTTGCAGCGGTCAAGTTTATTACGGTTTATTTAAATACAACCTCATTAATCTCATTAACCTCAATAATTTAATATATATGATTGGATGTGACGTGAAGGATGTGACAACTGAAGTGATACACATGGTTGAGATTCGTCCACTGTTGTACTGTATATATATATATATAAAGCTGAATATAGTCGAAGAGAAAACATGCTAGAGCCTCACTTTACGCCTATTATCATGATATAACATGATAACTATCATGAAATAAGGTTATAACTATCATGGAATCACGTGCTACTGAGCCAAAGATATTTTCCCCTGCTGGCAGCTCTGAGCTATGTAACAGAGCAACAGTGTTGTGTGACGTTTCCTTAAGAGGTGTACAAATGCTGAGGTCACCTCCATTTCCACAGCACCAAAATGGACATATAATCTTGTTGTTGTGCAACTGCTGAAATGACATGTTGGCCAACAAAGACATTTTCAAAGAACAGCCTAACAGAGGGTTTTCAATGTTGATAGTAGCCCAAACTGTATCCAAGGACTTGGCCCTTGAATACAGTTATGTTTTATTGACGGTGGAGACTCACACAAGCCTACTTCCTCACTTTGGATCAATGATGACCTGAAGAGCCAGAAAGCTTCCACAGCTCCTGCTGAAAAAGGCAAAGGAACCTCTGAAGTAAAGGGCATATTTTAGCAGACAGTGGCGACGCTCTGTTCTTCAAGCACACAAGGCTCAACTTCGGTTGATTTAAAAAGGTGTACATTCTTTGTGACTTCGTAGTTCGAATGAGTGGTTTATAGGCTATAGATGTCCTTTTAGCTGTGTAGTTTTCCTTGAATTAATCTGTTTTTCCGATTCGATTCGATATGATTCGATTCGATCAGAGAGCCTTTATTAGTCCCACAGGGTGGAAATTCATCTGTGTTCTCTTCCCCTACAGTACTCTATCTACTATAATAATCTATCTATCTGTCTGTCTGTCTGTCTATCTATCTGTCTGTCTGTCTGTCTGTCTGTCTGTCTGTCTATCTGTCTGTCTGTCTATCTGTCTGTCTGTCTGTCTATGTATCTATCATCTATCCGTCTATCTGTCTCTGTCTATCTATCTATCTGTCTGTCTGTCTGTCTATATATCTATCTGTCTGTCTATCTATCTATCTATCTGTCTGTCTGTCTGTCTATATATCTATCTGTCTGTCTATCTATCTATCTATCTGTCTGTCTGTCTGTCTGTCTGTCTCTGTCTATCTGTCTATCTATCTGTCTGTCTGTCTGTCTATCTGTCTGTCTGTCTGTCTATCTATCTGTCTGTCTGTCTGTCTGTCTGTCTGTCTGTCTCTGTCTATCTATCTATCTATCTGTCTGTCTGTCTATCTATCTATCTATCTATCTGTCTGTCTGTCTGTCTGTCTCTGTCTATCTATCTGTCTGTCTGTCTGTCTGTCTGTCTATCTGTCTGTCTGTCTGTCTGTCTGTCTGTCTATCTATCTATCTGTCTATCTGTCTGTCTGTCTCTGTTTGTCTATCTATCTATCTGTCTTCCATCCAGCCGCTTTGTTTACTGTCTCCAACATGGCGACTTCCAGTCTCGATGACGCACCGTGTGAAAGCTTCTTCACGTCATCGTAATTGTAACCACTAGATGGCAAACCACGTTACTCTACATCGTAGTGTAACGTGGTTGGTACTTCATTGTTGTACAGTCTACAACAATGAAGTACCAAGAAATGTGTGTTCAAGAAGAGGGGGAAAAATAAAGTGGCAGGTTTCAGCACCCCCATTTCTTCTGCTACTGAGTTCCACGTAACAGCGACAAATAGTACAATACGCATTCAAGTCATTGCACTGCTGTTGGCGATACATGAGTCTTCCTTTGAGCGCTTGGGATCGAGTGAGGCTTTTTTCTTATCGTGTGCTAACATGGTGGCATGTGCTCAGAAGCAAGCGGGGGTTTGTTTAGGTTTTCAACCAACAGTCAGTCATCTCCCCCCGCCATCTTTCGTGGGCACCAAGGTGACAGGGCATTGTACACGCTGGATTAGCTTTGGATTAAGGCGTTCCGTTCAGGTGCACCTCCAAAACGGGCTGATGAGGTTTCATGAATCAGTGTCTCCATTTTCCGAGCTCAGTAGGTGGTGCTGAAACAGATTTGGGGTTGCATTGAAAGTTATGCAGCCAAGCATTAAGTTCAGTGGCTGAAAATTGGCCAAAATGGCTCTCAGCGCTCTCAAAAGGATGTGCTGACTGGGCCAGTTTTTATCTCAGGAATCGAGGGGTGTCTGGCTGCCTCAGAAGACAGTGGGAGGCTTGAATGAAGAGTTCAACGCTCAACAAGCCATTCTGATGTTGCTCACGCTCATGCTGACCCTGTCCTTGCTGCGTGTGCATAGGTTGCAGCTCAAGGATGAAAAGTGGCGGCGTGAAAGCAAAAATGCAACCCGAGCAAAGTCCTATTCATTCACTCAGCGGCAGCCTAAAGGAGAAGAGGAAGGCCGGAGAGGAGATTTATGGTCAAGGTGAGGGGAGACATGCAGGTGGCTAGCGGAGCGAGGATCCAGCGTTACGAGCCCTGGAGGCAAATTCATCTTTATAAGATCAGTTCCAACAAGGATTTACGTTTTTTTTCTCTGCCAGTTGCACAACACAAAGAGCAGCAGGACGAGGAGGAATTATTACTTAAGTTTATTTGTAACAAATAAAACCTGTGTCGACAAAGAACATAAATCCATACAGACCTGTTTTCACACACTCCGAGAACCGATGTAAGAAAATAAAAAGCACTTGTTGACTTGGAGCAGAAACAAACAAAATACATTGACAGACCAGTTAAAAAATAACCAGTCCAAATAACACACCATAGTTTTTTTGTTTTTTTTTTATACAATTTATAAACTCCAGTTTTATCCATCTAGATGATACATCGGGGGGTGGGCACAGGGTCGATAGAACACTCTTTTCAAAGTCGTGAAACTTCTTTTTGTGGTACGACAAAGCCACAATGTGATGTATTGCATGTACTGCTGTGCCATAAAGTGTTTTTTAGGTGCATCCATTGATATCATATCACTCTCTATACCCTCTTTAGCATATACTTCTGTTTATTTTTCATCATCATCAGTTACTCTCTGTGTTTTGTGTTATTTACATATACACAACCGTGTGAGCTGAACAGGATCCCTCTTGACTGAGTTCAAGTAAAACCTCTTTCCTTTTGGGGTCGGGCGGGTTGAACAGATAAAACCATACTCGTATTAGTGCATAGTACAAAGATAGAAAGTGCAAGTCTTCCCATAACTGGTGCGACCGAGGGGACATCTCAAAAGTGGTACCATGCATACAAAAACTGCAACTGGGACACCACAGAAAGGTGGGAAACAGCCAACGATGCCTTACATGGTCAAGCATTAATAGTGATACCAAAAAAAGAGAAAGATTTGTATTGTTGAAGTAGCACCGAAACTTTTCTCAGCCTCTTGACGTTAAAGGAAATGCACACGGACGTCAGACAAAACTCATGCATCCAGTATGACTGTCTCAGGTGAGGGGTTAGTACCTTATTATCATTTTTTTTTTTTTTTGACAAGCAGAACTTCTACTATTTAGTTTGACACAGAAACTAAGTCTGTAGAAAGCGTTTTTTTTTTTTTTTAAACAGTAAGCTTATACAAGTGGCCCTGAAAGAAACTAAGCAAATAACTGGCCAAGCTGTTACATGTGATCTGATCATCCAGCCGAATAGAACTTCCCGTCCATCTACAGGTCTTTACTTTGATACGTGTGATGCTGCTGCTGATATTTCATCATACTTTCCAACTTCTTCAACAAAATCTGAACTAAATGAACATAAAATACTCGACAAAAAAAAAAGTACAGACATACGTACAACTCTCACGCACACACAAGTATACATACATATAATACAATACACACAAACGAAAATCTTTGAAAATAACTTTATCAAAATAGGCGTCTAATATAAGGCACTAGAAATCTAAAAATAAAATACTCAGATGCTGTTGAGAAACATGACGGATCATTCGCTGTTTGCCTAAAAGGATGACATCATCTACGAGAACCGCGACACAAGAAAGAGCTCTACTTCCTCAGAGGTCAAAGGTCAAATGCCTCCGTTCATGAGATAAATTGACTGGTGTCTGAAAAAAAGACACATCGCTGGACGTCGTCATCAGAAGGGCATCTGACTGCCGTGACACAGAAAATATAAAATAAATCTACTTATTGCACACAATCAGACAGAGAGCCGAGTCAGAGGTGAGCGTTCCAGTGAGAAAATTGCTGCGTCCCCCAAACCCCCGTCCTGTACATCCCACTTCCGCTCCCTGTTTGAGACATATTGGTGAAGCTTATTTGGACATACATCTTCTTCTATTTTTTTCCTTTTTTTTAAAATCTCCATTCAGTGAATATGAATCTGTGAATCATCTTTCTATCATCTACACGTAAAACATATGTATGTATGGTCTTCCAAATGCTGCACTTTTCATTTTACACTAAAAGAAAAAAAAAAAAAAACGTTCTGACATGCATGCACAAGTGTGCGCCTTTAAAACCAGAGTGGAGGCAACGGGACACTTACAGGTGGTCCTTTTCTCAGTGAACATCTTCCACGACAGTTTTGATTGTACACTTTTGAACAGCACAGCAACAGCAAAACCCTTACACTTATAACAGGAAATGAAAGAAAAGCAAGGGAATGGGAGAAAAGAATGAAACAGAAAACCGCCATGATGCTTGTACACGGGGAAAAAAAAGAAGACAGGATATTGAGTCACTTCCATCTTAAAAAAGCAATTCACGTCGATACATTTCTTTTAAAAAAACTAAATATCTTGTGGTATACATTTAAATTTCCCTTATGTGTTATTGTGAATCATAAGGTCTAACTGGTGTCTTTATTACTATAGTATAGAAACATGGTTCTCCTTCATAGGAAACGTCAGTCTGTTTCAAAACACAATTCCACTTGATCTTCTTTTGAGATTCTTAAATACTGTGGGTTCCTCGTGCACAGTCTCCTGTAGGCGCTCAAGTCTCCCCCACACACAGTTCCAGTCATATATATATATTTCTCGATATATATATGCTAAAGACGGACGAAAACAAAACGTCTTGTGTCGGCTTAAACGCTAGTTTCAGGTTGGTGATGCTACACTGGTGGTGCATGAGGTTTGAGTTCCACAACAATGTAACCTGGGTGCTCAAAATAGCACACAAACAAATAGAAATACATACGGAATTGAATGAAAAAAGTCGCTTTTTTTTTCCAAGACCAATTTTGAGGTGGAGGGAGAAGGAGGGAGACACCCTTGTCAAGCAGGTTGCTATGGCTCAGTTAGTGGTGCTGTTTCTGGGACAAGCTGATGGTCCCCGCTCACTTTGCATGTCATGGCCGAATCTTCCAAAACACATCACGGCGTAGTGCGCTTGGTCACTAGCGGATGATGCGCTGTGAGAGGCGGCCACTGGGTTTATGTTGCATAGTGATCAAAGCTTCCCAGGTACTCCAGACTGGCTCGGTAGCAGAATTGGTACTGGTCCTGAGGAGGTCCGACAAACAAGTTAAACAAGCGGCCTCAACAGTAATGATGGGAGGATGCGGCTTCATGACACAGAACTGAAGGGTTGATGAGGTTTCATGAAACAGTGTCATGATTTTCAGAGGCCACCGGATGGCACTGTTAAATGTTTGGACTTGAACAGCTAATTCAATGAAACCTTGCATCACTTCTAAGCCAAGAGCGCCATCTAGTGGCCTCTGAGGGTTTCTCATCAACCCTGCAATAGTTTCACGACACCTCATCTGCCCATCACTACTCAGTAGAAGTGTAGTCTTTTACCTCTGTTTGAACTGTGGCAGGTCTCTGTGTGCGTAGCATCTTGACCGTTTGAAAAATGTCCACCACTCCCTCGTACCTCATCCTCTCCAGCACGATGCTCAACGTGATGAACACTCCAGTTCTGCCCACTCCCGCACTGCACACAAGGGGGGCACATTAACTCACTGAATTCATGATCATGTTGCAGTGCATTATGGGACCTGTGACTGGTTTTTCACAGCAGAAATAATAAAAGAGACGACCAAAGAGGTCCACACTTCCCCCTCACCAGCTCCTTTCCTTGCTCTCCTGGGAGATACCAAATATCTGAGCCGTTTCCACCACTTCCACTCGCTCATTTCTATTGTACCTCGCAGGCGGTAGTCGACAGACAAAATCGGGAAAGACATGCGGCGCTATGGAGCATTGGTGGGCCATTAATAATAGACATTCTCAAATGATGCCTCAGGCCACAGGGGCTGGACACTGCGCAGAGGCCTTGACATGCTTGGCTCTTTTGTTTCATATAAAATGACTTATTTAGAGGTGCAAGACATGTCGACTGCACAGGCGGATTAATTTGATTTATGCCGTGCAACCCCACAGCCAAGGGAGCTGAAGCAGGTTTATTATAACTATGATGTCATCGGATCTGAGTTTTTAAGGGAAGGATTTTTCTGTACGAAGCTTCCACACAATGTCGAGAACTCCCTCACCCTTTCAGTGGTAGCGAGGCACGTATTACTGAGGACAGGAGTTAAACACAGAGAGGAAATTCATATCCACAATAACCTGAGACTGCAGGAAAGGCACTTGTGTTGGAAGTCTGGCAGAGAGAAACGTCAAATTGAACAAACAATTTCAAACTTTATTTGGCATCTGTTTACCCACCCTCCTCCACCTGTACCTGTCCAGACCGTCCTCTCTCGTCTCCCCTATCTCCTTCATATCGTCCTGTTTCACCCCTCTTCCTCTTCGACCTGGTATCTCCAGAGGTCCCACCATCCAAACCTCCCTCCCAATAAAGACCAGAGCTGGAGACATGCTTACCTGCAGTGCACAGTTATCGGTCCGTCCTGGCCAAACTGTTCTTTTGTTTTGTGCACTTGGCCGATGAAATCAATGAACCCCTCCCCTGACTTTGGCACTCCTTGCTCTGGCCAATCGGTGAATTGGAATTGACGAACCGTCCGTGATTGGCCGTCCTGAATGGAAGCACGTTGGCATCGATCATTTCGCTGACATCACCGTCAAGAGGCCGATAGAGGTGGCGTGACTCACCCTGGCGTCGGTGACTTTGAATTCTCTGAGGATGTACTGGGGCATGTTGTACTCCGCCATGGGATCCACCACAAAGTACTGGTACCTGGCCGAGCGCTCGGCTGGCCAATACTGGTGACACTTCTCCTGCAGAGGAACAGAACATGCTTAGGACTCCTGAGATTACTGACACATACATGTGTCAATACAGACTGTTCTCATTTTCTCACTGACTTTGACAGTGCACTTACCGTAGTAATGGCCAAGTGTAAGACTAAGACTATATATATATATATATATATATATATATATGTATATATATATATATATATATATATATATATTAGCGGTGGGACTTTAACAGGTTAATTAAGATTTATTAATTACAACATTATTACGATTAATGCATTACAACAAAATAATTGAATTTAATTTAATATTATGAAATTGAAAATCTTATACAAATATTTTGAAGACATTAAAAGAGCTTTAGTTTAAATAGGGTATATATATATATATATATATATACATATACATATACATATATATATACATATACATATATATATATATATATATATATATATATATATATACACACACACACACAGTGGTACCTCGGTTTGCGGTTAACAAAAATCCAAAACTTGAACGCCCCCGAAAAAAGCCGGAAGAAACATAACATGTGTGGACTGATCAGCTGACCCACGACACGCTTTTTTATTGTGTATAACACAGCCTCTGTATGCAGCCGTGTCCCGTTAGCTACATTTACTGACTGTTTTTTCTTCATATTGAGGTGTAAAACCTTTCCTGTCTCTGCACTGGAGCGTGGTAGTGTCATAGGGGAGGTGATCGCTCTCCACACCTCCTGTTGTGGGCTGGAGCTGGGACAGGGATGAGGCGAGTCTGGGACAGAGCGTTACTTGGTTTATGACTTTGTCACAGCCAAACTGCACAGAAGCGCACATTCAGAGCTGGACACGCACCGGGCACCTCTTCACTTCTGGAGAGACCTCACTCACTCGGCAACCCCTCCCACATGCAGCGGCCACACACATAGACGAACCAAGGTACCACTGTATGTATATATATATATATATATATATATATATATATATATATATATAAATATATATATATATATATATATATATATATATATATATATATATATATATATATATATATATATGTGCGTGTGTGCGAGTGTCACCAATTGAGTTTCCAATTTACAACCCACATCCTGTGTGTGTACATAAAAAGTTATGCAGTAGGCATACGCTGCATGTGGAGCAACAGGAAATTCCAGTGTGAATGTGTGAAGCACATTCAGGGGTTTCAAGGCAGTGAGTGTCATGATATGACAGGCTGGCCGTTAAACTACATTCATATCATGTGCTGTGCTCCGCAGCCCATTTCCACTAGCAGTTCTACCAACGGACAGACGGAGGACTTGAGGTTACTATCACAACACCAGTATAATGTAAATGCAAACGCCCCACCATGATGATATTTGTGGACGTACATGACGTTGATGCGACTATAGACAAGACTTATTGGTTGGCGATTATTTTGCTTCATATGCACCACATGTTCATTTGTTTATCGCTGAGCTAAATCACCATGAGCTCCAAATGAATCTCTGATAAGTGAAGAGAGATGATCTCGCCTCTCATCTGTTTCCCTCAGCCAGCTGACGTCAGTGGCACGACCATATTCGGCTTGTGAAAAAGCAACACACGTGCTTTGACTCAGATTTAGTTTTTTTTCAAATTTCCCACTCTGAAAGTGCTGTCAACATGTGTTGAGCGATTGCATATTAAGTAATGTTGGGGCATCTATCCAGGCTATTTGGCGCATCTTTATTCATCCCGAGACCTTGAGTCCTTGGCTTCTCTTTCACTTTGGAAATGAGAAAAACTGCCGAAGCGATTGTGGGAAGGAGTGTGACAGTTAATAACGCAGCACGTTGTGATAGCTTAACAAAAGAACTTGAACAAACAAACAGCGCAGAGCGCTGGTGCTGTAAATCAATTTTTTCAGTTGACCCAAAAGCCCACATTGCATTGTCTTTTTATCTGCCAGGTAACGTCACTCTTTTGAGCCTTATATTGAGGAAAAGTATTTGCAGACTTCCTTTACATGTAGTTTTATAAGCTATAGCCCGCTGATCTACAGGTCGCTTCACAAGCTACACTAGCCAAATAGCTAGTAGTGTCTGTGCGCATCCTAGTGAGGTCCAATTTTGCAGAAAATACCTCCTCGTGGGGACCTTAGGCGTATGTGGGGGCTTTTGCCGCACCCCACAAGGTTAACCCTCAATTTGTGGATGAAGACTTCAACTAACTGGGTCATAATAATTAGATTCCAATTTGGTTCAGAGTCCTGGTTCAGGTGAGCCATGTGTTTTGGATGGTTAGGTCTGGGGTGAGAGGCTGGGGAAAGGGTGGTGGCAATGAGTGGATGGTGTGATAAACCTGTACTTGTGTACTTGGTTTAGCTTGTGAGGACTTGGAAACACACCTACTTGTGAGGACATTTTTGCTGGTCCCCGCAATGTTAAGCCTCAGTTTGAGGATTGAAAATGATAATAACTGGGTTATTATAACTGGTTGTAGTGCTGACTAAGGTCAGCCATTTGTTTTGGATGGTTAGGTTCGGGGTGAAAGGCTGGGGGAGCATGAAAGTCAATGAAATGTCCCCACCAAGATAACAGCACAAGTGTGTGTGTATGTGTTCGTACCCGTCCCATCTCTCTCAATTTGGTCAACATGACCACAATAGTGGAGTTGTGTTCCCACAACATCCTCCAGTAGTCCTCTGTAGTCTCAGCCAGGGGTCCTTGGGTCGCTATGTAGGCCTTCTGCTGTCTGTAAACACAAGCAAACACAAATGATCAACACCAGAGGCCCCTTTGGAAAGACCTTTACTACCACGCAGTAAAGCAGCAGCGGATTATTAACTTTTCAGATGACATACGGGGGCTGCCACTAGGAGCAGTGCTCTGTCATCATGTTGCCTTGTTAACGTTAGTAGTGAAGGAAAGAAGTAGCTCAGAAATAGCAAACTGAAAAACAAGTCGAGCCCCAGGCCTGGCACAAACCCCACGCACCTGTATCCGTCGATGAAGCTGGCGTTGATGTAGTCGGAGCCCTCCACCCCGCGGATGGGCTGCAGGCAGACTCGAGTGGTCTCATAGGGCATGATGTTCACCAGCCGGTTCTTGAACTTGTTGCATGGCAAGTTGGCACTGACAAACCGTGAGGTGTGGGCCTTGGCACTGGCCAGACGCTGGAACGGGGAATAGAAAGTAATGATGAGGACAGAACAGACGATGATACAGTGGTTTGGTATGACACACACGGGCCAAAGTTTCAACCACTCGTATTCACACGTGGGATTTTCAAACTGATATATCAACAGCGCAGGTCATTTGGAATCAAACCCCACATTAAAATGAAGCAGTTGCTTCACACCATGAACGCCATTTCTTCAGTGCCCTCGCCATGAAGACTTATTGGATCCAGAACACCAAATTGAATCATCTGCTCCTTCTCCGATCATCATTTACTGCCAAGAAACAGATTGGCCCGCACCTGATCACATGACCCCCGCAGTTGGTCTAGAAATTCCTAAAAGTGAGGTCATAGTTTCAACTCAGAGAGTATGGAAGGAACGGATGTGTTAGCAGATGGAACATATTTCTCCAGGAATGGGGTAAACAAATGGAGAGTTTGGTTCTGATCCCAAAATACTGTAGGAACCCTGCGTACGGTCACCAGGGTGTCGTGATGACTCAAATAGCTCAACTCATCTTTTAACACGCATGCAACAAAGCTCATTTACAACGCAGACCGTAATGTGGATCGGCACTAAACCTGGATCCGAGATAGCGACATGATTTTTGGGTCAGACCTCCTGTGGACTTGGCAGGCCCGAGGACACGGAGGCAGACATCTGTAGCCGAACAAACAAAAGAAGCAATACGACAGACTCGGGGGTGTCGAGGGTAAATGGTGGACAAATATAATAAGAGGAAAATGAAGAGATTGGGCAGGAAACCACAAGGCCCCACACTGTCTCACTGCACACATGTGAACCCCCGGTGATCCCACACCAGCGAGAGAGAAAAAAAAAAAAAGTCCTGGAACACACACATTCACATGAAATCTGACAGACACACACTCAACCACGAGATGACAAAAGTTAAAACGAAAGACAGAACAACAGGCAGAGGAAAACCGCAGACTGCTCGGGGAACAATGGGGTCTCATGAACCCGCCTTGGCCCAGCTGAGGTCATCGGAGCGTGGTGGGAGAACCAGCAGGGCTGTATTTTCTTTAAGGGTGAACTGGAAAATCCCGTCGTAACCGCAGGTTCGCCAGTTCACTCTGCTACTTTCATCCCGGCCTGCAGTGTCAACAATGGTAGATATTCACGTCATTTGGTTTGGATCTGACTGGATCTTATCACACCAGTCTAAATCCGCCGCTTTGAAGTCACATTATTAAGCGTTGCGTTTACCATCTATTGACTTTAATCTCACCGTGCTGGCAAACTCTTTGAGCCCAGTAAACTTTCGAACAAAAACACGCTTATTATGGTGTTCAATTACAGAAGGCTTCCAAACTCTCTCCGCGTCTTTCCTGTCTTCCCACACATGCCTCTACGATCCGCTCCAGATATTCAATCCTGCACCAGCAGAAGAAAACACTGCAGTTCATGAAAGTGGAAAGTGTGAACCTAAATGAGTGGAGATGTGATGAATGGAACCAACTCAACCACTTGGCATCAACTGAGTTTGGGTCATTGTCGTGCCAAAGGCGCTGTCTTGACAGGAATCCTGAGGTGAAGGAAGAAGGAAATTGCTTTGAGTGGCCTTGTTTCACCGTCGCCCTTTGAGCCTCCGAGCGCACGTAAGCCTTTCTAGGAAAATGTTCAACCACCTGCTTTCAATATAGATGTCTGTGTGGTTAAATGGATTCATGTCTCCCTGTGCCAGGCCAGACAGGGCTGCAGGGGATTCAAGGGTGAGGAGGAAATGTGGTAAACAAAGTCAAAAGACTTGGAAATAAAGCGAGTTTTCAATTACTTAAGTATATACTTGTGGATGGGTTTTGTGATTCACAATCAACTTTGTGTTCCGATCAACTCCAAAAGGACCACATGACCCCTCCTTGACTCTCTTCTAGGAACTCTCTGGCTGTTGTGTTGGTGACATTTGAGAGCCACGGTGGTTCCTTAAACCTTTAAAATATCCTCCTCACCTGAAAGCCAAATGCCACAATCCCATCACCGACTTCTAAGCAAACCTTACACCGTCACAGAGCCCAACATTCGCGCTAACTTCAGCCGTCCTGAAAAGAACTTTCTTCACTCCTCTGGTCTTTGCACAAACATGTTTCCCGAGATAGCTATATACAGAAGAAACAACAACATAAATTTGTGAGCTGGGGATCAACTCAAGGCCTGGGGGGCAAATGGACCCCACCAAGTCATTTTATGTGGCCCGCAAGCGCTTTACGCATTTTTGGATGATGAAAGATTTTCATCTTTTGCTGTTCCAGTGGGGGATTATAAATGTGAGAAATTGAGGAGGAAAAAGGGAAAACTGATGCAGACGGATGTAAATATAGTGAGAGAGTCTTGTAAGCAGATGTATGCTTCTGCTTCAAGAAGGAAAAGTGTTTCTGGCATCACGAGTTGGTGGTTTATGTATTTCCTGTAAAAGGAAATGTAACATATGGCATTTATAAAACATACATTTGACCTCCTCAAATATAATATTTCAGTCACATCCCTCGCCATTATAAAGCTGCCGTGGGCTGGAGTCTATCCCAGAGAGCATGAGGCAACAATTTATCCACTGGATGCAGTTGTTTTTGGACTCCACCTTTTAGCAGGCTAACAACGGAGAGCATGACGCTGAAACCACCGAGATATCACAGAGGACCAGACACTGAACTAGCGACATTTTTGTTTCTTCCTTACCTTGAACTCCAGCTCCATGCCGGTGACGTTCTCCCCGGGCTCGATCTGCGTCAGCCTCTGGATGTAGGAGTACAAGTTCCTCGCAGGGACCTCGGTGTTCCCACACGTCACGGCTTCCAGCAGCGCGTCGTAGATGAAGATGTACTGGTCCTCCGTCTGGACCATGTAGTTTCTTTGGGAGCGCATCAGCGTGACGTGGCCGTAGATGTCGATGGTCTTTTCGTGTTTGATCCGCTCCGTCATGGCGTCGATCACGATGAAGCAGCCCGTGCGGCCCACTCCGGCGCTGCGGCACCGAGAATTCAAATGGTAAGCCGTTTTCCCATCTCAGACATGGCTTGATGTAAATTCAATCTTCCCAATTTGAAAAGTTCCCTCGCTTCCCAGTATTTTCCATATGACAAGAGCCTTATCATAATGCAGCTATAATAACAAAATTTCCTGAAGATGCCAGCCAGCAACATTCACCACAAAGGACGGGAAAAATTCATATCAGCGATGAGTCAGCACCGCCGTCTTGCTGGCATTAGAAAAATACCCTCTCCTATCAACATACAATCCGGAAATATAATACGTTTACCAGCCCACCCAAACACTTCACGCTTTTTCGCTGAGCTCGTCACTTAATGGTGAAAGAGCCTGACCTTGCAACTTCCTGCATAAAAAACCCTGATATGGTTAAATGAACATCAGTGTCCATGTGAGGTGGTGGTGGTGGTGTGTGTGTGGGGGGGTGAGACGGAGCCCATTGTTTGACCCAGGAGCTCATTCATAGAGTGCCTTAAGAGACGTCGCCATGGAGTCCAGCAAAGGTAATTAAATTTGACAGGTAATCCTGTTACATGCTTCACCTGCAGCTTCTAGCCACCACTTTAGTCCAATTGCTTTGAATAAAATTCCAAGTACATTCTGGACAAAGCTGGCTATTCTCATTGTTACATGTATTACTGTTCACTTTTACTTCTTTTTCTCCCACGTTTAAACTAAACCGCTGCCATCAACCAGAGTTGAATCCCTCATCTTTCGACTTTTGAACATTTTCCAGAAACAGAAATGAGTAATAAACAAGTTTGAGGTCATCAGGATTTTCATGCTTTGTTAAAAAATAGAGAAATATGAGAACTTGAGCTTTATCTTCCAACTCCTTTCACACACATATATGTATATATATATATATATACATCTATATGCAAGTGTTTGTCGAAAGCGTCCCTCGATTCCTCTCATTCATTTACTCCAGATTTATTGTCCCTTTAAGTATTTTTTAAAATCTTGAAATTCCATTACATTTTATATATTTTTTCTGATTATGATATTATTATCATTATGCTTCTTCTTAATAATAATATTTTATTCAGATGATTTATTATTTATTATTTTGAATACGTGAATGAATGATGAAAGATAATTCATTAATTCCTAAATTATTATTATTATTATTTTTTTCTTCTCTCTTAACCTCATCCGTACTACGGAAGAGGATTAGGGCCAGTGAAGAAAAAAAAAAAATAAATAATTGGCAGAATTCTGACTTTAAATTGAGAATTCTGACTTTTTACTCAAAATTCTGACTTTTTACTTGGAATTCTGACTTTACAGTGAGAATTCTGACTTTAAATTGAGAATTCTGATTTAAAGCGACAATTCTGAGATTAAAGTCAGAATTCTGCCAATTATTATTACTTTTTTTCGTCAAAAATGTAGTATCATTAGATTCTTATTGGTTGAAAACTTGATTGACAACTCCACTGTGTCATAAAATGCTCCGTCACTTATTGCAAAAAAATAAAAAATAATAAAATGAGCGGATAAGTTACTCAGATAAAACATAAATTTTAAATAAGAAAAATATATGAAAAAGTGAAAGTTGAATTTACTTTTTTTTTTAATCATAGCCTTATGTAACACAATTGTGGGGGTTGAATAATAAATGATGACAGTCATGATTTACATTTTCACTCTTCAAAAAGACACTTAAGTTGAACGCAAAATTCTATTCATGTTGGGCGCTCACTGACTGTGCACTTTTGGTAAGCACACTCAGCAAAAATATGAATGCACATGAAACCCTGAGACCAATTGTCGTGCCCTTTGTTTTCCATCATCGGACCTTCCAACTGTCGGCACATTGCCAGGATATGCAGGGACTACTTTAAACAGGAGGGTATTCCTGTCGTAAACGGACCGCTGTATTCACCAGACATGCCGCCTATCAAACACCTTTGGGATGCTGTGGAGAGGCGTGTCCACCAGCGGATTCCAGTTCCCTCAGAACTTCAAGTGCACTGCAGGAGGAATGGCCAAGATGGACAACCTGGTGATGTTCATGCATCACTGGTGTACCGCTCCGGTGGACACCCGCGACCTCCATTGTGTTCTTCCTGCCATTATTCCAGGACTTTTGTTTTGAAATTGATGGCAATGCTTGCAATTTGAAGCCACTTTTTTTTTGGATAGTTACTCAATTTTGTCACATATGTTGCTCTTGTCCATTTACATTTTTGTTGAGTGTAATTTAACATGAAATTGAGGTACCTCAAAAAGATGTTCCACTACACAGGCGACAGCATTAGAGACACTCACCTGCAGTGGACGATCATGGGACCGGCATCCGGAGGGTTACAAGCTTTGACTCGACGCAGGAAAGCCAGGAACGGTGTGGGGTGTTCCGGGACCCCATGGTCAGGCCAAGCTGTGAACTGGAAGTGACGAACCTCCCGCTTCTCATTGGAGCCACTCTGGAAAAGGGATCATTCAGAAAATGAAGAAAGATCAGGAGGAGAACATTTTGGAGGGAAATGTTTGGAGTCTCAATATTTCAACACAAAGCAATGGTGCGTAAAAGTGAAGTGAAACAAGAACCACCGTGACAGGTTTAGTGCCCCCGACGCAGCAGATCAAATCTATGCTTCATCTTATGTGTAGATGTGATACGCTAATGTCCTTGCTGTCACAGCAAAATAGCGTGTGACGCTTACAGTTTTGTGTGGAGGGTTGAACCTAAAATGGTGAGTGAGCAGTTTAAAAACCATGCAAAGACAGGCCTATGTGTTTCACAGTCGACGGCACGATAACAGAAGACCTCATGAACTGCCCCAATCCAGCGCAAGGCTTTAAGCACCTTGGACAGTTCAAAGAATGAAGGGCTGTAGCGAAAATATGTTTTCAACATGGATGAACAATGGATTGTTGGTGTCTAATTTACTTACTATTCTTTGCGTATGCTTCTGAAAAAGACCAAATATAGACCACTTCTTTGTGTAAAACAGCTGCTAGGGAGACCTTAAGAAACAACTCTTCTCAGCCCAGCTCAGCAGGATTTCACAATTGCTGTGTCAGCATGAAAAAAAAATGCTCTGATGTAAGACGATCTAATTTCAATGGTCATTCACTTTGTACAGATGTTTTACAGTAATTCGTTGAACACAGCGGGCAGTCAAAGGTTTCAATAAAGTTGTTGGGGATACTACGATGGACCCCGAGCTCTGCTCTGCCATTGCTTTCAGGAGATGCTTTCTTCTTGGCACTTGTTTCTTTTCTTCTCTATGCACTTTGAATGGATAGTCATAATCCAATATGATGCTGGTTGGTCACGCAACATGTCCCACTTTGTCTTTAATTACATTTTCAACAAACACCCTGATGTTATCCTTTTCCATTTCTTAGATTAGATTAGATCTCTGGCACCGAACATGTTTTCCTCTCTCTTGCCACGGCTGCCAATCTTGACAACCGCTCCTCTGGCGTCGGCTTGCTTACTGTCAAGTCGTGGATTTTCCTTCTTAACTGAGGTCTTCTCTTCAACCACTTTGACTTCTGCCACTTTGTGTATCATAACTAACTTCTTCCTCTGAAACAATGAGCACCTTTGTTCCGGCCTTCTGCTGCGCTATCCCCACATACATCTGCGACAGTTGAGGTGGGATTCTTTCCACTGTAACATCCCCTTCCTGCATTGCCCATGGAATCATGATAATTTGTTTCAAAATCTCGCTGAATTCCATTCGATGCCATGTCTCCCCTCTGCCCACCTCCTCTTTGCCTTATTGGGGGCCCCAGTCAAAATTCAAAAAAAACCCTTGAATTTAATCTTCATTTCATATCAATTTTGTCGGTGGCATACAGGGGATCTTGTCTGGCGCCTTTGCCTTTTTGTCTACAAATATAGCACATTAGCAACTACCAGAAACAAAAGAGAATGAACTAGCAGCGATGGTGAAGTCAATGTTGATGCCTCTTTGATAGACACCATACATTTTTGTGAGCAATAGTGGGAATATACAGAGCCAGTTACCTTGTAGAGCGCAAACGTCCTGACAGAGTACGTCGCCAGTTCCACTGTGTCCAGCAGGGTGACCTGGATGAGGCCGTACGTCTCTGTACCCCGAGTTGGCCAGTACTGGTCACACTTCACCTACAAGAAGTTGAAGGTCAATAAATGTCCGCAGACTCAGTGCAGGTGGTTCATTTGCTACTTTTTTGCGTGTTTTGAGTGAATCTGTGACGGGCGTGGAGGAAGAAGGAGGATGCTGGTCCTTAATAGTGCTACTCAAGTGTTAGTGGATGCACAAATGACTGGTGTGAAGTTGTCAACCAGGCCAACAAGTAGCTAAACCCAGAGCCTCGCACAAGTCTTTCAAACCCGCACCACACACACACACACAAGGCAGGCAGTCGTCATTCCTGGCTGCTATCGCACCTTGCTTTCCCTGGAAGGTCACGTGACAATATTTGTAGTCCTACAGCCAAGAGACCACAGGAGAGGGAGCAAACCCAGAGGACAGGGGAGAGGGACGCGAGGAGGAGGGCTTTGGCAGAATCAGGCCAAACCAAACGTTATGTGCTGATCCCTGCAGTCTTCACTTCAAAGACAGCAGGGAGATCGGCTCAGCTCTCTCTGCATTCCACTGCTCCAGACTGGGGATTAGGAATTTTGGCCCGGGACAGTCAGGCAGTAATTGCAGCTTTTCAACTCTTGTTTTCCCACCAGACTTTGAGACACTGTTCGGACCGGAAAGACCTTGGCTAAGATGAGGGTCATGCCAATCCCAAATTCCGGGCGGGGAATGCCAACAAGGAAATAATCCAAGCATATATGATTTGCTAATAATGATCCACATGCTGTTTTTGTGTGGTTTCACTAATTGAAGTGCGACTGGCACGAGTCCCAGTCCGTGGTCATCAGTTCTGTTGTGAGCTCATAAACCAATACGAGGTGTTAAATATGACTGAAGCATCATCTTTATTAAACCTACAACACTCTGAGAGGAGCTCTTCGGAGGAGTGGGTTGATAATAAAGTCAGCGCTGGATTGCGTAGTAAGCGTCAGGCTGTAACAACATTACTTAGCATGGAGATGTGGAATCACCAATTCATCACTTTTATGACGATGACGCTGCCTACTGGCTATGATTCGGCTTCCCAAGTCTTTACACTGCGAAGAGACGCAGCCACTGAGTATCCCGACCTCACTATGATGCTCTTCACTAAAAGAAGAGAAAAAAAGGGGGTTTATTTTTCTGTTTTGAGATGACTATGAAGCTCAGACGTGGTCAAAATGGAGCGTTCAACTTCAGGCTTTGGTCACATTTTGTAGCCTTGAGCGCACTTTCATTTGAATATTGGGGTTGTGGTGGTTATGCAACACAAACAGCATTAATGTATGACCTCAAAATTATGTTTCTCTGCTGATCTTAGGTGTTTAGAAATGAAAATACTGTCGATCCCTTTGTTCAAAGAAGGCTCATTTTGTCAGCCACCAGACATGACCTCTGATCATCCTTCACTTCTTGAGACCAAAGTTTTTGACTGGGCTATATTTTTACACCCTAATGACAAAGTTTTGTCAATGCTAAGGCAGTAGTTTAATAAAATAAAATAAAATAAAATAAAATAAAATAAAATAAACTGCATTTTACCTTGGAATATTGACTGAAAGTTCACTCTCACACCATACCAATGTTTAGTTTAACAGTAAGTGACTGACTTTGATAGAGACTTTATTGTACAGCTGTTGACACTTTTCTTGTCTGAAAATTTGTGAGAATGTTTTGAATGTGGTACAGATTGTCTCCCCAAATGTGGTCAATAAGTCAAAGTTAAAAAGAAAGAAAAAAAAAATAATGGCGCTGAAATTATGTTGTTTTTTTCTGGTTGAAGACATACATATTACAAAGTGCACAGGTATGTTGCACTGACAGAAACATCCGGTCAAAAGTGACTGAATACAATAGTTTCAGAAAAGTTTCATATTTGCAGAGACTGAGACTCGCTATTATTTTTTCATCAACACACGCAGAAAAATGTTGCAAAACCGTTTACACTTAGTCATTGTGAGTGTTGTCATGTGTGTTATTAACTTGGGCACACGAGTCTCAAGCCGGTGCTGACATTTCTGTCCTCTTAAGAGCGGCTTCGGTGTAAATAAGTCGTGGCGATACAGAAAAGCTGACAACCTAGATGACGCACATATCCAGCAAATTATAACATTTCTCGATGGCAGGTTTGTGTTGTCTCCATGTAATCCGCATGTAGCATCTGCATCCTTTCAACCCAAGACAGAGAAATTGCCGCCTGAGCGTCAACGTTAATGGTCCCCTACTGCATTATTAAACCCTTGGCGGACATTGGGGAGAGCATGCAAACTTCAGACACTAATGTGCTCTGTGTTTCTGCACTGTGGTGGCAACAAGAAAAACCCCAATCAGATTGGGTTAACTGTGAGCGCCATGTGGTGGGCTGAAATCATTTCAGTGTTCTCACTCAATGCACGGACCATTTCACAGAGAGAGAAACGCACAAAGCAGGGAAAAAGTGAACAGTGAAGAAAAGGGGCGAAGAGGAAAACATGTGAGGTGCATTTGAAGGATTAGCAGAGGAAAGAATAGAGAGGTCTTGCCTTAGAGAAGAAATAAGAGGGCATCTGAGGGTCAAACAAACACAACAGACAAAGTTGGAGCAAGTCGGAGAAGAAGCAAGAGTTAAAAACAGAGGGAAAAGGTTAGTCGGAAGAGAAGCACAGATGAGAGGTGAGGTTCAATTTGCGCATAAAAGGCTCGGGAGCATAATTGGTTAGCAATCACGATTCATACCTCCGAGCATTTTAATGGTCTCATCACATTGAAGTCATTGCGATTCCGTTCGCAAAACTCAAACGCCTTGAAGCCGAAATCCATTTATAATGGTTAACCTGCAGCTACATGTCAATCCACAAATTACCCACTGTGCTCTTCCTTATTCTTTGCTGTTGTCCTTCACAATGGGCTGGCTGAACGAAAATGAGATCTGTGAGCTGCAGTCTCATGGGTTTGAATTCAAAAGAAGATGGCTGTCATCTCCTGGCCACGGCTGCACTTGTATATGGCTGTAAGAATGGCTTCACCTCTTCCACCGCAGCTGACCTGAGTCATCCTTTACCTACACCGGCCGCCGTCACCAGCGCTTGACCCCGCCTTTGGTACCTTTCTCCTTCACAGCATTTATCTTTATCTGCCTCAGCCCTTCCTCACCTCACGCTGTGTTCCCCGACCTGAGACATACTAGCTGAAATTCAGACAAAGGTTTTGAAAACTGCAGCCCTGCTTCACTCTCCGCTAGTGAAACACATTTTTCAACCTGGTTTAATGTGTACCGGGTTAACATTAAAGCCAAGTTACACTGAGACCCAAAAATCATAACTGGTCAGTTCAAAAAGCTGTAAGAAAATGGTGAAATAATTCAGCGATTCCAAGTTCAGTTTTGTGGGAAACTACCTCTTGAACTTGAATCTTGCTTTTAGGGTCAACTAGTCATTGCACTCAACGCACTTTAATGTCATCCATGTCGACTTTTCCCAGGAATATAATGTCAATATAATTTCAGACTGAGATATTCTGCCTGTAGTGAACATAGCAAAACTATTAAAAACATCTCCGATTTGAATAGTGACTCTGAAGAATCTGCTTCATTCTGTCAGAACTACTGTTGAACCAGACAGGCTCCTCCTCCTTACCCGCGACTTTTCCTCCAACTTGGTCATCATGATGATGTTGGCTGTGTGCTGCTCCCACACCATCCTCCAGAAGTCCCCGAAGGTCTCAGGGAGCGAGCCCTGAGTGGCTATGTAGGCGTTTTGACGGCGGTAGCCATCAACATAGTTGGCATTGACGTAGTCACTGCCGGGAACTCCTGCATCAAAACAAAGAAGGAGACCGCAGATGTTGGCCTGAGAATGACTTGTGGAAGCTCACTGAATTAAATGGAGAGGAATAAAACAATTACATACGTTACCAGTCAAACAGCACTGTACGTTATAGGTCAAACCTGTTAACTAAATGTCTTGCAGATAAAGGCTGTAACAACATGACTTAGCATGGAGATTTGGAATCACCAATTCATCACGTCTATGACGGTGATGCTGCCTACTGGCTATGATTCGGCTCTCTCAAGTCTTTCCACTGTGAGGAGACGCAGACACTCGGTATCTCAACTTTGCGCTCGACTTAAAGAAGAAAAAAAGGGATTTATTTTTTCTGTTTTGAGATGTTTATCAAGCTCATATGTGGTCAAAGTGGAGCATTCAACTTCAGGCTTTAGTCACATTTTTTAACCTTGAGCACACTTTCATTTGAATATTGGAGTTGTAATGTTTATGCGACACAAACATCATGAACGTACGACCTCAAATAATGTTTCTCTACCAATCGTAGCTGTTTAGAAATCAAAATACTGCCGATCCTTTTGTTCAAAGAAGGCTCATTTTCTCAGCTATCAGACATGACCTCTGATCATCCTTCACTTCTTGAGACCAAAGTTTTTGACTGAGCTATATTTTTACACCCTAATAACAAAGTTATTAAGTCTATGTAAAGGCAGGAGTTAAAAACAACAACAACAACAGCAACAATAATAATAATAATGATAATAAAACTACATTAACAAAATGTCTTGCAGATAAAGTGAATTATTGTGTGTTAAGTCATAAAAATAACAACATTAATAATAATAATAATAATAATAATAATAATAATAATAATAATAATAATAATAATAATAATATGTTCAAATGTATTTGGGATCAACCATCCAGAGTAATTAAGAGAAGAAGAGAGTGCAGGCAGGGTGGAGCAGGTTAGAAAATGGAGGTAAAAGTAGAACAGATTGAGATGTGGTAAAGGACACGAGGAGGGATACGGTTTTCTTGGTTGAACACCATCTCTGAAAGAAGTTTGGCAGTTAATGAGTGATGTATTTTTCTACAGCAGTAAAATGACAAAAAGTAAAAGGCATTCACATTGACATTTACAAAGGAACAAATGCTATATATTTGAGGTAAATGGTATGACAATATTGAGGAACATCATGAGCTAAGGGATGCACCAAAATACCATGATAATGGACGGTTGAAGAAAGGTATTCAAACATACCTCAAATGAAAATATGAATAGAAAAAGACAAAAATCAGCAACAAAAATAAGGTCTAATAAAGCATATGATAAATGGGTGCGGAACAGTTTGACTTGATTTATTGATGTCGTATGTCCTGTGACAAACTAGTTGTCAGCTTTACTACCAACAGAGCTTCAGTCAAGAAAGACATTCAGGGATTTCGCCGGCTTGAAAACGACCATGACTATGAACTATAAACATGAGTTCTGTTTGGTGCTGCGGAAAGATTAATGTCCTCAAGAAGCTCATTTCTTAACTGCGCTATTGTTCACAGATTTACGACATCCACTAAGATGATCATGGACGAAGCGTAAATCACTGGATGTGTTGGTATGAATGGTGACATGACTGCGAGGGCATCCCAGTGTAAGACAAGGCTGACACCGCTTGTTCTGGAAGGGATTGTGCCGATGTGTGTGTGATGTTGGAGACGGCCTGTGTGTGTGTTTGATTTGGGATCAGTCCTGCTCATCTGGGACCTAATACTATAATCCCAAAAATCACTGAGTCACAGCTCAAACACGCACACAAAACACACACACAGAGGGACAAACATAAAGATGCACGCGTACAGTCAGACGTGGCCTGATTCTGCCGAGTCGGTACTTTCATTCTTTTCATCTGTGGATCGTCATTTAAATATGGAGAAAATAGTAAAAGTCATAGTTACACCGTCAAATGTGGCGGGAGAAAATAGGCGTCTGAAGAATTGATTCAGTTTTACTCTCTTTCTTAGGGGCAATGCGGCTGAAAAGTAAAGTTTGCCCATAGAGCTCATTCAAAGGGGAAGGGGAACGAGCCGCTTATCAACATCAGCCTTCAAAAGCAGCCCGACCGTATCCTTTGATGCGCCACAGCTGTATTGCTGGGGACCACACAGACGCACACACCGATAAAACGTTCACACAGTCCAATCACTTGGTGGCTGCACTTGCATGGCAGCGAGTGAGCAAGCGTGGACCAGACCAAAAAAAAAAAAAAAACAACATATCTCTAACTCACACACTCGGTTCATGTTTTGTAAAGTCCCTGGCTGTGCGTCGGTGTGTGTCGTAGCTTGTGTGTGTAGACGCGCTCGAGTGTATATACGTTTTCTGAAGCAAAAGAAAGACAGACAGTATGAGCTGGAGGAGACAGGCGGAGGTGGGAGGGCTGCTCACACATGCTCTACCCAGATAAGGCTCATCTGCTCGGGCTTGGCCTCCCACTTCTTTTCTCTCTCCCGCCTCAGGTCTTTCACTGTCGAGGTGGGTGAGTACGCTTCAAACGCACGCCGAAGAAACAATTGAGACAACTATTCTCGTCATGTTAGTCTGCTTCAAACCCCAAATCCTGTATAATAAGGCCACCACCTCATTCGTCTTACCACACATTATGTGCGTTGCCTTGGCAGGTCGTGTTTGAAAGACCACTTTTATGCGAGCATTAGACGTTATATGAGAACCAGCAATCTTGCTAACCCTGAACTTTTCCTGAACCTGATACAGGACCGAACCCTGAGAAATATGAATCCCAAAATTTCCTGGATTAAAGCAGGAGGGTGCGACCAATATCCATTCATTCTCCAAAAATGCCCTTGAGTCACTTTATTAAACAAATATGCAGCCCCGAAAAAAAAACAGTCTTACCCTCGATACTGGAGAGAATGACTCTGGAGTGGTCGTACGCGATGACGTTAGCGTAGCGGTTTTTCGGTTTGTTGACCTCCAAGTTGGAGTTCTCCCATGTGAACTGCTGCGCGGGGTCGATGGACTGCGGATCAAAGAAGAAAGTGTTAAAGTCAAGAACAATAATGAGACGTTTAACAAGAAGTCACATGGAACATTAAAAATACCAAAGATCTGGACCGGAGCTGGGAAAAATGGTTGAATTACAAAAAACAAACAAGTAATGTATAGTGAAATAAAATATAAAGACACCATTTTATTTTATTTATTTTTTCTATTCCATATGGTTTTGAATTTTTCCTTTCATTTTCTTTTTCTTTTTTCCCCCCATATTATTACATGTATACAATCTAGTTTTCTATGATGTACTGAAGTGAAATGAATAATGCAGTAACTGTATTCTATATGTGCATCAACAACAAAAAAATATCAAGTTAAAAAAAAAACAAAAAAAAAAAACATCAATATCAATGGAGCTTCCATGGCAGAGTCAACCAACTTAACAACAGCATGAACTTTACCAGTTTGCTTACAAATGTGCCCACCTCACCACTTGTCCATGGAATAGTTGAAGTCTATTCTCAGCTATTACCACTCTGTGATCTGCACTATTGTTCTCTCATGAGCAAGACCCAAAGATAGCTGAACTTAACCCAACTTCAAGTGAGCAGTCCAGGATCCAGGCTTGAATTCATTAGCAGCTATAACTCACACTTCTGTTTGGACACGTGGCTTTGCTGCTTCAGTCAGCAGTACTTTATAAAACACTCATTCTAATAAATGTATTTTCCCTCTGGCTTATCAAACGACTGACAGTGAAATGATGATTTCACCTTTATGACATCAAGTTAAAAAAAAAAAAAAAACTTTCACAGTTGAAATAGAGCCTATGTTGTATAGTTAAATCTATGAGGCGGCGTGTATCTGCAGACGTGTGGTTACAACAACTCAATAAGCTCAAAGCCCATTATTATTTGTGCTAGCCATTTGCTTGTTGGTTCTGTTTTAACAACACACTCACGCAGGTCTATCAATAGCTGCTGTGAAAGCCATCCATTCACAAAAGCATCTCCTTTTTGCAAAAAGCAGCGACTATCGATATTATCAGCGGCAAACACAATCAACTTCAAGAAAGTGACGCACAATAAATTACAAGAGGACAGAGGCTGTGTTAGACCAACACATTAAAAGCCGGCGGGGTAATTACAGTGTACCGATCACAGTTAGCGGCGAGAAGCAGACATGAGGTCATTATGGTGTTGTCAATAGAGACGGATGAAGACGAGAGAGCCAGAGCAATTTAGCAATTGTGAATATTTTACGGCACATAATTATGGTTTGGCCGGGGAAAAACGGGCCGGAGCGTTACTTTGAGTCTGCATGTATGTGTGTATGAGATCTCCTCACCCTACTGCCAGCATCGGGTGTGTAATTATCACACCACAGTCATTTCTTCATCCCTCTTTTCTCTCTCTCGCTCAATCTATTCCCCATCCATTTCTAGATGGGTTGTTAGGGCTCGAGCGCTGAACAAAGCCCGTAGTCATGGCAGAGGGAACGCAAAGCGTAGCAAAGTGCTTCCAAGCTAAACCACAATTAAATATGGCTTCACCCTCGCTGTGTCTTTATAATTCCTCCTCTAATTATTTTCCTCCCTATAACACCCTTGTCGTGCTTTTTTTTTTTTTTCCCCGTGCTTTGTACAGACTGTCCTGCTTTACACGCGTCTCTGCCACACACAGTCATGGTGGCCAACTCCGTCCTCGTGTTTCCCTTTGCCAGAGGCCACTGGTCCAAACACATGGCAACAGAAAACGTTTACTGCTGTAATGGCTCTCAGTGGAGATGACAGGCCCATGGGCCGGTCATGGCTCAGCGCCGGCGAATCATTACCAAATTCATAAGAATGTTGAGGTATGAGTTACGAACTGGTTTACACAACATTTATCATGCGGCCGATAACAACTTCGATGATCTAGATTCACCAGTCAGTATGGGCGTAACTGCAGGAAGCAGTCAGGTCCAGCAACAACTCTCAAACTGATCCATGAAAGAGCCACAGTGTGCAGGTTTTTGTTCCAACCAGTCTGTCCTTCAGCTGATTGGTGAAGCTTGTTGGTTTGAACAAAAACCTGCACCCACTGCAGCCAATGAAGGTGAAGGAAAGAGAGTGACGCCACTGTCACAATGCGCTATGGACGTTGCATGAGTGACGTTGGTAAGTCAGAGCAGAGATTGTCTCTGCCGCCTGTGTATCGGCAGGAGTGACCCAACGCACACCCCATCTAACCATTGAACTACAAGGTATGGCCTCGGGGTGGCACTCTATCATAAAACACAACGCCCACTGGCATTCCAATGTTCCGTGGCAGAGGTGGACAACAGACAGGCAGCCGACCAGATGTGGTCCTGAGCAAGCTTCCCTGAGGCGCTACAATGCTGCATTACTATCACTGTGGTGCCAAGCACTATTCAAGCTCGTGCAAATATACGTCTCACTTAAATGTAGGAGTTATTCTTATCCACAAGGTTTCTTGTTTTTCTCACAAGTTATGGAGGGTTAGAAAGTGGGGTCCCCCAATCTACATGAATGTATTTGTCATACTCCATAATCTTAACTATAGAATCAATAGTTATTTATAGTTATTTTCCACTGTGCTCTCCTTCATTATCAGCCTTCACACTGCAGACTTGGGCCCACCTTCACCCCGACTGTGCCACTTCACACCTCTTCCTTTCCTTCCCTGTGGATGAAATATTGTCGACAAAAAAAAACAACGCAACGAAAACGCCAGTCATGTGACGATAACCATAATTATATAAAATGCATGGGCACACAGTGAAAAGGTCACAGCAGCAACCTCAGTCCTTTCTTCATGTTCTCCCTGAGCTTGCGTGGGTTTACTAAGTTCCCTCCCACAGTCTGAAGAAACACAGAGGTCCATTTCTGGACCCTTCATGTACAAAAATGTACCCGTCCTTTTAATAATGACGTTACCATCACTGATCTGATACTTCTATTTGTTCTGCTGATACAGCAATATATGAAGGCAGGGGCAAACAAAAGTCGACAAGAAAACAAACATGGTGACTGCGGAAGAAGTGTTGATAATGTTCCTGTCGTACTAAAGAGGACATGGAGTCGGAGGCAGTGGTTAGTGAGGACGTTAAATATATCGCAACTGAGGTCCCATTGTCTTCTTTGTGTGTCATTAGAGCTATATATTGGGTAGTAACAGCAACACTGCCCCCATGGTTTCTGGTGTTACTGCTGCGTTTGGTCCGTATTCATAGGTTTTGTGGAAACGTGCAGCAATACAAACAAAATGAACGCAGAGCACGGACAGAAGGATCCGTCGCATCTGGTTAGGATCTGTCCAAAACCAGATGCGTATGTCTGTAGCTGCGAGTGTGTGTGAATGGATGTTTGTCTCTGTGTGTCCGGTGATAGCTTGGCAATAAGTTCAGGGTGTTGCCCAAACTAGCTTCAGTACTTAGTAGTGTGTTAGAGTGTGTGCAGGAGCAATTGAACATAGCATAAAACATAACTTGAAGAACAGGATCCGGACACAGGGGAAACAAAATGCATCAACGCTGAAGAAAAATAAAAGCAAAAGAGCATTGCACAGAGTAATACACAAACACTGTTTGGGAAAAATGAGGGGTAGAAATAATAAGCTCCTCAATCTGCTCCTTTTCAATGCCTCTACAATGTATAATGTATTGATGCTCATGGTTTATGTAATGTATATGTCAGTGGAAATCTATGTCAACGGACGAGAGGAGATTGAAATAAATATTCAATCTAATATAAATGCGTTGCCTCGTGGGAGCACACACAGCTACACAGGAAATACACTGCGGCTCCACCTCAACGGTATAAGAAACAGAATTTGCGCTCGATTCAGTGGTTCATTTTGTCGTCATAGACCAGTGCAGACTACGACAAAGCCTGAGCAGAGATGAGTCGGATATAGCAAGTTACTTCACTGAATATCTTTAAGACAAAGAGCACAAGTCGCTGATGATATTTGATATGTGAGGATATGATATATGATATCCTCACCTGATGTCGTGAGTGAGGATATACAATATAACAAGGGTGCAGCTCCTGATTTCCCGTAACGAAAAATGCATTCCCAACCTATTTTGGTGAAGGCGCTATTAAATGATCTGATATTGGTGGGAATTGAAAAAGTAAAAAGCGAGTAAAATACTTTTGTTGTCAAACCAAACTACAAGTAACATCCGACTTACGACCTGCTGGACTTAAGACTTCTAGTTGACTGAATCTGGGCTGGACTAATAAAATAACATCATTGTTATCGGCATCCAGTATACCAATATACAACTAATAACTAACAGATATCTCCAATGACAGAAATATAATTCTTCTTTTCACTTTTTACACTGGTAAAAAGGTTACATTTTCCTGTTTCTGCCCGCACTGAATAATGGATCGACGCCTTCACTAAATGAACAACACTGACAAACCAGCACCACCACTGTCTTGACCACGTTTTTGGACGAGGCTTTTTGTTTCTGTGTCATTCTGCTTGAAGTGCAACCCAAATCCAGGGGTCCAGTAATGCATGCAATGCATGATGGGAGTTAGCAGCACCCTAATTGTTGTTTTCCAGTGTTTCATTTAAGTGTTTGTGTGTTTTGAAATTTCTCATTTAATGCGTGAGGCGAGTCACTCAACCAGAGTACACGGTGCACTCCCACTAACTGGACTGAGGCGGCAGATGGTCATGTGTCCTTCACTTCTGTTTGAACATGGCTTGGGCTACATTGACAAATGCTGTCAGTATTTTTTTAAACTTTGCTGCAATACGTAGAATAATAATCAAGAAAGATCTCAGCTCTTGCTTTTTGTATCTCTTGGTGAGTTGGCAGTTTCTTTATCTGCATCTCTGTGTCTCCGTGTTCTCCGCCAGAGCGCAGAAATTAGGGCTCGATATCCATCTGGCTGTAAGCAAACTCTCTTTGAGCATGCCATTTCAATTTCCTTCTCATATTTGTATAGATAACAACATGACAGCGCGAGGGGGAGTTTCACTTTATCTTGCATCGTCCTATGAAGCTGAATCAAAAGCAACCGTACGGACGACCACGAGAGCCTTCCACTGAAACAGAGCGCATGATAGATACGTGCGCGGCCACTGCCAAATCCCAATCAGTTCTCGACTTGAACATTTTTCACGGGCTGATAATCGGCAGTCTTACCTCGTACTCTTGAGAGAACTTGAGATTGTCGTTTGCCTTGAGGCGCTCAATGTTATCCGCCAGTTCTGAGAGGGGGATGGGCGGGTGACTTGCCATGCCTGCCAACGCAGAAATAGGAAAACATCAACTCTGACACGAGCAAAATTCTCTGAAGCTTGTGTTAAGCGGAGTTTAATGTTCTGCCCGTGATTAGAAATGAAGCAAATGTGATTATCAAGTGGCCATTTTTCTCCAGGCAGGTTGGAAAGAACAATGCGTTTGTTCTTGTGGTTACTGAGGCAGAGAAAGTTAACGTTTTGCATGAAGTTCAAAAAGTCTGGACACATTTCAATGGGTTAGGTTGCACGGACATGAAGGACAGTGATGACGGCAGAAAGATCTAAGACGGCAAACGACTGACTTGACAAACGCCGATAACCGCGGTACACTGACACACGATAGGCTGGAAAGGAAACAGCACGGGGTTACGCCGTCTGCAAACAAGTCGACATCCATGAGCTCCGCTGTGAGGTTTGTACCTGGCGTCTGGAAGTTGATTCTGCGCAGCTCCACAGGGTCGGTGGGATGGTGAGACGACATGGCTTTACTGCAGGGAAAACTGGCTTTCCTGCCTTCAGCTTCAGCCCGTTTCCTGGAGAAGAGATTCATGTTTATTAATAACATCCACCCAGCGCTCATGACGGCAGTTCATTTCAAGCTAAAATGCACTCAGAAAGTTGTAAAGACAGACATGTTTCACTAGAAATATATCTCCGTTAACATTGCGACACTGTATATCACTGACAAGGGTGAGAAGAGCTGAGCACAGATGCGTCACTTGAAACTTGTTTTGAAGTATCCTGACCTCAGCTATTGGATGTTCTACTAAGTTTGAGGATCCATAAATGTCATCTGACAATTCAGTATCCTCTGCTGCAACATCAGCATGAACCCTGAACAGAAGTGCTTTGAACAGTGTTTGTGTTGCAGGTTTCGCAGGGAACTGAAGTGAGAGGAAGACATGAGGAGCTGCCAGCGATGAGAGCGCGGCAAGGCCACACAAAACGGTTCTCTGTGATGGCATTTGGTAATGAAAGGACTTTTCACAGACCAAGACCTTGATGCTATTGGCACCTTTGTTCAACTCAACAGAAAATCTGAAAGAGCTCTTCTGAAACTTCATTTATTCTGGTCAGTATGTGTTACACATCTATGCCACATTACACTGTCCAAAAAAAAAAAGACCCAGGATCCAGACACCAAATTTTAATCATCTGTTCCTTGTCCTGTTATTGATATTTCATGAAAATTATTTAGGAATCCCTTTGTTACTTTCCAAGTTCTTTTGCTAAAAGAGAGAAGAGAGACAGATAAACCTCCTGGGTGGAGACAAAAATACAGCTCAAGCAAGCCACTGCTGCTGCACAACAGGTTTCCCAAAAACACTTTTGCTACATTCTTCTGAACTTTTACTCCTTAAATACACTTTTTTCTGCCACAAGTGTGGTGGGGCAAGTCTCCTGTCTCACAACCGCAAGTTTACGTCACTTGAAAACGTCTTCACAGTTTTAAATTCTATATATATATATATGTCACAGCAATAACCTCCTTTAAGCTCAAACCTGCGATATATTGTAGCCGCTTGAAATGACGCACCAGGTAAATGACTGAGAACGTGGATGGAATATGAAAGAGGTTCAGTTACCTGTCAGGTTTGCTGCATCCCGCGTAAGGAAGCACATGAAGTGAAAGACAGATTGTTAGAGTCAGAACAACGACAACACAAGAGAATGGTCTTCTGTGAGTTTGCTCCTTATATAAGCTCCACTGCAAAGTGCAACTCAAAGTTGATTATTGAAGGCCATAGATGAGTTTGAACTCAAAGCAATTACCATTGGTGATAATTCTTGGGTTGAAGGTGACCAGAAATATTGTTGTGCATTAGCAACGCTTAAGTCAAGAGGCTGGATAATTACTGTTAATAATAGCTGCCAAAGTTATTATTGACCTCCTTTAAACTCTTGTCATGGTGTGAAGAGTCAAAACTGTTTCAGGAAACAAACAAACGTATGTTTATAATAATAACATTTGACCAAAGTTACAAGAGGCAAACTACGTACATACATTTGGATGTGCGCGCTCCACACAAGATGGCCGAGTTTGAGTAAGTACGTCTTTACTTCTCATTACTAATCTTCCTCACCTCTTGAAAAGTAGGATGGCAATGACGATGCAGACGATGAAAATGACAGCCAGGACTGGCCCCACCACCCACAGAAGCCCCTCCTCTTCATCCACCCTGGGCTGCGGGTCGACGTCGGACGAGGTTACGGGATCGGAATACGGGCTCGTAGCAAACATGGTCTGAAAAAATTTGAGAAAAGAAAAAATACTCTGGTGTTTTCATTCTTTTTAAAGGAACACAGTGTTAGTGTCTCCACTCACGTTCTCAGAGAGGTCGAGCAGGGCGAGCACAAAGAAGACGTACTCCTGCCCGTTCAGCAGCGGACGGTTTCGGAAATCTCCGATGTTTCGACCGTCGCCAAGAGTGAATTCCATTGGCAGGGTTTTAAAGTGAGCTGAAATGTAAGCCCTGGGATCAGACTGAGCCGCCTGTCTGCGGATTCGGAGGGCCCGGCTAACACTGGTCCGGTTGATCTCTCTCAGTAGCTGACAGTAAGAAGAAGAATGGACAAAGAGAGGACGGAGGAATGGCAGATGTTAAACATAATACCGTTTTGCTTCCCACCACTCTGGAATTGATTTAATGTTTCTTCCAGACGTGTGCATCTGATACATAGAAATGCAATGAAAGAATACAGTTAACAAGGCCACATTCTCATATCAACAGGTCGAATGTGATCGATGATGATGGTTGTCATTAAACCAGTACATTTTTTGAACTTGTTTGAAAGTGACCTTATTTACACAGAACTACACCTCATGGCACTCACGTAACATTCTGTTCTGTTCAGCATGAGCTCTAACTGCATTACGGAACTCGCAGTAGGAAAGGTGGGAGTGTTTTTTAACATCATAACACAAAGTAAGATATCATTTCAGGGACAAGGTGTAACTATTTCACCGGCCTAACATGAGGTCTGCAAGCTTCCAGACCAAAGAAAGGCGCCTGTTTATCGGCAGGATCCACACGGAACAACCATCCCAGCCTACTCGCTGAACTCAGGTGGAGTACGGGAGCTCAATTTGGGTCTCATTTAAGGGGCTTGGCTTGAAAGGAAATGTGTTGCCTCACCAACAGAATGATAAAAGTCGCGAGCGAAAAAGGCAAAGCTCCTCGCTGCAGTCAAACTCCACAGAATATGGTAGCTGGTTTAATTAGGTCAGGGAGTGGGATCCGGCTCGCTTAGGATGAAGAGCTCAGTCATCACAGAGTGCTGCTCCTTGTCGAGAGGGTAGGGAGAGGGTGGTTCACAGAGGAACCACCGCCACCGACTCACCCTCCTCTAAAAGTTAGACGACCTCAGGGCGGACAAGCAGACAGTCTGGATGCCGGATTTCAGATCTTTGGTCAGAGTTGGCTGATGCTGTCTGGGAAAGTGGTGTCTTGTTTGATGAATATTTCAACATGTGATGGAAACATTATTTCTATGGACCGTGAGAAGCGCACACAGAAGGGCCATTGACAAGGTTACAGAAAAAGAATATGACTATGAGTAAGTCCGAACACTAGGCGTGTCTTTAACTTTACCTCATCCAGATTCATCTGGTCCGGATCCTCCCAGGGATTCTGGAACTTGCCACCTCTCTGCTTCTTCAGGGGAACCACCACCACATAGTATCCCCTGAAACACACCAGCCGTATGTTTCAGACACAAAAGCCATATTTTCATTCAATGAAAAAGTAGCAGCGTAGAGGGGGAATCCCCGAGCAGCGAGGAGACTATCGCAGAATATCACACCGAGGAGAATGATTCATGTGTCCCCGGGTGATTACGCTCCTCACCACCTCTATTCTTATATTTCACAAAGCTATTGGTAAAAAGTGGGGAAATGAAAGTGCGTACAACTCAACACCTTAAACTGCTTCTGGAATTAAAAAAAAAAATGTGGCTTAATCTGTAAGTGATGGACATAAAAAAAATATTTAATGATTTAAAAAATGTAATCTCGTCCCAAATTTGAATCCCGCTTATCGGAGAAGGGTTTAAAAATGTTGTTGTTAAAAGTTCATCACATGGGGATTAGAAAGTGTCCCCACTATAATTTTCCCCCAAACAAACAAAGACAATAATCCATGTGGTGTGCGGATTGATTCTGTGTTAGGAAAGCCAACAGATGAGATTATGAGTTTCGTGTTTTGGTTCAGCCTTGTGAGTGGGATTTCCTCAACTTGATTTGCTGCCAACGTACAGCGAGTAATCCTTTAAAGGAATTGTGGGTCAAGAGAGAGAACAACAAACAGTTCCTTCCGAGAATCTAACAAGAAATCGTAGGAGCTTTCGTCACCTGACTTTGGCTGTCGTCTGCACAATGGGGAGCTGCACCGTCACCATGCCGTCGACGTTGGTTTTCCCCACCACTATGGGTTTTGTTTTTAGGATGTCCGGTGCCGTTGTAGCGGTAACGCGATGCTGAAGGCCGCCCGCACTGTTCGCACGGTTGGTGAGCAGGAAGGAATACTGGGTGTCTGGCTCTAAACCAGTGATGAGTTTCTGCGTCTGCTTTCCGTCCACCTCGACCGACATTCCCTTTCCATATAGAATCTGAACAAAAAAATCCCAGTGATGGCCACCGTGAGAAGTCCTGTGTCTACTCCAACGTAGCGAAACAGTGACCTACCGTGAAGGGCTGGGTGGGGTTCTTGTCTCGTATCTCCCAGGACAGCAGAATGGAATTCTTCATAGCTGCTTTCACACGGAAGTTGGTGGCAAATACTGAGATAGAAAAATGACAGCAGAGAAGACGACCCAATGATTCCACGTGTCAGAGCCACAGAACCGGTCTTACCTCTGCACCAGTCTACAGAACCAGCCCCAAGCTACCTACTGTGGTTAGAAAGTCTTTGTGTGACTGGTCAAAGATATTCCTATGACTCTTACCTTGGTTTCAGAAAAGGATGTTTGGTATGAGACTACAGTGACAAGACAACGGGAAAAAAGACACTTAGGATGTTGAAACCAGATGTGCCTGTGTGAGTGAGAAGTGCTTTGCAGAGAGATGCATGTGGTTTCCCTCTGAAAAAGGAGGATGGAGTGTTAATATGTGAGCGTGAGTCCTACCTTGGTCCAGCCGCTGGGTCCTTATCTGGACACCAGGGCTGTAGGGCCCAGGACCAACAGCAGTGAACGCACACACCCTGACATCATACACTGTATCGGCACTTAGACCATCCAGTAACACGCTGGACTCTGGCGTGGGCACCACAACTTCTGAGGCGTTTCCTCGACTGTTTATATCCTTGAAGAGCACTGAGTACTTCAGGATTTTCCCGTTTTGCTCAATGAGTGGGACAGACTTCCACGCTAACTGAATGGAATTGGCAGAACTTCCTTCTGAGATAATGTTCTCTGGGTAGCCACTCGGGGTGTCTTCTGGAGTGCTTATTTCCTTCACCGCCTCTTCGCCGTAGCCCATTTTGTTTCTGGCAGAAAGTCGGAAAACGTAATTAGCCCCTTTATGGATGTCTTGGGCCGTGTAGCGGTTCTCCTTGGTGGGGAACTCCACCACTGTGAAGGGAAGAACGTCGACGCGGCCGAAGGTGAGGCGGTAACCTTGAAGTGGAGTGGGTGGGTTGGGTGGCGGGTACCACTGAAGGAGAGCGGTGCCAGAATCTGTGGCGCTTACTAGCAATTTTGGCCTCTCAGGCACTAGAAAAACAGAGAAAACAACACTGCGGTATAATTGCGTTGCCCATTATCTGTAACCTCAAGCAAAGCAGCAAGCAATCCGCAGCAAACAGCAACAGAAGATGATGAATTAGTCCTTGGTCAGAAACATAAACCAGAGTATTCAGTTAATGTCCTGCAATGATCTACATAAGGGTCCCTAGTCTTCAGGCTACTCAGCTCTATACAGACCGTGTGACTCTGCTGTGAGCAAGGAAAATGTCCTAAACCTAGGGTGGCAAATGGTTCCACAGAGGAGCAGGAGTCAGTGCAGATTTTTGTTCCAACCAATGAGGAGCACTCAGTTTAACCGATCATCTGTTTGATGACTATGATCAGCTGAGTGTCAGTCTGGAGTTGTTTGTTTGGAGGGAAAGTAAACCTGCATCCACACAGCCCTCATGTGGAACAGCTCACCACCCCCAACTCAGCTGAATCAATGACACAGATCCGAAGCCATTTGTGTCATTTAAAGTGGACATTGTGTGTCTGTGGCTTCAGTTAAAGAAATGTACTCCAATAAATGTACCAAGATCTTTGTGAGACTAAAACTGTGCTTTTAATTGAATTTATTTGAAGCAGATTTTAAAAACAATGGTGCCCAATAAAAGATTTTTTAAATTTGCATTAACAACATTTCAGGTGGAAAGACCTTTTTTCCCCCTCTTTCCTTTTTCCCTATTTCTGTCACATACATTTTTGTCTTTTATGCTGAAGACAGTGGTTCATTTCACAGTGTTTTTGGTATCTTAAAATAAAATGTGTCGACACAGACTTGCTTAAAAAATGAGTCACATTTATAAACAAAAAGAAGGTCAGGTAAAAATTGCTCCATAAAGATGCACAAAGGCTCATTTTACCTGTTTGCTCCATGAAGCTCAACATGTAAACAACAAAGACTCTCACAGAGCACCAGATGTTTCTCCAAAAATGAATCTCTTTGTACTTTATTTTAATACATCTATGCTTTCTAGACATAACCCCTTGACACTGGTGACACCGGTACTGCTGTAATTACTGTCCTCTCTGAACACAAAACTAGAACACGTCATCCTACAACGACCGTTTTTACCCCTAATGACAGTAATTACAAAACTCCAAAGAGACACTTGTTGACACTCACATGGAAGAGCGGTGCATACAGTCACAGGTTTGCTGCGGGCACCATCCCCCTTGGCAGTGTACGCGCCCACAGACACAGAGTAGGAAGTGTCCGCCTTCAGGTCGGGGAGGATGACCTCCTGCCAGGCAACACAAAATTTCATATGAAGCAAAAGCACAGAACAGTGGATTTATTAACCACTTGATATTGCACCAGGAGGGGAGGTAAAGTTAGAGACCATTCCTTTAAAAAACCCTGCTCTTGCAGCACAACAAAGATGGCGACCATGATTTTTTTTTTTTTTTTTAGAATGTTTTTGAAGGAGTGTGTCAGGGAATGTGATGGCTGTTATGTGTTGGGGCGAGTTTGAAGATGTCCATCACATTCACCACTTGAGAGCTATGAGCCATGAGTCATATTTAGCCTACAGTGAATTTTCCCTTTCGTCTGAGAGCAACCACACATGCTGAAAGCTGCATAATTGGGGAGCGTGGACATCTCCAAGCTCACACATAAGAACCATCACATTTCTTGACAAGTGTGGCAGCTAGAACTGATTTTTTTTAAGAGGAAGCTATCTCTATCTGCACAAATATGCATGAACTATTATCCCGCGGCCAATAAAAATGCTGCTATTGAGGATTTTTTCATGAAGTAAAAATTAAAACGTCAGTTTTGAAAGTGCGGAAATTCATTTTTGCTGCATGGCTATAGAAAGCATTGCTGTCAGTGACCTGTTGATTTTCATTTTCTGTGATTTTTATTCATTTAAAAGCAAAAAAAAAAAAGTGAATACTCACATATTCGCTTGACTCATCGTATCCCCACTAAGGAATGGAGCAGTGGCAATAAAAGAGAGAAAGTTGATATTAAAATTTGGCAACTGTGAATTCATACAAGATGGAGAGCAGATTTAAAATGATTCACATGTTTTACATATGAAATGATTTATCAATTCATTTTAACTAGGTGTCAAATGTTACAACAAATTATCAAAATATATTGATGCATGGTAATGTGAATTATATGTCACACGATTCAACTTGTGCATCTCAGGATCAACTATGTATCAACATATTTTGTAGGCGGTTGCGGCCGGTAGTTACCTGCGAGTCTTCGATGAGTATGTCCTTTGTGAGCGGCTGACCTTGTGGCTCGCCGTAGTTCATCCTCACATAGTGAACTTGGAAGCCTCGGATCTGGCCGTGCTGAAGTTCCAGCAGCGGTGCCCGCCATTTCACTCTAATGGCAGAGGCATTGACAGGCTCCACCTCCACTCCCCGCGGGGGGCCACTTGGAACTAAAAATGCATTTTGGGATAAGGTCAGGTTTTACAGGTGATGAGCATTCAAGACTCTCACGCTCCTCCTCTCATTGTGAAAAATCTCAAAGTATCTTGAATAACCACGAAAAAATTACTCAAAAATATTTGCCAAAAAGTGTTACACTTCTGTGATGTCAGGTATAAAAAGTCAAAATAGTAAAAAAAAAAAAAAATGAGTGCTTTAAGAAAAAACATGTAGTAAAAAAGCAGTGACAGATAAGAAGCGAATGTAGAGGAAGATAATAATGACAGATAGAAAAGGATTTGGTGCCCGAAGCAGATAAACAGGGGCAGGCAGTCGGAGAGGAAACTGTTATCAGGAAAAACTGCTCTCCTGCTGCCAGGAACTGCTCTTCCTCTCTAGCATGCTGGACAACACCACATTCTTCACCTTAAAAACTGGATGTGGATGTAAAGAATATTAAACACCAAATGCATACAAAAAATAGCTGACTGAAAATGGATGGCAAATATTGTCCAAAATAAAAGGAAAAATCAGCACATTGTTTGGAAGATAGGAAAAACACTGTGGACGCAAAGAAGGCTGAAATATTTGGATGCAAATTTTACTCATTGGAATTCAACAACTTTCACGGGTACTTGACAGTCATAGAGTTGACTCTCTATTTTATTCTATAATGTCAAGGAAATCCGATCACATAGAGTCAGAAGCCTAATACATATTTTGTGTCTCAAGGATGACATCCGATCACCTCCGTTGATAGCTTTCCCAGCTGACAGACCTCAGGCAGACCAGATGTCAGGATGACATCTCCTCCCTGGCTTGGGAATGCTTTTCGATTCCACTGTCAGAGCTAGCTAAAGTGGAACATTCAAAAACCATAATTACTGTTCAGTATCACAGAAAGCGCTGCGGTTCGATTTTAAAATCCAATGCCCTTTAAGAAGCATGTGGCAGGCACGAAACTGAGGAGACAACTGGAATCCAACTGGATAGAATTTCCATTGACAATGTTTAGAAATCAGTACTGAACTTGAAGTATCAAAAGAGGAGCTTAAAAGGAATATAAATCTCGTAAACATAGAGGCGATTTTATATTAAAATTGCACCATTTTAATCCCAATATACCAGAGTTAAATGTAACAAGGAGAAGGGGACCTTGTTCCACTCTACGTGGGAGTGTGAAGAATTACAAAGATTCTGGAGGGATAGAATGGACTTGATCTCAAAAATAACAAACATAAAAATTCCTTTGGATCCGCGCAAGTTTCCTATAAATCTTTCTATTAATGCACATAACAAAAAACTGATAATTTTCTGTTTGCATTGAATTGGAAAAATGTTTCAGCTCCTACAGTTGGTCAACGGATCAGGGAAATGTCCAGCAATCTGGCTCTCGAAAAACTGACCTATATATCAAAAGGGAAAGTGCATGACTTCTATGATATCTGGACGCCTTTTATGCAGTTTCTACAAGAGAAATCTTTTTTTTCTCTGCTGTGATCGTGACTTTATGTGACTGGAGTTTGTACACTGAGAGTAAGTCGCTATTGAGGGTGGGTTGGGTGGTTGTTTTTTTTCTTTGTCTTTGTTTGTCCTTTATGATTATGAAAATTAATACATATATGTATGAAAAAAAAACATAAAGGCGATTGCTCAATGCCTTTTGTGGACTTCAAATGGCTGATATTTATCTGTCTTTTTGTTTGTTTGTTTGTTTGTCTGTTACCATCATGACTTGAAAAGTTCTGAACCTATTACTACAAATATGGTTTAGGAAATGTAGCAACACCAAACAGATGATTAATGTTGGAGGTGCTCATGTTTTATCAAGATTTTTCTTTTATCGAGACAGAACTAAGACTAACTGACTTCCTAAAAAAAATTATAAAAATTGAATCACTCAAATAAATATGCGTTCGGTGACGTCATTTTTCAGATGACAATGTTTTCGGGTTGTCAGATAATGTGGCTATAGTTTTGACAAGTCAACTGAAATGTTGCTAGCAGCTTGGACTGCGCTAAGCTTCCACCCTGACAACGTGAGTTTGATTCATTATAGTGAAACACATGTAGCCATATCAATTTCTGAATCGTGAAAGTTGTCATAAACTGATTCAATTGAGGGCTGTTTTCATGAATAATTCCGTATGTTTGGTTCTCTTGTATCCATATTTGGTTGGGTTGACAATGAACCCAGTTCCAAATATGTCACCCCCACAGACCATATATGCATTTTCGCCTGGGAACATTCAGCCTCCTCTGCACCCTCGGTGTTGCAAGATTCAAAAGGGGGGAAGACTGGGGAACAGCTTGTCCAAAAGGTTTTCCACAGAAGTAAGTGTGTTAAGACAAAAGGAGAAAATGTGGGAAAAAGTGATAAAAGTGGCTGTCCGGGTAAAAAAAAAAAAAAGAAAAAAAAAGGCTTCCTTGGGGAATGAAAAGCAGGGGTGGATCAGCAGGGGCACATTTGAGGATTTCGCGGTCGATTCATCATCCTCGCAGATCAAAAATCAGCAGCATCGAGGTTCTGTGAGCTCATTAGTAGCGTGTTAGTGACAGCCTTTGTTAGTGGAGCGGACATCCTAAGAGAGGGATTTGTTTAGGAACATACCATCTTCCTCCGTGCGGATAAGAAGCTGTAAACTTTCGGGTCCGTCTCCGGCTTCTGTCTGGGCTTGTACCGTAATGCCATACTCAGTCCATTTCTCCAAGCCTTCCAATAGATAGGGAGAGCTTTCCGGAGGAATCCCAGTGATTCTTTTCATAGTTCTATTGCCCTCGGTGGTGGAATACTGAATGGCGTATCCGGAAATGACGCCGTTCTGAAACTCCAGAGGTGGTGGTGCCCAACTTACCAGGACGCTGGTAGAACTGGGGCTGGTGCATGTGATGTCCTGTGGAGGCGCTGAAGGAACTGAGTGGCCAGTTTTGAGAGCGTACAGTAGGAATTGTTTGGGGAAAATGTTATTTGGTTATGTGTGCAAGTTATTTGGTGGGTGGTGACGTGGGTGAGGTCGGATCATGAATGTATGGGGATGGAATTGAGCAGATGACAGACAGAAAACAAAAGACAAAGAAACATAAAATGAAAACAAAACACTACGAACGAAAGCTCTTGAGAAAAAATGACCAGCTAGACTTGAAACAAAGATGGCTGGTGTCACTCCCTGTTTGACAGAAAATGCTTGATTGATGACAAAGACTGAGTGATTTAAAACACACGGTGACAAAAACACAAACATACCTGCCAAACTTACTTGTGGTTTGATTGATGGACGGGACCTCACTTCTATCTAGAATCCTTTGCCACTTTACAACTGCACTACACTGACCTCAGATTGATTGTCAACTTGGCTGCCAGCCTTCAACAAATTGATGTCTCCTACATGCTAACCTTGCCACTGTTTTTGTTGAAATATCAAATCTGAGGTAAGTTTACACGGTTCATTGTAACAATGCAGGAAAGGCATCAACTCTCAATTCAAGCCAAGAGACTGTGGAAGGTAGGAATACTTTCTTGCATTGCCACAAATGGAACACGCCTCCGCACACACTCACCAACACTCACGCACTAGTCAACGCAAATGGGCTTACATGTCTGAGGCGTGTCGATGGTGACCTCGTTGGTATAAGCGCCAACTCCGTGTTTGCTTTTGGCGGCGAGCTGGAAGGTGTAGGTGGAGAACGGCTTGAGGTCCTTCAGCAGGTAGGACGTGGAGGGCTCAAAGGTCACCTTCTTCTGTCAGGGGTGGAACATGGTTGAAGTTGAATGGTTGAATGATCTCAGCTCAACGTTAAACACACATCAAGCTTAAAAAAAAAAAAATTTAAATGACAGAAGTAGCATTAGCATTGCAAGGTACGTCACAGTCAACAACAAGTATATTTTAAAGCGGCTACATACTTCTCAATTGTCTAAGGTTTTGTAAGTTCGCAGTGGTCGCATCAGACCTTAACAGCACACACGCGCAGTTGATTAACATGAGCTCCTGCGACAGACACGCACTGTCTCTCTGTAGATGTTCTTGCTGTTTAAATAATATAGTCAGTTATTTCAACTTTATTTCAACTCCAATACGCAGCTAAAGAAAGTCATGGTGTAACTGCTTCTATATTTTTTTTCGGCCGTGGTCTTCATCTCGGCTCGGTCTGTCTCACTAGTGGTTTTTGATTTTGTCTAACAAAGGACATGATCTACAGTAACACTGAAGTCTCCGGAATTATTAAAGAGCAGTGATTCGAAAGTGAAACTGATCGACATGTCACATCTTCTGACTTCTCCGTTCAGAAAAATCCAAAGCTTCAGTCTGTGGTTGATGTGCCTCACCTCCTCAGTCTCATCCACCTTCCTGTACACCAGTTCATATCCAGTGATCTGGTTGTCTGGCCCCCCCTGTGGTGGCGCTACCCAGGACAGCAGGATGCTCGTTTCAGATTTGGCCTCCCCTTTGAACTCTGAAGGCTGGGACGGGACTGTTAGCAAAAGGGAAGCAAATGTTAATCCATGGCCGTGGCTCTTGACATCACCTTTTGACTCTCACCTCCGGTTTTGGCAATAATCTGCAGATCTTGGGACAAAGGTCCGTCCCCCACTGAGGTGAAGGCCAACACTCGGATGTAATACGTCTTGTTGGGCGTCAGACTCTGAATGGTGATGAAGTTGGCGCTGCGCACCATCTGCTTCTCCCACTAAACACATCAGTGGACAGTGAAATCCTGGACAACGCCACTCAGTAACATCAACTTTAAATACAAAGAAAAAAAACACATCTTCACCTGATTGACTGGCAGCATGTTGTCCGATGTGTAGTAGACTCTGTATCCAACTACTTGACCATTGGGCTCCTCCGGTTCATCCCAGTGGATTATCGCTGTTGTGGTGCTCAGCATTCGACCTCGGACCTACAGAGCCATTTAGATTGTGAAATCCCAGCTGCAAACTTCACACTGTCACTGAGCGTCTCAAACCTGTCGGGGAGGAGAAGAAGGAGCCTGCTCCGCAGTGCGAGCCTCCACCACCTCGCTGGATGGGCCTTGACCGATTGTGTTCACGGCAGCCACCCGGAAGTCATAATGAGAATAAGGACTGAGGCCGCCCACGCTGTAACGCGTCGTGGCAATTCCGTCTATCTCCTTGTACGGGTCCTCGGAGCCCTTGGCGCGATGCTGGAAATAATCCCAGAGCAAGTCAGTGTACGGATAGTGAAGACATTCTTTGCTGATCAAACACTGCTACGGTTTAAACCGACTCTGAACGGCTCACCTGTATGATATAGTAGGAGACTGGCTCGGGGTTGCCGGAGTCCCACGTGAGTGTGATGCTGGTCGCAGTTCTTTCAGTCACCACTGGCATTCCCGGAGCCCTTGGCAGAGCTAAGAAGGACATGTGGGTTCAGTTCTGTGCAATGGAAAATCTAGCTGCATAGTTGCTTCGGTTCTTTCAATAGCTGCTCTCTTCTTAATGCTGATGGCTTTTCCAGAGAGTTAGACCGTTTCTGAATGACTACCACGGCGATAAACTCTCACTGTGCTCACTTCTCATGGACAATTTAGACGGAGTTGGTGGTTTTTGTCGACCACGTCTGAAGACAGATCGGAAAATATTTAGTCGAATTCTTGGCTCTTGGTAGCTTGACACTAGGAACACAAATCCATGTACACAGCTATATGGCTCATGTACAATCCACACAATGTAAAAAATGAAATAAAAAAAAGATAATACAATATTTTCCAAATAAATAAATAAAATTTAATGCAAGTTACACATGTTCTCCCCTTGTCTCGTTTCTAAAATGAACTTCACCTTTATTTTTAAAATTACACATTTTGCCCTACCAAAATCAACATATTTTCCCTTGTTTTTCCTCCCAGAGAATGTTTAACTTAAGTTATCAAAACCAGTATATTTCTCTATGATTTCTTTTTTGTTATTATCTTCACATATTCTCATAATATTGAGTCATTTTTCTCTCAAAATCTTTGTTATTAGTCTCACAGATGTTGGAGTGTTTTTTTAAGGATACTTGTTTTGTCATAAAAGCTCTTGCATTACGAACTGATACATTTAAATAAACGTAAATAATATGTTTCACAGATGCTCTACACTTGGTTAATTCAATTGAGATGTTGAGTATTGTCCACCGCGACAATACTCGATGAGATATTTCACACGATCAAGATGAGTTCATGTTGTTACGACCTAAACTAAACTTCTGTCATGTATTTCGCTGTGAAGTCTTGACGATTCACCCACTACCCACTGCACTTCATGCAAACACGCTCACCTTTCACAATAATCTGTGCGACAGCTTCGATCACACCAAGTGTCGACATGGCAACGCAAGTGTAATTGTTGGACTGGCGTATGTCGGTCAGCTCTAATACGTTGCGACCGATTGGCATGTCATCCTCTGGCGTGAGGTCTTCCGCTCCCAGCATCCACTTGACATAGGGCATGGGGGAGCCCACCGCCACACATGTGATGTTGACGTTCCCCCCTGGCATGATCTCACTGTCAGCTGGCGGGATGGAGAAGCGAGGTGGAACGCGACGCACTGGGGGAAATAGATCAACACATTAACATCACTGACAGTGATGTCACACATTTTCATTTCACATGCGCCTTTGTTAATGGTTAATGCTGAGAATCTGACTGAGGTTTTCGACTCCACTAAGGCATGGATTAGGACAGGTGCGATTGGTGATCTGGTCATGATTTATGGTACGAGAGTCATCTGACAAGAGGCAGAGACTAGAAACCATGCTCCCTCCCCTAGAGAGAAGCCAGTTGAGGTAGCTTGGGCAGGAGGCCAGGATGCTCCTGGGTTACCTCCCTGGTGAGGTTCGGAGCACGTCCAACTGAGAGGAAGCCCCGGAGAAGCTTCAGGACAGACCGGAGAAATTAATTTCTCTGCGGTCTGCCTCTGTATTTCCCCCAGAAGAGCTGGGGCAGAGGAGAAGTCTGGGTCTCTTCCTCTTCCCTGCCACTTGATAAACTGAGGCTTAACCGGCTCAACATGTTTAGCCATCTGGTCTGAGTTACTTGAAAACTGCAAAGTTTTCATGAGAAGCGATATTAATGTAGAATCTTTCATGAATAAATAAGGGAACTGTATCGTATCTGGATGGCGTTTAAGACGGAAACATCAACAGAACAGTGCGTATGACACGAATGGTTTATTCATTGAGTGTTTTTGAAAATGAATATTTCATGAAAAACAATAAACAAAAAGCTCACAGCAAACACTCAAACTTACACGATGATAAAAAAAAAGGGAACAAAATACAAAAGTCTTGCAGTAGCGAGCCTCGGAGGAGTCAAAGACAAGAGGCAGGTTTAAAACCCCAGCAAGGCACAAAAGACGCACGACAACAAACGGATGAGGTGGGAAAACAAATGAATCCTTAAAAGAAGACTCCAATGAGACACACTTGTTCCAGTACCAACCTTCTCGTAGCTCTGCAGAGGGACGTGGGACAGTGCGCGACGGGAGGAGGAGCAGAGCAAAGAGGGGTAAACATCAGAGAAAACAAGTTAGCCGAAGGAAGACGGGAAAGTGAGGAGAGAGAGTGAAGTAAAGCGGAAACACATCACACACACACGCCCGGCACAGTGATAGCCTTTCTGTTAAAGGCCGACTCCGCAGCTGATGGTCTCCGAAGACTTCCTGTCAGACACCCACTGAGCTGAACTGCAAAAATTTACTGTGCCTAGGAGCGCTTGATGCACATCACTGTGTAAGAGCGTCCCTCTGCCCATAAATACGTGCGCATTTATTTTATCTTTATGGCGTCGTTGTGAGTGTTTGTTCATCTGGTTGGGTGTGCTATTCCTCCACATTCCCTGGAGCACTCTAAAAAAAACACGCTTTTTGTTTATGGCCCTTTTTTTTTGGTGAGAGAGCAAACAGCAGAGAGACTGGCTCTCGGAATGAAAAAAATGTTTTTCAAAAAAACTGGCCAGATTGTGTGCTAGCATGTGGTGTGTCTGAGACAGAGAGATGGAGAGAAAGGAGAGAAGCAGTGCCTGAGGAGCTGACATGCCTGTCAAATCTGGAGGAGACGTACAAGTTCCACCCGACAGTAATTTGGTTTTTCCCATGGGTTGAAAGGTTATGAAGGGAAGACAGTGGGACTAATAGCTCGAGCTCTCCCTTCAGCCTGGGGTTGAACGCAGCTCTTATTTCTTCCCAAAAATGCCAAGAATGTCTGAAACTTGCTGATGACGTTGATGACACCAAGTAAGGTTTCGTGGAACACAGATTCATGAACATTTTTCTGGACCATTTATGCCACATTCGTTTTCAGAAACAAATACTACAAATAAAATGGTAAAATAACTCAACTAAATGGTGTTCTGCATTTCTTTACTCCCCACCGACTATAAGATGGCATACCATCGTAGCCACAATCTGAATTCATCTTTAAAAAAAAAATCTTTAGTTACAGAGGGTACTATAGTAACTAGCTACACACATTTATCCTGCTTTCAAGATGAAAATTTTGGGACCATCGCTTTGACAACCAGCTTGGGCTGAGGTCAGTGCCAATTCCAAATCAGCTTACTTTCTCAGAAGGTGGTGAATGACTTTCATTTTCATCTGAGGTCTTGTTTTTCACCTCCCATTTTCACACTAACTTGCTAACTAACTAACCACTCAGTCACTCGGGAGGTTGCTGTCTAAATGGACCATCAAGGTTCAACAACCATTCATTCAATTCAATTTGATACAGGTAGATATTTAAACCGCCACAGTAATTAGTGGCGGACAGACTTTGCTTCAATGCGAGCATCTCAAAAATCCAGCCTGGGGCGCTGAAGCAGACCTTGATCAATTTCACATGCCCTGCAGCACCTGCCATGAGTTGTATTATCCGTGGCTTGCAGGCAGTGTCAACCAGAGAATGTGAAAGGCACATTTTTTTCTGAATTGCTCCTGGAGTTTTGAGGAAGCAAGTGGGAACCAAAGAGTTCAGTATAGAACGCTGTGCAGAATCTGTTGAGCTGGTGACCCTAATTCACAAAGCTTGGCACTACAAACCAGTTTTGTGTTACTCAAGTAAGTCACTTTGCTAAGGTGCCTGTTTGAGTTTGACCTACAGTCTGAAACTGGAGCATAGCATTAGCAACACCCCGATGTAAATCAGAGATCACGCATTTCATGGTTTGCAGTGGCCAATGTGGCGAGACACGAGTTCATTCAGCCAGCATAATAAACCACTCCACCCGGTGTAAGTACAGAATGCACTTGCCTCGTGTGTGTGCGTGGCACATTTCATCACGCTTACATTGACAACAAAAAACAATTCATCAGTGAATGTGATTTTCTCTGCTTGCAATATTAGCTTGTGCTGCTTCGTGTTTGGGCAACACTCTAGCACTTCCTGGATGTCAACATTCCCATCTTTCTCTCTTTTTTAAATCAATAAAAATAACTTTGGTGATGCAAAACCTTTGTTATAGAAGTCAGAACCTCTTTGTGGATGGACAAATAAAAATAATAAAAATAAAGGTTGGTGGTGCAGCCAACCAGATTGTAAACCTCCTCGACCTAAAGCGCGTGCTTTTGTCAATAGAAATGTCTCATGAACAAATGCATATTTGCCCTGTCACGACGACAGATTTTGCTGGTCCATTCATTTTCACCCAAATTATTGCAGATAAATCATATTATTGTCAACAATATTTGCGGACTAAAGTAACCACTGATTTAATGGTAATTTAACAGTCAATAATAAGAAAAACACACCCTGATTCCAATATACTATCACTTTTAACATTGTTACATACATACATTGGTAGTTTCTGTCCACAAACCTTGCACTCACTAAAACTGCTTCATTGTCACCCATGAGAACTCTTGTTGGTCTCACCTGGCTCATTGGAAACTAAAATTTTCCCACACTAGGGCTGTGACTTTTGACTTATCTGTCTTCTCCTCCCTTCATTTTCATGTACAGGTTTAGACTTTAGCCTACGAATCAGCCTTATATGTCCTTTATGTTTTTTACTTCTGTTTGGGCTTTAAGCTAGACAAAGAATTATGTAGATATATATATACATTTAATAAAAAATGAAAATGTTATAGTTATTTCGAACTTGCAATTGTTTGGAAAATATGCCATATATGACGTTACGATTGTGAAGTTTATGACAATTCATACGTAGCACGTCCATCAATGGTTCTATGGGCACAACAACAGTTGAAACATTCACGGACACAATGTGCACATCTTAATAGATTTGTGAGTCAGTCAAGAGATTTCACAGCGTTTCCAGGTCTCACCTCGAACATAAAGGTTAGCCGGCGTGGAGTATCGCGTCCCATCACTGTTGGTGGCAACACACTCATATTTACCCTGGTCAGACTCTTCGCTCATCTCTATCTGGAGGGCACCTGGATGAGTGAAGGGAGGATTAAGAGGAAAAACAAAGAGAAAGACAGAGAGGAAAGAGAGTCACAGGGAAAGAGTGAAGACACAATATTTCAACAAATGATTTTAAAACACACGTTATGATTCGGGTTCCATAAAATGATTCATTTGTCAATGTTAACAAGTATTTGTCTGCGCAAAGGCTTCCAAAAATAAAGGTCAGCTTCCTGACTAAGAAATGAAAGAAAAAAACAAGAAGCTTTTTTTTTCCGAAAATGCTCTTCATGCAAGAGAGAAAGGAATAAACCAAGCAGCCAAAATGTTGACAAATCCAGTCGCAGCACTTGGAAAACCACGCGCTGAAAATTAAGATGTGGTTATCATCGGGGAGCAGATCAAGATTCGTCTTTTGGAGTGAAGAAAAAAAGTGAGAAAAAGATTGCAGTGAGAAAATATTCACACACTTTAACGGATCCACCATTGGGATCAGGAGTGTGACGTCATTAAATCCACATCCAATCAGAAGGCAAAAGCAATCAATGACCGACTTAATGGTCAGCAGATCAAAAATATATGGATATAGGAACCACATACGCAAAGCCTTTGGAGGGGACGGACACTTTCTCGCTCCCTGAAAATAGAAAAATTGTCAAAAAAAAAAAAGGTCAACCAGATGTCCTAAAAGATGGTGACAAAAGGCAAAAAAGCGCCCATAAAAACTTTATCAAAAAGTGGTTGTTTGGGGCTTTTTATCATTAATGAGAGAGAAAAGAGAACGTAATGGCAAAAAGTCATGAGGACGTGTGTTGTATATGCACAACTGTGCGTGTGACTGTGAACACACTGCTGCCTGGCTGCATCTCTGCCACAGCCATCTGGGCTTGTAGGCCGAGCAGCAAGGAGGGGAAAACCAAAGGGGACGTTCTCAGATAGAGACAAGAAAAAGAAGAAGAGGCGGAGTCATGAGTCGGCCCCCCCCCCTGCCAAACTTGTTAAAGTCACAAAGTAAGAACAGCAGGAATAGACGCGTGTGAGCTTGGTCAAATCAAATGAAGCAAAAATCAAAACATGCGACGGAATTCAATGGAAAAGCTCGACAGGTTAAAAAACGATGGAAACAGAATCACACTGTGGCGAGTTTAAAAAGTCAGAGATGGTCAAGATGAATGAATGTAACGTGATTTAGGATGAGAGGAGGTTAAGTGGTCATCAATCTTTTGTATTAGTTGGGTGTTCAATTCCAAATCCCCCTCCTGTCCTACTGCGGATCTGAGGCAGCTGGGTGAGTGTTACCATTATGGCCGAGTTTGACCTCTTATGTATTGCCAGGAGCTTTGAAACGTTCACCTGCAGCACGAGTTTTCCTTCTGTCAACACTGATCCGTGGCTCAGTGGGTGGAGAAATTGGAACATGGCTGGCTTGTTCCCCTTGCCTACATCCACGCTCAGGATCAACACTAAATAGCTCCGCTGGATTCTATCCAGAACAAGTGGGTAAAATATCTGCTATATTCGGTTCATCACACGCGTCCTCATGCGACCTGGAGAAGGAGAACGACCTCCTTCTGAAGCTGCGGCAGCGACGGACCTCCTGCCACTCTTCTAAACTCAATCAATTTGGACTGCTTGTATTGTTGATCCTGTTTTCCCAGCCATGATTCGGAGATGACGAACAAAGGTGAGGGTCGGGATAAAAAGTGATTGAAAAAAAAAAACAAAAAAAAAAACAGAGCTTAGCCTTGCGGCTCAGAATGTTCTTTGTCACAGAGGTGCAGAGAAGAGAACTCATAAATGCTTCTGACGCCCAGTTCTTGATCGGGCCCCAGCTTCTTCCCCTGTATGTGTCAAGTCAAAGCACTTTGAGTGACACAATCTCTCAAGCATGTCCTGCCCCATGGGGCCTCATCATGGTGGGTCCTAACCAACACTCCACCGTGTCCAGGAGGCAGCCTGACTAGATGAATGAGGAAGATGAAGTGGCATCTTTCAGTGATGAAGGGCAGCAGTTCTTCTCTACGGCACTCCCTGATGACTGATCCTATCACCCCGTCTCTGAGGACACCCTCCTTCGGCTGCATGCATTTGTGATCTCAGCCGTAACATGGGTTCGCTTGACCACTACAACGAGAGCTTTGGGTTTTGGCTCAGCTCCTTACATTCTACGGTGCACTGTTTGATTGTTTGGCACCATCCTTACCTACCTCAGGAAGAGGACCTGAAGCTAACTGACCAGGACGGGACATTCCACCCTTGTCTGAGAGGTGATCTTCTAAATCCCAGCCACTTTGAACTTGACAGTTTGGCTTGGCTTGACGGAGAAGTGCCCTCAACTTGACTGCCTCCAGATAAACTGGAATTAGGTCTTTAAAATGTCTGGCTTGGAAGACAGCTATCTTGAAAGTATTGAACGGGTCGGACTGTTTTGGACAACAGCCATAGTGATAACCCATCCTCAGCCGTGCCTTAGATCTCTCAGACTAGTAGGAACCATGGAGTAAAAATGGAATCGAGCCACTGTGTCACGTCGATCCTCCAGCAGTCTTACCTCGTATGGGCGTGCCACCTGAGTGGGCAATGAATGCACGAGATTAGAGAAGAAGAAGAAGAAGAAACTGTTAGTGCCACCAGAGGGGAAAACAGAGGAGGAAGGGATTGTAATTGGAAAAGGGTACTAGAGGGACTTGATCAGAGAAGAGTTGAGTTTGCAAGAAAAACGTAACAAAAAAATTAGACAGTAGGAAAGAGGGAGAGTTGGAAAAAGAGGACAGAATAGGCCTGAGAAGAGAAATGTTAGATAGCCAAAGTGACAGAGCTCCAACAAGATGGGTTATTGATTGGGCTTTATTGACTTGGAGCAGGAATGTTTTTGATCTGTGGCTGCACTTCTCTAGTTTCTACGAGGGGCCATACAAGGTCTGCTCCTCGTGCGCATTAGATTGAGGATCTGGGAGCTGCAGTGCTGGTAATGTGGAATATAGTTCTGCATCTTTCTCTAGTAGCCTCACCAGACCTTCACCGACAAAACATGGCTACGATTAGATTATTGTTTCCTTGATATTGATGTTAGTGACCGTCCCACGAAAGCGCTGAATTATCCTCAAACCAGAATTTGATATCGGCGGCGTCTGCGGTGGAAGGCTTGGACAGCTGGTCTCCCACTTTTTAAGGACATCTAATGCTTTCAAAAAATCTATTTCATGCAGCGATAGATTTTTTTTTTGGCGGGACGGGGGGTGGGGTTTCAAGCTGATAATCTGACAAGTGGAAATCCTTAAAGAAGCCGACAGATTTCATTTGATGAAACATGGAAATTATTATTATTTAAATTAAAAAAAAAATGTCAGCACTGATATCGTTCCCTAACTCTATTTGAGAGAAAGAGAAAATAAAAGAGTTCCATTTGGGATGACAATATCAGATAAGACAGCTGTTATTGCTTTTATATTGGATCATTTTATAGTGTGGAACGGCAATAAAAGTCATTCATTAGGTTTATTTCAGGGTTCTTTGTTTATCTGCCCACTGCTCAGGGACAAAAATGTATTTATTTATTTTTTTCTCATCAAAAAATCTGTCTGTCTTTGCATACTTTCATAGCAATTTAATAGTACTTTGGCATATTTTTATTAGTTTTACATGATTAATAAGATATTAATATACCTTTAAGCAAATCAAAACCAAACATGTTCATTTCAAATTGTGCACTTCCATTGAGTAAACCAGACTTAAATAGGACGGTATCGCTCATGTATAAAACAACTGAAAGCAATGTTTTAGCGCTAAAGATTGGATTATTCCCTGACACGGAAAACAGCAGAAAAAAAGAAGTGTTGCTTCAGTGCATAACAAGGTTAGGCATATTCCTATACCACAGTGCAGTCTCTATCAAGAAATCTGAAATACAGAAGTCATTGATTTCCCTGCGCTGGCTCCACTAGAGGTCTACCTAACAGCCATCTAGAGTTGATGACTTATTGACTGGCAACTCTATACAGCAGAGTAGAGATAGTAAGTGGGTGAGTGAATGACAGAGTGAGTGAGGGAAAGAATAATTAGATAAGCGGAGAAGTGGAAAAGTAAATTGGTGAGTGCAAGGGGAAGTTATTGTTATTACTCAGGTGTGGGAAAGCTGCGGTGCGCAGGTGAGAGTGAGGAGAGCTACGTCCACAGTGACATGTCTCAGGCTTTGCTGGTGTGTCTGAGCGCCTATGTGCCTGTGCTTTAACTGTGCTCGGGCTGCATGTATCGTCTCTGTGTGGTAGTTAGTAAAACACATGCCATGCGTTTTAATAACGCCTTGTCACTGGAGAGGTGAGCAGCAGCAGCAAAAGTAGCAGCATTAGTGGAAGGTATATAGTGAACAGTGAGGGTGTGGGCCTCAAAACAGAAGCACTTACCAAAGGACTCTGTGGTTAAAAAGAGAAAAGAAACAGCATAGACATGGCATTACAATGAGACCATTGATTCGACACAGGAGTTGCAGAACAACCAAGACACGCACTTCAGCCTAATATTGACTTCTTGAACCATACAAACATGTTATTCAATTTAAACAGCGAAGAGGCTAACAATGTTTTTTTTTAACAATAATAAAAGACCTCTTTAATTTTAGCTGTGGTTACACTCGGGGAGGGGGGCGGGGGTTTGCGCTCGCTCACTTAATAAATGAAAGAGGAATTAAAGCAAGGAAGGGTTTAACCGTGAAGAAGCAAGAGGGGTGGGAGTCCAATCACGGAAAAGGGTTTAGCTCCAGAGTTTCCAGGGGAGGAGGACTGCAAACAGGGAAGGGGAGTATCTACGTGTCGGGATTTTTCACACTACTGTGGCTGCAAGTGAAAACATGGTGAGGTGGTTTGGGACTTTCGATTGGGAGATGAATTAGCTCCGAATGAGTCACATCATGAAAAAAGAACTTTCACCACCACGCAAGTCATTTTCAAATGTTGTTCGGTTGCTACATCACAGCAGTGAAGGTAATTCCTTCGAAACAATCCACCATCACTCAAGTGTCCTTTTCCTGAAGTTCTAAATTCAAGGCATATAAACACAAGCGCCGACCCGGGAATAAGTACTGCCAGATGCACACTGAAGTTATCACTCCTACATTGTGGTAGGTCCGCAGCGTGTACTAACAGGTTGGTCGTTTTTTGTTGCATTCTGCGAACATGAGTCCAAAAAAAACCCCCAAGACAAACGTTAAATTTCAGGAAAATTAGCGCTTGAACTTCTGCTAGAGGATGAAACAGGTGACTTATATGTGGCACTTATGTTTGGTAGTTATCGATGCAAAGCCACAGTTTTGGACTTGGAAGGACGACCATTGATGGAAATATTAAGTTACTGGTTGTCTTGAACAGTGCATCAGAATCAGAAGCAAGGCAAAGCAATAATCGATAGAAACAATGCAGTCGACTTGATGGTAACCAGAGGGATATATTTGGGCAGTTATGATCGATTTGAATCCTCACAAAGCGTTGGGGAATCTACTTCTTACGGTAAGTATCAAAAACCAGCGCCTATGTTTATACGACTCTAGTGAACACATCGGGGATTCTTAGCTATTTTTGAGCCCATTATGATGGTGAATTGCTCAGGAAGACCTCTGTGAGTTTGGACAAAAGCAAAGACCATTCACTTTGAAAAAAAACATGGGGGGAATTAGTGCGACTGTAAACCATTCAGTCAAGACAATGCGACAGCAAGCTAAAAGATACAGCCAGTAACAGTTTGGAACAGCAGTATAAAAGGGAGCCAATAACGAAAACAGCTTTGTAGGTATATAAATACAGAAAGTGCTGCAGGGAAAGGACTGGATGTTAAAGGGGGATAAAAGCAATGGGGGGAATCCCTTAAATGAAAGAAGGCTTGTGGAGCAAATAAAAACAGGATCAAGTCATTTGTTACCTGAGCGCAGTTGCTTGATTCGCCCATTGTTAGTGGACGTGTTGACGGGGAGGAAATCTTTAAACCAAGTAATTTCTGGATCGGGATTTCCGCTCGCTGCACATAGCATGGTGGCGGTCCTGGAACGCTCCACCACTTTCAGCTGGGGACCCATGTCGATGGTGGGGAACCCTGAAGGCAGCTGGTCCTCTGCAAAGATCAGACAGGTGAGTCAGGTTGAAATAAATGCTCATTCACACCTGCCAAGGTCACATTCAAACCCAGCACTTGGCTTCTCGCGTACAACTCTCAGCGACTGTCAGTTCCGTGTGTGGGACACCCATTTACTTTGGAGCACAACACACTTATTCTCACTGCAACAACCTGCAGAACACTTATCCTACTTCTGGGCTCCACTCACGTTTTTTCTTCAGGTGTTCACGCTTCAACAGCACCACAGAACCACTCCATGAATGCAACACCACGATAGCATGGCAATATCCCCTGAATCTAAATTGGACCTTGTGTCACGATACAGGACGATCACCACTTACGAGTTCCGTATCATCTCTGTGGGCAACAGTATCAGCCACTTCTCCCACTACTAATCCCCACAGTTTTACCCAGCCACTTGCCCTTCTAAGCACAGCCCAGACTTCTATTTGTGTCGTGCCCTGCAGCAACTCTCCATAATACCAACCATTAGCTAGAGCCCATGCCACCAGCAAAACTCTTCTCCATTCACTAATTATCTCCTCAGCCAAGTTGCCTGTGCTTCCCACTGAGCCAGAGTGTTTACTCAACCCACTTTTTCCTCTTGTGGAGAAAACCTAATCACAATTCGTTTAATGACCACAGATGACAAGTAATGAGTTGTGAACAGCGTTACAGCGTTACATATATGGCTGCTTCGGCTTTGTGGTAGTACTGACTTTGTATTTGCAGACAATTGTTGGTGCTAAAGCAAAAACATGCAGCTTATAGGATGTTGTGTCATGGTTCGTGCCTTTACTGTGTCACTTCCTGTGTTCCGGTTCATGTTTTCCTGTTGCTTTCTCACCCCCTCCAGCTTCATGGCAGCGCAGCTGGTTCTCATTCCACTGATTGCCTCTGCTGAGATTTATACACCTGGAGAACCTGCATGTGCTGCCAGATGATAGTCTTTTGTTCTCATGGTATGTTCTCTCTCGATTGCTCCGGTTGCTTGTGACCCTGTTTATCGCTCTGTGTTCGTCTCCTTGTTCTGTCACCTTTGTCTCTCTTCTCACTCTATCTAGCTCTCCTATCGCTTGCTCCCTGTTTTTAGCTCCGTGTTAGCTTCCTTGAGTGTTTGTGTTACTCGCTACTTTTGTTCAGCCAGTGTGCTATTTCCTCGGTTAGAGTGTTTGTTTTCACCTCTACCGAGCGTCTTTAGTTATGTATTAGCCTCGTGACAGTTATATCCGAGTGTTTCTTAGTTGTCCCCGTTTTCAGGCTTGTATTTCTTACGCCTGCTTTCTGTTTCAGGTTTATCCCCTCCGTTCGTGTTTGTTCTCCACGCTCCGCTTCTGGTGTCGTCGCCTTCAGTTTAGATTTCTGTCTTATTTTGTTTATTGTAATAAATGGTCTGCTAACAGAACTCTCGCTCTTGGTTATCTGCTCTTGGTTCACCCTTGGCTTAGGAGTCATGACATGTCTGTCGACTGGCTAGCAAGCAACCAAGCCGTTTTGCCTAGTCTAAATTTGAGGGTTGTGTTCCAAGGTGAACACTTTTTGTAAAAAAAAAAAAAAAAAAAAAAAAAAAATCCAAAGGCAGAACACAATAGTGTAAAAGGGCTAGCTTAGCAACACGGAACAGGCTTTTAGTTAGGAGGTGTCCGGGCATCTGCAAGACATGGAAAAAATGGACGCCCGATTCTTGACCGTAGCTTGGCTACACCAGCGTAATCTGGTGGCCAAGCTACAGCTGAGAATCGGGCGTCCATTTTTTTTCATGTTTTGCAGATGCCCGGACGCCCTCCTAGCTAAAAGCCTTGACACGGAACTAGAAAAGCATTGAGACAGTGCATACCTCCCCGGGGATTTAATTTCACATGACTATTAAAAACGCAGCACATGATCAAATCGGTAAATGACGTCCATGAAGCAAGACCTGTGTTGGAAACACTTGACCACAACACAAGGTAAGTAGTTGGTCAGTGGCATTCAAAACAAAAACTATTTACCAGCACTAAAATATGGTGTTGAACATACAATAACACATCACTGAAGTCACATTAAAGTTAATTTATTATATCACTTCAACTGTACGTTGTGCGCTACAGTCAAATATTCAGTTTCAGCTAGTTCTGAAAGGAGCTAGCAGCAGCGACAAGCCATGCAAGTGACTGTGGAGACATTCAAAACTTTCCTGGAGTCGCATAAAGAGACAAAATAAAATGGCAAAATCAATTATTAGATTTATTTCTAACCCGAGAATGAGCATCTCATGAGGCTTCATACACAACCTTTTGAGTTTTGCTGCTGACCAACAATCGAACCACCGTCTGCGGACACATAACCACTTCTGCTTCTTGGCGGCGGTGACTAGATTGAGATTTCCCATCCCACATAAAATGATAATCTGAGCTGAGTTGATGTTGTAAGTCTTGGACATAAGCTCCTTTGGAACCTGACCCTTCACACACAAATCAACTAAGCAAGTCCAAATTCGCTGAGACTTAACAATCCCTCTGAGTTGCCGTTTCAAACGTGAATTCAGGGACATGTGAGGCAATTAAATCAAACATGAAGACTCATTCCACTGTGTGAGAGGGAATCAAAGGCAGTCGGGCCACTTTCATTCGGCTGAGCTCTGAGATGTCGGTGGAGGGTACAATGCTTGGAGGGGGTGAGGGATCAAAGATGCATAAACCAAGTTGAGCAAGTACACAGCATAGTGCGGCAGAAATGCATCTTGATCACAAACCGAGCCATTTATGAGGATAAAAAGTTGAAAGCCATTGATGTAAACATTGAAAAGTGGATGGATAAGGAAGTGGTCTGTGTTCATGCGGGAATTTTCGGCCTATTTGATCTAGTAAGAAGCGCATTTAAATGTAGACCCGGTCTCCCCCCATTTGCACCCACAATCCCCTGTGACTTTATCCCTCTCAACCACACAGAGCCTCATTAACGGGAAATCCTAGCGCTGAACCTCGGCATGGAGATGCTAATTCTGGTACTAGCCCATCGAACCGAAGCCAACGCGTCATGAGACACTGGCTATGCAAGCGCATGTGTGGCCTTTTAACAGCTCCGGTTTCAATCAATCACAACAGCGACAAATGGAAACATCGCTATAATAAACCAAGAGAACAAGATGAGAAGATGTTTGCGTGAAGTGTCGATGTGGGCGGGTGACATAAAAGCATAAACTTGCAAAAAAAAGGAAGCACAATGAAACACGATCGTGAGGCAACAGAAAAAAAACATGAGAGAGTGAGACATAGAGAGAGAGAGGAGGAAACCCTAGTGCATAACAATCCTGATTCATTCTTTCATTATGCAAACACTCACTTCAAAGCTGGCTCCTCATAGGCAGAAATAACTCATTCTATTTCATCTATCTATGGTGGGACACTGCACCAAACAGCCAGGATGCAAAGTTAGACACCTCGTACCTCACTACCCAACTGTTCGACAACCTCAGATGCAAAGTTGTGTTTCACTACAGCAACATAGAGCCGGGCTCCAATGACCAACAGAACCTCCTTTACATTGGCTTTGTTCTGCCCTGCAGTTATTGTTGAACGATAGGATGCACATTTACAACACTGGTGCCATACTATTTAATGCTAATCCAAATTACCAGAAATAATTGAACTGGGATTGAAGAGAATCCTAAATCCAATCAAAGCAGATTATCATTTGCATCCTTGAGATGAGAAACGACAGGCTGAATAACTCGGTCACGCACGAGCGGCTGCTCACAGGCACCGCCGGCCGACCCAGGTACCAAAGCTGTCTCCAGTTTGTGCAATAAAAATAAACCCCTCCGTGCCCTGGACTCATTCATATCACTGTGCAGAGCAATATTTCCTATATGTGATCATAAAAGGGAAGCCTCCATCTGCTAATGTGTCACTCTGCTTATGCATTTACTTTCGGGTCAGTGTTTGTGGCGCACGGCTATGTTAGCATTATGAATCGGCACATCCATTTATAGGACTGCCACGCGGCTTTTGTTTTGCACTAGCGTTAGACGGGAAACAAATCTCAAATATTATATGACTTGAAAGGTTTTCGCTTTTTAACAGGTCCCTTCATTAAATGCTATACACATACACAAATGATGTTTCTTCTTCTCTTACCAACAATATTATTGTTCTCTGAAATCTTTACTTATGAATTATGCTGCACAGGCTGATGTATACTGTATTTCCGTGTCATTTGACAGGATCATTTTTTAGTCAAACTGTACAGGAGCCCCATCTCCCACATTTCCTATGACGATATTTATTTATATTCCAGTTCAAACAGAGAGCATTAGAATTTTGAGGAAATATTGATGAGGGGACATCAATATTTATGGTGTCAGGAGCATTTGCAAATAAAATAGAGACTCCTGTGAGGCTTTGGTGCTGAATGTGTAGCACTTGAATGCAGCAGTTTGTAGTGTTGTAGTACTCGAGATCAGTCTTGGTCTCGAGATCGGTCACAACTGCAGATTTTCCTGGTGTAGTAGATCATCGTCATCGGGGCCCCGAGAGCAGCAAAGCATTGGGGAGAACCCTGTAACGTCTAATAAGTGGCTATTATGCTGCTTATACACACAGGGAAAAGCACTTTATTTTATGGCAATATATGCTCTGTGATCTAAAGTGTTAACGTGTTTTAGATGACGTTGCGCCAACAGCCCAAATTGCTCTGCTTGTGAATGAAACATTTTATACTCAATTTTCTTCTGCCACTCAAAATGTTATTGATTTTTCTCTTAGGCCAAATCAAAGCTGGAAAAAAAATCAATTTGTGGAGGATTCAGCTACTTTTACCTTTGCAGTTATGCACTTTGTGTGTGTGTGTGTGTGTGTGTGTGTGTGTGTGTGTGTGTGTGTGTGTGTGTGTGTGTGCGCGGGCGTGTCATGAAGAATTCGTTGTGTCCAAACGTGTGGATGGTTTCAAAGCGAGATCAACAAAAGAAATTCCATTCAGAAATTCGCCCGCCAAGAATGGTTCGAGCGGTTTCGCCTTTGACACCATCATAAACAATGTATTAGAAGACAGAATTGAGAGACAAGACAATGGAACCCCTCCCTGTTCCAATCAAATTCACCTGTACAAGAAAAACAGCCATATGTTGTCATATGTCAGAAGAATGATCTCTTTATAAAGATGAACTCTCACGTGAGCAAATGGATCAAAATGAAGTGGAAACATTGAAACAAACAGAAAACAAACAACACGTTATGGATGTGAAGAAGATCATGATGGTTTTTCGCGTGTTTTTCCTATAATCCCTTGCTTGCAGAACTCAAGATGTGTATTCCGGTAGGGATGGACTGCGTGAGGGTGGCTGCAGATTAGATGAGAGATGTACTTCTCTTCTGTATTTAGAGTTTTTTATTGAATACATTTCCCCTTCGGCTTCTTTGTTTTCTCCATTCTTTAATCACTTTGTAAATAAATAACATTTTAAAATCTTCTCTTGAACTTAAGAGGTACATTCACAGAGGAACACTTGAGAACCCTGCTGTGGTGGAGGCAGATCCAGAGCAGAAGCTCATGTTCTCTTGTTGACAGAACCTTGCACACATTTCATTTGGATGAGCTCCCACTTGAGTGTTTCCATGGTGAAATACCCGGATAACTTCACAGCTCATAAAGAAGTCTGGTTGCAGAATGATGAGGAATGCAGTCCAAACATTCACGTCTCTGCACACGATGAGATTCCCACACATTGTTCATTGGTTTTGGTGCTGAAGAAGCTGGAAGACTGGGAATGATAATAGCTGGCTTCCAAGAAAAGCCAGATGTTCTCAAACGATGGCATTACTGATTTTCTACGGAGATCGCCATGATACGGAACGACAGAGTCGCTCCACTTGGCTGCTCAAAACAACTAGATTTAAGCTGATAAAGCTGTCGAGAAATCTATGCAAATGAAGAGATGAGGAAATTGATCCATGGTGATATGGATGCAGTTCATTTTCTGTTTCAACCACAGCAGGTGTGTTCACATTTCACCACCCAGACTGGCTCAAACTGTTGGCATTGTCCAGCTTAAAAGACCACTCAGCTCGCACAAACACAGTCCAGAAGCTGAAAAGGAAGGAAAAGCTGGCTGAACCAAATGATCCAGCCAGATTTCCCATTAGTAATGTACTCCTGAAAACAAACCTGTTTCCTTCAGTCAGATGAGACTCTGGGGGGGAAATGAGATGCCTGTGTTCTTGGACACAACACCTGTCTAATATATCTTATTGCAAAATCTTCCTCAGCTGAACTATTAGCTCATAGATTCTCACTTGAGAATCTATGTGCGAAAGGAGAGGGACACCCATTTCTGGAGTCACTCACATGAGACACAAAAAATATGTGGGAGGAAACTGGAGTGCCCAGAGGAAACTGATGCAGTTTCTTGGACAACACACAAGATTGATAGCGAGTTTGACTGTTTACATAGTCCTACCTTTCAAGAGGCTTTATTTACAGGCACTGGAAGACTGTCCTTTATTATTATTTGTCAAAATAATTCAACAATCTTTTGAGCTGGTGCCACCGCCACATAAGCGAACACAGTAAGCGAGGAGGCAGCAGTGCTTATATTCTCTGCATTAGAGGAATCCAGCAGTGCAACCGATCTTCACTGAGCCATGATCTGTACAGACCCCTAGCCACAGTTTGGCACACACATGTTATGTGTGGTCTCGTTGTGGTTGTATGACAGTGGAAGTACCTTAACCACGGCCATCCATTTGAAACGGCATCACCGCAGTATGTCAGCTCCAGGAGCAAAAACGGAGGCAGCTCAGAAGGCAGAAGGATTTAAGCTGTCCATTATGGCTGAATTCAACCGGGCTCCAGCTTTTACAAAAGGTGGGCATGAGACTCCGGCAAATGAGGCTTAATCTCACAGCAAGTTGATTTATAACCACGCGATGTGGTCCGCTAAACAATGCTGTTTTCAGTGACAGCAGCAGACCCATGCAAATCTTTGAGTGCAACACTCACCACCGCTGACATGTTTGGATAAGTTGGCAGCTCACCGTTTACAGTTGCAGACACCGTGGCATCCACCATCGTGCAAAACAAGGGGTTCAGCTTTATGCCTACACCCCCACCCACGAGAGTCACACATCTGACTGGTACGGACGGAAGCAGACGCCAAGATCATGAACATGTTGAAAGAACATTCCAGGCCTTGTTTTAAATTACATTCACATCAGGTAAATTCGGTTTATTTAAATTATATTAGTCTTACCGCCTTGTATTTTTCTTGCACCCTGCACCCGTACAAGTATCTGTCTGAGGAATTACATCCTGTTTGAATATTGGTGAAATTAAAGTTTTTGGTTGAAGGTTACTATTATTGTTTTTTTAGAATGATGCTGCACTTTAGAGGAAATGACACGTCACATTTTGGTCATGCTGTAACGAAAATGTACTGAACAGAAGCTGCGTATTGTCACAACCCTACTGATCGAACCCAACACATATTTGTCCCTGCCCCTCGTGCCTCAGCCCTCTGGAGGCGTGGCTTCTCGGGAGAGTGAAAAATGGAGGCTAGACTTTAAGTTTAAATTGCAGCTCGGGCGAGCGAACTGTTTTCCTCAGATTACCACCCGTACCTTAATGATGCACTAAGTCAAGTAATAATCGAAGAGTGACACATTTGGAAAGGCATGAATCATAACAGTCACCTCGGAGGATTAAGGTGTCCCCAGACATGCTGGGAATAATTGCGCTAAGCCGTCGCCGCCGAATTTAACTATCTTTCTCAGACACCGGCCCCGAAGTATTTAATTGCTCGGGGACATTATTTTTTCAGGGGACTGCAATCACAGAGGTTTGCTGGAAGCCAAGATTTCAATTAGGCGTATTGTAATCCTCAGTAATGAAGCTGGCTGACCTTAACACCAGATCCCCGCTGTCAGCGCCGCACATGTCAGTCCGTCAGTGCAGGTTCCCAGAGTGAGCCGAGATGTGAGTGACAAGATCCGGCCTTTGTCAAGCAACCTGAGTGAAGATATGCCTCAGAGTGTGTGTGTGTGTGTGTGTGTGCTGGCTGCCATTTAGAGTCTTTAAGGGGCTATTAGCAGGTCCCGCGTGGCCTTTTGATGTAACCGCAACACAGCGACTCCGCAGAGAAGCTTGAAGACACTAATCACTAGATAAAGACCGACTCAAACACTAGTGTGTGTGCTTGAATGTGACTTCCAGCGCAGGCTTGCTTATGTATACGTATGTATTTGACAACACTATCCGGCAATTTGCAAAACATGCAGTACACAGGCAGTACAAAGACGGGAGTGCGCGGAAGGAACAAACGGTAGCCAAACAGTGCAGGCGACGCAAAGAGTGCACTGAATAATTTAGAGGGTTCTGTGTAGTGGACCGTGGTACAAGCGGAGAGTAAAGGCGAACGAGAAAGTGTGTTGCAGAGAGTGCGACACATCTACGGAAAGGGACGCTTTAAAAGTAGGAGAATTTATTACGGAAACAAAAACAGACTGATGGAATGGAAAGCGAGGGGTGGATGGAAGAAGTGTAGACTGTATGTATCCGTTTAATATTCCTCTGAGAGACGTGAGGGGGAAAGAGGGAGGCCGGCAGAGAGATGAGATGGTGGAACAATACACTGCACGTCCTTCCCACAACCACGGACTGTAAAGGCTGGCTATGTGATTATCAACACTTGAGCAGTTTCACCCACTCTCCCGCTTCAGACTACCGGTACTTAATGTTCTCCTAATGGACTCCTCCACCATTAACATCACTATCTGCATTAATGGATTCTTGCTAATGCTAACAAAGCTGTGGACGCAGCTGTAGACGCACATGTATCTTCCTCAGAACAAACAATGTCTCAGCTTACACGGAACTCCCATACAGGTAGAACAAAGGCATACATCAATACGGTTGGAATGAAAATGTGCGCCGACTTGGATTCAGAAACGCCTTCAGGGCTTGTTTAATTTCTTGCTAATTTGGGACAAAAAGCTACATTACAAACTGGATTGGATTTATCATATATAATGTCATTATTTTACGCCTCATTCAAATGTTATATTTAATATATTTTTATTAGTCTTACCACAAAGCCTAAATTCTGTTCTGCTGTTAAGTATTTGTTTTCACTTGGTGAGAAAATCAAAGTCAAGGCCAACAAAATGTGACAATCCATGTTGTAAATGGCACACGAGTGAAAATACATCATTGCAGTTAAAGTAACAATTAGGTTTTACATGATGCTTTGACCTTGTTTCGAAGTAGAAAATTCAATAAATGTTGTTCATTTTGTGTTTTTCTGATATATAAGGAGACAGCAGCAGTTTGGTCATGATATGTACCTCACAAAAATGTACAAGATCAAAATATTAGAAATATTCTCCAGCACTTTTCATTCTGTGTATGTTGTGACTACACATTTCCAAAATCATATATTTCCCCTAAACCAAGACAGGAGCAGAACCAGACAAGCTTCGTACTTTTCAACAACCTGCACGCGTGCGTCTGAACTCACCTCGCAGCACACTCAGCCGGGTGGAGGCTGTGATCTCTCCCGCCGAGTTGGAGGCATGACATTCGTAAATGGCCTCGTCTCTGGGGGTCCTGAGCGGCTGGATCCTCAGGACTGAGCCGGATCCATCATCAAACTCTATCACCTGTGTGATCGAGGATAAACAGCCTTTCAGTTCACATCTGCATTCCTACGATGGCGTGTGTGAAACAAAAACAGACTTGCAAAGATGTTCCCTAATACACAGTACACTCCTCATATATCATTTCTGATGATGCTCAGGATACGGCGTGGTGATAAAAATCATCTGACTAGTATAAAGAGATGACATTTCCTCTCTTCAATGACTCATGGGAGTACATCCGGGCAAATATAATAATTTAATAGATCAGAATTTTTTTTTCCACCAACTCAATCCAGTGTGTAGGCAAGGACAGAAAAAAAAAATCTCCTTTAGAGATGAATCACAGTGAGCCGGCTGGAAGCCTCATCTAGGAGCAAAGCAAACTTATGAAAAAGGTAAAGCACGGTGACCTAAGGGTGAAGCTGAAGAGCTGAGTGAATGGCTCAACATGTTCATCCGTGCGAGTTGATGAAAAAATATTCAAGGTTCAAAACCTCAGGAAACCAATAAAGCAGAGTGAAGGCCAAGTATGGCGACTTAGCAAGGCGTAAATATCAAAATAATGAAGATAAATGAAAAGCTTTACAGCAGTTAAATACGCAGTGTAAGGGTCTCATGATTCGAAGTCATAACTATCTTAACTACTCAAGGTAACTCGGGAAGAAATTACGATTGAATGTAACGTAAAAAAAAACCCTGCATAAAGCCAACGGAATAATATAGTGATAACATCATTTCACACACAATACTTTGAATGACAAACCCCAGAGAAAGCAAAGCAGCTCCGCGGTCTGTCAAACTCAAGTGTGGAAACAACAAGACACTGACGAAACACTACAGCAATCTAAGAACAGTAAAAATATGTCTTTGGATTAATGTGCTCCTCTGACAGTTGGGCAACGATGCTGCTGAAGAAGGCTAGTTGTTAGCACTGTTTCATGCCACGTCCTGTCAAGTTTGTCTCCCACTGTCTCCCACAGTGGAGTCCATTTTGGTCCTACTGTAAACACCACCTTATTTATCAGGTTACCATGCAAACTAAGACAGACTTTATGAATAATCATAATCACCAGACAGACATGCAAGGGAGAGAGTTCATACCTCAAATCTCTGGTTGCTAACTTTCTTGCCTTTCTTGTTCCAGACAATCTTGGGTTGAGGATCTCCAGTGGCTTGGCACACAAAGGACGCCACTCCCCCCTGGACTCCTGTTTGGTCTTCTGGGGTCCTTGTGAATTTTGGAGGAGCTGTGTGGAAACAACCGAGAATGATCACATATTCCTTGATTCCTCTCCGGCTTCATGCCATTCTGGACGAACGGGGATTTGAAAGTACTTATATAAGATACTGTTACTATTACCGAGAAGATATTTGGAAGCCTGCGTGAAAATCTCACAGGGATGTTTCATCAGTCTGAATCACACTGCCATTTAGTCCATCACATATTGACAAAACACTTTTTGATTTCAAGCATTTACAGTACATTGGAGTCCAAAAACCAGATGGAACCGTGACAACTTCATGAAGGATGCAGGAACGAGCTCAAATGGTTCTCCACTCGTGAGCTGCCAGCTCTCCAATAAACAGATCGCACCATTATTCATGTAGCATTCACGAGCAGCAAGCCAACTCTGGATTAGATTTCACACCTAGTTATGATTATAATTTATCTAAAAGAAGAGCAGATATAGCGCAGGTGTATCATTAAAGCATGAGTCAGTTCATGACAAGGCACAGCAGAGATTGGAGAACCTTGCCAAAGGGCACTCATTTTTCACTCTCTTATCTGAGGTCTAACCCCCTAACCCCCTAACCTGCCACTGAGGAGCTAGCCTGGGGGGCCACAGGGTCACTCCCTTATCTTGGTTTGAACCCCAACATGGGAACTCCACTCACATAAAACTTAGACTAGCGTCCAGCTTCTTGTTATCTGTGAAATGAAGAGCACCTGTTTAACAGTTTTACTAAAGATGCTGCTTGGTTTCTATTGCAATGAGCAGTCAATGTTCTTTCATACTGTATTACGATGCGCTGCGCTGCGCTGCGATGCGATGCGATGCGATGCGATGCGATGCGATGCGATGAGACGCGACGCGACGCGACGCGCTGCGCTGCGCTGCTATGCGATGCGATGCGATGCGATGCGATACGCTACGTTACGGTACGGTACGGTGCGGTGCGGTACGGTACGGTGCGGTGCGGTGCGGTGCGATGCGATGCGCTACGATACGATACGATACGATACGATACGATACGATACGATACGATACGATACGATACGATACGATACGATACGATACGATACGATACGATGCAATGCAATGCAATGCAATGCAATGCAATGCAATGCAATGCAATGCGATGCGATGTGATGTGATACAGCGCGATTCGATACGATGCAATACAATATAAAACGATACAACATTACATGACAAAATACCACACTGTGCATGACGATACCATACAATAGACTTTATTGTCCACTTAGGGAACTTTTTTCTGAACTCCTATCAGCCGCAGTTCACAGTGTAACAGAGTAAATTCTGTACATATTTGTATTTATAAGTATGTTCTGTTTTGCACCCTGCAGTTCATTGCACTATATCCCACATACTCTATACGAATTTCGCACTGCGTAACTAATTACGGTTGTTGTTGGCTAATAAGCAGTTTGATGGGTATTGGCAGGAAAGAGGTTTTGAAATGGTTCAGTCTGGTTCTGGGGATCCTGAACCTCAACAGCAGTTCAGCAGGAGATAACCAAATGAATTCAACACAAATGATAACGTTAAAACAAACCATGTTTTACATCAAATCAAGTGAAGTATTCCGCTCCACTGCTATGAACAGCTCTGTGTCTTTTCATTTATCTGAAAAAGCACATGCAGGTTTCGGCATGTTATTCTCACGGTCCCTTTGCTGCCAAAGAAGCTTAATATTTCGCTGGCATTGAAGATTTAGGAATACTTACTATTGGCATGACTGTTAAAGCCCCATGTTGCGGGATGCAAACAATATCATAACCATGCACACCACTGGATTGTGACATCATAAAAAGATTCGACACATCAGTCACCGCACGTCATCGCCAGCTTGCCTAATGGCATTTAAGCCAAACCAGAAAATCCCTACTCAGGAGCTTACCACCAACCAACTGGCCTGACAAAGGGAGGAATTGCTTTTTGCTGTTTAAAAGGAAGAAGGGAATGCCGGACCTTTTCAGTGAAGTAGAGAGCAGGGCGGACGATGAAGCGAGATAGAGGCTGGGACAGATGGAGACTGTAATGGGCAAGGAAGAGAGGAGGATGGGCAGCGAGAAGATATGAGACAGAAACAGACAGAGACAGATGCACTGGCAAACACAGCCAAAGAGCCTCAAGGTGCTGAGGAACCTCTACACCTTGCTGGCTCAAAACCACATTTAGAACAATAACTCTGCAAATTCAAAGCGAAATCAGGCTTTTTTTTTCCCCCTTTAAAACGGCAAGCTCATTCCCGGTGATGCGCGCGCTCGCATCGACTAAATGTCACAATCAAGCTGGAAAGGCCATCGATGATGACGATTAAGATCTTTTCTCTTAACAAAGAGATGAAGCAGAACTGTGTGGATCGGTGCCAGATGAATTTGCAGAACACTAAAGGGCTGGCACTGGAGCGAGACTCCTTGTGAATAACAAACTGGCCATGCTGTCACTGTTAACTCAAAACAAAGAAGTCTGTAAAAAACGTTGATCAAGGGCTGGTCATTCAGTAAAAGGAATAAAAGGGCGCAATTTCTGAAGTGCTGCATTTGCGGTACAGTCATTTGTTTCTGCTTTACGCTACACAACAGTTTACCAACCACACAACAAGGCATTTAGAGGTCATGATCCTCTAAACCAGATGTGGGTTAAGTGCAGACGGGGGGCACAGGCGGCTCTTTCCCAGTATACGCCGCACTCAAGAGGGAAGAATACAACTTCAAACTAATCCCCTAGAAGTATTTCTCGTATGAAAATATGGTTACAACGACTGCTCCACGTAGTCAACTCTAAACTGTTAAATTAGACTGAGGCTCCGGGACCACTGCGACCCAAAATGTCAAAAGAATGGGACTATTTTACATCAAAGACTAAAATGAGACGCAGCATTTGCCAAGCACAGGCATCAAAGCAGAGTTTGAGCAACAAAAATATCTTAAAAATAACTGTTAAAACAACATCACAATTTACTTTTTGGATTTCTTTTTTGTCACTACTATTTACAACTCTTCTATTAGACGTGTAAGCCAACATGCACACATCATATGCCTAATTGTTTTGATAGTCTGCGACTGGTCGACTATCAAAATATTTTTTAGTTGCAGCCCTAAGTAAGTCATAGTTAAGTTTCTACTTTGTTTGACTCCTCATTTGTGTTAGGTAACGCTAGTTTTAGTACTTCTTAACCCTCTTAATTTCCCCTTATGTGATATGTAAGTTTTAATGTCTATATATTTATTTATTGTGAATCATAGTCGTTATAATACATAAAATTTCCCCTCATTTTGAGGCTGTTTTTCCTCGTCCCTTCCTTCTCTAGGTCTCATAGGCCCCTCAGAACAGTCACAGAGAACAAGGTGGTTCTGTAGGAAACACACTTGGTGTTGAGCTACAAACATTCAACATCAATTTAAAAGCAAACTCCTGAAGGAAGTAGAACTAGGACTCCGATTTATGCGTATCCTGGTGTGGTCAGGTTTTAACTTTACAGAGATCATTGATGGAACATGTCAACTAAATTCAAGTCAATGAACTTCCCTAATCGTTGGAGTTGACATTCATACCCCAGTGATTAACCCGAGTTAGCCTGTCCATGTGACCTCACCTTTTTTCAGCGCTGGACCTTTAGCACCAAAGTCATCAGTGTTACCTTCTGAGAATTCCAGCTGCTCAGCAGTTAAAGGTCGACATTCATTTATTAGAAGGCAGAGATGCTCACTGCCTTAAAGGTCAAGGGGCATGAGACAAAGCTAAAGGGATCTCACGTTGTGATGTGTGGCAACTTTGCATGACTGTAATGTCACCTAATGTGAGCAACGCATGGTCGCAACATACACTTGATTCTCTGAAAAAGTACATGACTTTAAATGAAGAAGACAAGCTCAGAAATGTGCGATAAATGCGCTGCGTGATGTGAGCTTCAAACTCCGGGACACATCATTTAAACATCACAAGAGAAGGAAGCTGTGAAGACTCAGCAATTATATATTTATAGACTCCCTTCAGTCGGGACGATAGAGCGCGGATGTCACGTGACACTCTCCAAATCTTTAACACAAATTGATTTTTATTGAACCTATAAAAAAGTAAGCACGGAAGAATATAAAGTGATTGCTGCAGCTGGCTGACTATTTCAATTGGAGCCCGGCTCTGCCATCATGCACCAGCGAGTGAGCAGATGTGCGTGCTCACCATCTGAGAGTGAGAGAAAGGGGGAACAGAAAGAATGCAAAGCGGGAGAATCGCTCTCTTAATCCACTTGCTAATCTCTTCTCCACAAAACAAATGAAAAGTGTAAAGCCAGCAGAGCCATACTAAAAGGCACAGTAGATCTTTCAATTGCTTTCCTATCCTTCCATTCTCTTGATCTGTCCACTGGCGATCCCTGTCTTTATTCCTTTTCTATATTTGATTGTTTCGGGATCCTCATTTTTCCGTCGCTCTCCATTTGTCACTTTAAAATCTCAGCGACGACATCACTCCGTACACAGCTGCTTTTGTTCCTTCATCCTGCTCCTTGTTACTCTTCCCCATCTCCTCCCTTCATCTCTTGGGCGTTACATAAGTTCCTCTCACATTGACTGACTTAATGAGGGAGGATGCACCCATATGCTGTGCTCCTCGTTCAATTCACTCGCAGTGTTCCTCCTATTCTTTCCTCCTCACTCTTCATCTCATGTAGAGACAAGAGCCTGAATATATTTCATTACGTTACCTGCCCAAAGTGTACAATTTTCCTCAGGTGCTCTGTTTGTTAAAGTTAAAGATCCTGATGTGAAATTATTAAACAGATTTGTTCAAATATTTATTTAAAAAGATCTATGATTTTTAGTTAATATTACAATGTATATATATATATATATAAAAAATATATATGTATACAATTGTAATTGAAAAAAGAAAGGAAACGTGTGTGTATTGTTGTAAACACTTCTAATGTGTACAATGTTGTTTTGAAACTTAAAAAATGTGCTTTGAAAAATGTGTGTCCTTTGATGTCTTCTTTCACTGAAACAGTCCAGTGTTTTGTACGTTTAGGGTCACTATGGTTCCGTAGCCCACTACAGTCGACAAATTATACAATGTGATGTCATAACCAAAGTATCCATGATGATTGATATTGCATGGATGGACGGGAAAATTCTGTTTTTAAAAAACTTCATGACAGAAACATAGCACTACAGAACTCACTTGAACAACACACGCAGTGAGCGTGAACTAACTTCACTAACTGACCCCTTCGATATTTCCTTTCCGCTTCGTAGGATCTTCAATCTTCATCGGAAGCCTTGCCTTTTGGCTCAGCTCTTTCTTTAGATAAGACAGTCATTGGTGAGGATGCCATGATTTCAAGCAACACCCTAGGTCACTAAACTTAAGAGGTTCTTCCGCTTCCAATAGAGAAGTATGGTCTCAGACGTGAAGGATCAACAAGACATACAATGAGATATCCCAGTAACAATGTGGACGACCAACGATACAGACAGACAATATTGGAGACCGTCGTCTTTGTAGTCAGCAGAAGCAGCAAGAGAATGTTATAATTAGATGAAAGAGAGATGATGCAGGCAGCTGCTATCTGACTCTCGACACAAGAACAAACCAGAAGTCTCTGCAACTTCAAATGGGAGCAACACCTGAGAATAAGCAATTGGACATTCCCGGGGTGGATAAAGGGAAGAACAGTGGGTGGAATTCACATGCACCTGAACCGCCTGGGGACACCTCCTGCTGGAGAGGCTGGCTGCGGAACTTTGACTCTCGCACTCATCACTTTTGGCTCGTGAGCACCAGCATCACAACAGCTAACTGCAAGCCCGATAATAAAGGTCATTTCTGCCGTGGGACTTTCACTTACTCTGCAGAAGACAGTGTGAAAGCAAAGACCTTTCAAACTCAATTTTCTAAATGAGTTCTATCCCCTTTTAAGCTGCCTCACTTTCCGTGTGAAAGGTGGAAACAAGGGATGAGCGGGTCAAGATCTTAGTATCAGTGGGGGATCAGAACGGGGCTTTACTGAGAAAAAAATACACTAATTCCAGGAAAGGAACGAAGTCATAATGACAGATTGTTCTCTTATCCAAATTTCCCCCTCCATTTAAGTCACGCACTGAAAACAAGACGTCAGCACTTCTCCCTCTCTCTAAGTTGGCACTGCTCCGCTGCAGTTCCTTCTCTCTATCTCGACTTATTTGACTAACGCTGGCACTCAGCAATGTACTCCGGCTCCCTGTCTCATTTCGAATTGATCTCAACGTTGTTTTAAGGCTGTTTTCTTATCGCAGCCAACGTTTATGGGACCAGAGGAGCTGAGGGCGCCAGAGAAAGCCGACGATTTGAAAAGCCAACCCAGGTCTATTTCATTAATAATTTTATGAATTAGAGTCCCATTTGCTTTTGTCATTTCGTGCTGCCTTGTTCACAGTTTTGCCGTTTTATCTTTGAAGAGACACAAAATCAGCTTTTCTGTTGGCATCCACACGGCACCACGCAGGACTGCTGTGTGGCGGATCCACCGCGCTGCCAAAATCATCTCTTAACGTGAGGCTGAGGCTCTTTTACAAAATCAGAGGGATCTTCAAACACTCGTTTCACATTCAAGATCCCATTGGGGCACGATATGCACCTTTTGAAGTCTCATGTCCTTGACTACTATAAATACAGAGGACAAAAAAAAAGTGCTTGGGACAGTGTTGTTAGTTTGATACTGAAATTAGAGACATTACTTTATAGCGTCTGCCACGCCTCAGGAACAATGCATGAATATGCAGTATGAAATGTACACACTGCACATCGTATATAAAGTTGGTTCTGTGGATAGCAAGTCAGTGTAAATCCAGTTCTAAGTGAATCAAATTGAAAACTGGAAACAAGCCTCTATGACGTCAGGTAGATTATTCTAGTTACCTGGATGTAGCACTAGGTCTGAGTACATGCAAAGCCCTCTAACTGACTTCGCTCTTCATTTTTCCCTTTTAAGACATGAAAGACCTGTTATATGAGGGCTAGCCCCAATATAAACCCTACGCTACTGCGCATTGTCCCATTTGTCGGTCAGGGGTCTAGAATTGATCTTAGTGCAACTGTACTCCACCATCCATTGTTGCGACAGAATCTGAAGAAGTGCACTCCTACATTTCATGTGCGCCGCCCCCGGTTCCAGCTTTTGCTGTCTCGGTCAGTCCCGTGACTGGAGGTAGATAGTGTTGGTCACCATTAGAATGGACGTTAAAAAAAGCTCTTCACGTCAGCAGAAATGCCAAACCGCTGCAAGACAGTCGGATGTTCTACTGGTGCCAGTGAGCATGGAAGCCTGTTCTGCTACCCAAAAGATGAAGAGCGTCATAAGGAACAGGTGAAGCAAGTTTAAAGAGTGAGCGACAAGAGCCAACCATCAGCGTTTTGCAGGATTATTTTGTCCTGAAATTTGCCTCAAACTGGTTTTGAGAACCATGGGTGCCACGGTTTTGGAACTTTACAAACGGCAAGTGAATGTTGCCAATACCAACCGATTAAAACAGTGTAGAGAAGGCGTCAATACTCACCGGTAAGTGAGTATGTCCCACTGTTTGCCCAAACGCACTGAATGTTTCGTACGTCTGACCCTTCCGAAGAGACTTTTACATTACATTACTGCTGAGTGTTGCTGTCCGTCTCTGAGCATTTCAGGCACTTCATCCTCTCACAAAAGTCTGAGTCGTCGCTTCCATGGTTTGAATAAAACCAAGTCTTTCATTTACGTTAACCTACTCTTCTTCCTTAAAAACCACTGACTACTGCTGCCCGTGGCCGATACAGCCAGTAGTTCCACCGCTTTAGCGCACCGGTGTTTGGTACCTCCAGTGACGTCACAAGATGACTGCGGCATTTGACCTACTTTTTTCATATCTGCGATCACATGGAAACGAAATTCTCCACATTTTCAAACATGGAATGAAAACGCTGTATTTGTTTTGTCTATTTATGTATTAGTGGTGACAAGTTTAAATACTACTATATAATTGTTGTATCAAAAGAGTGACCCCCACTTTAGGATTTGAATGAAGGTCACATTTGAATGGTGTCGCAGGATTAGCGACATGTTTGCGCACCACGGCAGAATTTAACAAATTGAGAATTTGATCCGTCATACATACTGCCAAACCATAGTTCTGGAGTGGTGGCAGAGCACAGCTGTCTGTGGGATTATTAAAAAAATACCAAGCTGGTGTCTTCATATTTCGCCGCTCATTCTCCGTGCAGTTGGCATGGACTTGACCACTTGTGTCCCCCACAGTGCCCAAGTTTCCCTTTGTTTTTTTTTTAATGAGAGAGATTTCCAGCACTCGCAGGGATTGGTGGCTGTACAAGTGGGCAAACACCCCAGGCGGCCTTCTTCTTCCTCAACATGACCCAAGATGGATGTTATAGGAAACTAATGAGCACAGAGGGAGATTTAGATGGAATTAGGCAGTGGCAATCTTCCCTACTTTGGTCGCGTGCGCGCGCGTGTGTGTGCGTGCGCGCGTGAAAGTGAGGATGGCCTACATAAGGGATGCCATACAGTTGCGCTGATCTACACAGATGGCAGGGATTAACAAGCCCACACCGTCCGCTGAACCCATTTGAAGTGAAGGCATATCTTCAACTTTGATTTCAAGGCAGCTCGCTTTTATAGTTTTTTTTTTTTTCCATCTTTGAATTTAATAGCGCTAATTAACATGACGCAATAAACCCCGAGCCTCTTCCCCCTAATCACTTTGGATTTATAATTTGTACATTCAGGAACTCATTTTATCCCTCATCACCTATCAATGAGAGGTTTCACCGAGTGAGCTGGCAAAGGCTGGATGTGGGTTCAGTGGACTTTGAAATGACACGCGGCAAGATGGAATGAAGCTAAGGACAGAGAGAGGGGGAGAGCTGGCAGATGCTGTCTTAACCTAGAGGGACCAAGCAAAAGAGATTGAGTTCGTAAGAACAGATGTTTGCGCAAACCTTCAGGGAGAGATTTATGATTCACGAATATTGCTTAATAAGAGGGGAACATTACATAAATGCTCAATGAAAAACATATTGGAAAGATAAAGATGAAAAGCCCAAACAAATCAGCGCGCAACACTGATGTACGCTGAATATCCTACGAGCAAATTGGCAGCCTTAAGCTCTATTATCTAGGCATTATTGGTAATTAAACACAAACAATGTGACAGATACGTGGCTCTCATTTGGAGGATGAATTACTAGCTTTGGGCTCCGGCAAGAGTGAAAAACAAGAAGCGCTACTATGGAAAACTAACAACAATTCAGACAGAAAATTGTGACACATTTTTCCTCGTCCTTGTTGTAGTTGAAGATTTATATTTATTCTTCATGCAGCTGACGATTGAAAATTGCAACGCCGCAAAATGTGCTGAACAGTAACTAGACACCGCGACACTCCCGTCTATCGTGAGAGAACTTCCACGCAACTGTCTTTGATCGGGGGAAGAAGACAGATCAGCTCTGCATGCCTTTGCTCCTGCTGCTGCGACAGCTCTCCATTGTAAACTAAACTAAAAAACTAATATTAATAGCATAGGTGGCATTCGAAAAAAATAAAAAATAAAATAAATGTTAAGCAATTGTTCTGTGTTATTAGATTAGATGTCAATATCGGACAGGAGCAGCAAAAACTGTTCCCTGAGAAGGAAAGTTGCCGAGAATTATTCAGTGATATTTGCATAAATTAATGAATTAAAATTAGCGTTTACAAGTCCAAGACCTTATCAGTAGTTCAAACGCCACAGCAGCTATGTCACATACCACATGCAGTGCCTTCATGTTCCCCTAGAACCACCGGACTGGAGGTAGTGACAACCGATGAGTTCAAATATTCGGAATCAATCACACAAAGTAATGGACAGAGATCAAGGGAGGTGAAGGGAGAAGAGAGGTCAGGGAGGGATCAGTGACGGACGAGTGGCAGCTAGAATGAAGGGGAAGCTTTACAGGACACCAGTGAGACCTGCTGTGATGTATGGTTGAGAGAGAGTTATTCTTAGTGTCAGACAAAGGCAAGAAACAGAACTAGAAGTGTCAGAGTTGGTCATTGAAGTGACTGGAAGCACAAGATTACAGTATCTCAGAGGGACATATGGAGAAGTTTGCAGACAAAGCTGTGTGGGCCAGACTGGAATGGACATGTGAGATGAGACATGTTGGACTAAGATTTTTTTTTTCCCAAGTCAAATGAGGAAAAAGGAGAGCAATCCAAAGCGAATCCTCAATAATCCCACAGGCCAGGGGACATGTTTAGATGTAATATTTTAAGGATCCCATAAAAATAGTTTCAAACTTTGGCCTTTGTCAGACTGTTGTTTTTACACTGATCAGATTAGGTTGTTTGGAATAAAAAGAGAGAATAAAAACAGGAGAATATGAAAAAGAAAAACGGCAATAAGAATGAACAAGGGAAAAACAAAACGAAAAACGATAAACTGAAGCTTAACATCTGATTCAAACGTGCGTCTGCACGACAGGCTTGCTAGAGAAACGCTCATTATTCCAGCTACATCAGGTTTGATGTCTGTCTTTCTATATTCGTACACAATGCCACATTTTCATTTTGCCTGTAAAACCACGATCAAGTTTGCTACGATTGTCCTTATTTGTCTTCCACGTCGATATAGCTTGACCGACCGCCGGGTTTGTTGCACTCCTGTGTTCTACAGATGTTGGGGTCGGCTGAGTCCCCGCGGATGTTTGGATGAAAACATACTGAACAAACCAGCTTGGATCATAAATCAACATGATGCGTGTGTCATGCAGGTGCTGATTAAAGGCCCTCAAATAATGAGTTTTCCCCGTCACGTGACCAGCGGCGACAGCCATCGCAAATGAAGTGAAAGCACACGCTGAGGCATGCAAATGAAGGCGCAGGGATTATAGGTAAACCGCACGGGCAAGATTGTATGGACTATAACAGTGACCCTGCCGAGGAGTTGAAGTGACAAACCCCGCCGCAGCGCAACCTTGGGAACATCTTTCCGCAGTAGATGATTCTAACTTCCGTGGACACGCTATTTATGTGTATCAGAAGCTCTGGAGAGGCTTTCTGTTTGCTGCAAGTTTCACATGTGAAACTGGATGTGGAAGCCACTTGCCAAACATCTGCTACTGTGCTTATTTTCCTGGTTAAGTCAAGGCTTAGGAATGAAATGACTAATTTACAGGCCCTGCCAGGGAAAGATCCAGCTGCACTGTGTTGTCTGTGGCAGCAGAAGGTTGGTTGATGATTCCCTTAATGTGCCCAGAATTGGAGTTGTCAGACAAGTTAGGGAGGCAGGCCAACAGTCAGGGTCTGAGCCAGGCCAACGATAGCCCGTCTCTGGAGCGGCCGGGCAGCCAGCCAGAGTCATAACTTAAAACACATTAACATCAAACCAACACATTAAGAGCAAATTATCAGCTACTTGCTTTGAGCCTGGAAATGAAATACTCTTGCTGCGGCTGATTAACAGCGGAACAGCTATCATCCTTCAGCACACTTTCGCTTGTTGGAAATGAGAAAAGCAAGAGAACAGAACGATGGCATATACCATATTGCATATTATACCACATACATAAATTATGCAGTCTAAGCCATTTTCATTTGTATAAGACGTTTTTTGGTGTGCAAATATAAAACTTTTTTTCTAGTGTATTTTTATATACAATAGAATTGAGCCATTTTCCATTACAAGTAACATCCGACTTACGACCTGCTCGACTTACGTCCACCCGTATTTAGGTTTATTTTTTATTCAATGTCTGGCACCGCAGCATGTAGCAACCCGGCAACGTGTACGACAGTTATGGCAGCACAGTATCCCAGCATCTCACTCTCACACAGCCATCTACCACTACAGTAGTAGCTACAACCCTCGGCTATTTTAAATGGCATTCAACTTACGTCCAATGATACTTACGACCGGTTGGTCGGAACCGATCCCGGTCATAGGTCGGGTGTTACTTGTACAAGCATTATGTCAAATGCTAAATTACACACACGTACTGGCCATGGAAAAGGGAATTGGAGCCCTGAACTTGATTTAAGAGCTCCTTTCTTTCATTCTAAATCATAGAATCACTTTAACTCCTTGATAGCAAAAGACATTCAACGTTAAATTACGGTTAAAAAAAATGTTATTACACTGTGACGTTACCATGTCAGTAGTAAAAAATAGCACCTGTTTATATATATCTATATATAGATATATATGTATATGGTTAAGAAAACGAAACGTATGGTGTCTCGACTGCCTGTCTGGGATATTGAAAGCATTAGCCTCGCTCACCTTGCTACTATATCACCAAGCATCCCGATTGTTTGATGCAGTGTGTGTCTGGACAAAATGTCATCCTAGGTGCGGTAATGATTCATGTCCAATTATCATGCCACTTAAGCAACCCCACCCCAGGCCCCGGCGAGGCAAGAATTAATCAGTGTTCATTTGCCAGAGACACCGGAGAGTCATACTGCGCTTTTTAATACTCAGGTCATTACAAACACAAGGACGACACGCTGGGTTTACAACTTCTCTGGGTCAGTGCAGGCGTCCCACCTAGCGGGGTGATGGAGAGTGAGAACGTGTCATTCAGCTGAGACGCTGCCGCGCTCGCGCCTCACAGATGGGCGTGCCCGCTAGGCTAATGCTAAGCTAACAACAATGGAGATTCAATTATTCCCGCATGGCTGCACAGCAATGCGTCGATTCACGCCGCTGCTCATGCTGTCGCCAGAGCACATTCCTTTTCATCGGCTCCATCATTGACTCGCTTTCTATCGGCTGCGCTGGTCTCGCTGAGAGTTTGACGGGAATAGAAAATGATGGGCAACTTATTGTAGGAGTTTAGTAGGTCAGTGTTTCAAAAATGGAACTGGACAAGTGACTCAGAGGCTTGTTTTGAGCTTCAGTCCAGCAGAAAAAAGACAGAGAGGGTTCACAGGGCGATCACAACTCGCACATTTGTCTCAGCCATCCAAGTGACTGGCAGCACTGGTGCAGCAAGGAAAAAGTCCTAACATCCGCCAGAAATATTATAAAAAGAAATAAAGGAAAAGGTAAATTACGATGATTGGGTCCATCAACTTTATTGACACTACTATATGCAGGTGATCCTTTGAAGTTGTAGTGTTCTCTGTTACCATGGGCTTTAAACAAACAAACACAGACACAATCTTGCTGAAGACAATACTCTGGTTTCACACCCAGATCGAATCAGCAGGGCAGGGATCTTTGATCCCACTGACCCCAATTCAATCTCATCCCTGTGCTCCTGATGACACTCTTCCATCGGTGGCACTTGACACGCACGAAACATAATACTTACTGCAGTCTAATCTCTCTTATCTAAGAACTACAACTGCTTGCATCAAGGCAACTCCACACTGCTGATAACAGAGTTTAATCCTGAGTCACTGACCACAACGCTCCAAGACATTTTATGATCAGTCAAGTTACTGGCCTGGTCACATTTAACTGACGGCAATATTGTACATAACCATGCTCCGCCAAGCTGGCGTGTCTTCAGACCTCAGCAATACTCAGCACAACGGTACTCGGGTAAACCAAAAATGACCTGAGGTTTTACTTCTGTCCAAATGTGCCATGTCAGCTGGAGTGAATATATCTGACCCATGTCCCATGACAAAGTGATATTATCCCACGTTCCCAGGAAAAACAAATCCAATTCAAATATTGAGCGAGTGTCCCAAATGTTCTGGAGAAATATCGAGGCTTTCCCAGGTCAAGGGAGACACATTATCTGTCTCCTTCAAGAAGCTTCGCCACTCACGGATCATGGCTCAGATGAACGGTTATCCTTCTGTTTACGGCTTTGGACTAAGATATTTTATACAAATCAGACGACTGACAGCTCATCTTAGTACAACCAACTTCCACGAACTCACTAACTTACCTCGTGCGGCAGTAAAACATAAAAGTGTTCTCAGAGGAAAGCCAGCTGCTCACACCATTTGTGCTCAGCGATTTGCTCAAGAGATCCTCCACTAATAAAAATTGAGGACCTGTCACCATCTAAGATTGATCCAACCACCTTTCCGATTCTCATCCCCCCAAGCCCCTGCTATTGCAAGGGTGAGTTATATGGTCTAGCGGTGACAGGTTAATCAGTCACACGCAAAGATTAGTTTTTTACGTGTTGCACTCACACCGAACGTGTCACCGATGAAAAGGTCGTGCATTAAAGGAAAAGACTTATTAGTTTTAAAGTTATGAGTGGCAACAAAGCACCTGAATCACACACACATGCATGCAAGCAAACACACACAGGTTTGTTGTGACGCGGGTTTAACACAGTCATTTAACAATCAATAACAAAAAAAAACAAGGTATTTTAATGAACTACATGCAAATTCATTTCCATTTTTTCTTTGCATGTGGCACTATTATTTTAAATGAAATCACATCCCACGTACTGTATACTTTGCTCTTTTAGCTGGTGGTTCAAAGAGTGAAAATAAAATACAATCATTAAAGTCATAAAAACAAATTCAGTTTTAAGGGGGCCCTATTGAGCATTTTTCCCCTTCAGTAATCAAATCTCACATAGTAATAGAGTGGCTGGGCATCAAAATAAAATTGAAAATGTTTGTAATTCCAAAGGCAATTCCAAAGTCTCTTACTGCATCAAACAGTCTCCACTGAAGTTTGCTTATGGGACTCATTGAGACTCATTAGCTTCATTTAGAAACACAAAGATATGAGTGGCAGGGAAAAGAAAATGCATAAAAAAAGGGGCAGAAATGATAAGAACCGTTCGCCTCTCTGCTCCTTTTCAATTTCTTGGATCAAGTTGAGATGAAGGAGTTGGTGTATTTTTCAGGTGGGGTTGAAATACCCTGTGCCCTCGGTATATCCGCGGCTTCAGCGTATCGCAGGTTCTTACAGGGCTGCCAACCCTCACATAAATGGGGCTTGTCAGTGGCTAGAATCCCACACTTTCTCGTGTGATAAATATACTCCAAGATTCACAAAGCTGTGGTGGACCTCTACAGCGATTCCAATCTGGTTCTATTTGTTTTTAATGGAGCTCCAGATTCCTTTTATTGTGAAAGAACAACAGGAACATCATGATGTGGACTGCAGCTCCACGCTGTGAGTCAGGTTTCACCCGACACACATGCAGGTGTGGAGGACTTTAGCTCATGATCGTCGTTGTAATTCTACATGAAACTCAACACTTGAGACTGTACATCGCTCCGCTCAGCTTTTGATGGAAATTGAAAGACTCCGCATCCACTCCTCTGTCCACTCAACGTGGAAATCCAAGGTTACATACGTGGTGTTGCTATTCACGGATTTCAACTATCAAAAGGTGGCCTCGCAAAGTAACCCCCGCGATGAACAAGGGAACACATCTACTAAAACTACAACTGTGATACTCAAAAGTCCAGGCTGTGCTTCATTTGAGATGTTCACTCCCTCCCTTGGTCCATGTTTGTCCTCATTCTTGTCGTATGCGACATAAAAGTCACTGCTGTATCCACTGACATTGAGTGTTTATTAGTGTTAAATCATATACAGTAATCTATCTACTTCAGCAACAGGCAGGCAGTGATAGGCAAACAATATCTGTGAAACTGTGCGTTTTGTTTCACTGCCATAGCCTTATTTTTATGAGTTATTACTTATATTTAATGATGGAAGAGCATAATAGGGCCCCTTTAATACACCACCCCATTCTTTTATGGAATCTCTTTGACGAAAATGACAATGAAAAAGCAAACAAAACATTTCATTTTGGTACGGTATGTCATCATATGAATTTCCAGTTCATAATAATAGTTCTGGCGTCATCCTCTTGTGTTAGCATTTCTATCAAGAGTACCTTCAAACACTCATTACAGTCACAACAGATGTATGTTTTAGGATACAAGTTCCAGTGAAGCGTCTCTTCCCAAATGCTTCATAGAGGGCTGCGTTTTCTCACAAAGGATGTCTCATTGCCTACATGGAGCAGTGGCCTAGTTTGTGACAGGATCAGGGCATTACTCTTAATCCACCAGAAAGATGTCATTTGTACATGTGCGCAACAGAGCTCCGATACAGTAGGGAGGGAGATGGAGCGACCGAACCAGGCAACATGCGATTTTAAAGAGTCACCCGTGCAAAATTCTGAAAACACTGAATTGCGTCACTGGATTGCAAACGGACAACGCATATGCCACGGTGGCATGCAAGCTCTTTATGTGAGTGGCTTTTCCATAAGATTAAATCTTAATACCTTTGGTGCAGCATTGTGAACGGCAGTGTGCAAACTTTGATGGTATTGGTTGCATTTGTGCACGACACCACGGCCGCCACACCAGAGTTACAACAGCGATAATCCACTGCTAAGGGTGGGATTTGCTCTAAAAAGCCCGACACTTCTGTTTTATTTGAGAAACACACTCAAGCGCAGACGAAATTAGCTTTCCAAATATGCCTTTTTCAAATATGGACAGGGATGGAAAACGGTTCTGTCAAATTATCCAGTGGACGGACGATCCGGCCATTCAATTGACGAAATACTTCATATAATGGGAAATACCTAAGGAACAGTACACATTGAAGACTTCAAATCTCCACACCTCGTACTTGTAGATTTACGGTTGTCTATATACCGAACCCAGTGGTGATACATATTTACAAGTTATACAAGTTATACAAGTAATAGTGCTACATCCAAGTTAACTGCACAGTACTGTGTTGAGGAGTGTGTGCAAAGCATGACATCACCAACCAGCAGTCACAAGGACATGTTTTCCATGCTGCAAGGTGAATCTTTTGGGGATATAAATATTTTATGTGTGGTAAAAAATAGCTTTTCATCATGTTTAATTTGCATTGCATAGCCATCAGACTGTGGCACAGACTGTTGCCTGGCTCATGCAGTTTATACACTTTACACATTTATGCTTGCTTAAAATATCCAAACAGGCTTTGGGTTTAATCGAAGAAATGCAAAGTGTCCTTGAGGTATACGCAGATATTCTGTATCCAGGCAACTTGCACTTCAGATTGAAACTACCACACGTCCTGCGCTAAGGCAATATAAAATGCAGTTTCATGTTATACAGAATGTGATAGAAAACAAAATAGAAAAGCCTTTCTTGCTCGCTGCCTCGTCTCAGCTCTCGGCATCTTCTTTCTCTCTACATTATATGGACATTTGAAGATCAGCGGAGGAAAGGCGGAAGAGTGGAGGTAGTCGAGGCAGACGAAAAACGGCCAGAGGAAAAAAGAAAAACAGACAGAGGAGACAAATACTTGTGCAACCCAGTCACAGCCCCGGCGCTCCCTGTAACACTCATAAAGGCAATCTGGGTTCATCATGGTTTTGATAGATGACTGGGCCTTTACCGGACGACCCTGAAACTCACACGGGGGACAAAAGGGCAGGAGGGTGAGGGAAAACAAGAGTGCTCTGTAGCTTTTACTGGGCTCTCAGCGACTGTGTACTTTATAGCATGGCAGGGGCCGAATAGCTGCCCCCAGCCAAGACTGTGTGTGTATGTGCGCTACATAGCTGACGACTGCTCTGTTACAGATGATATATGTCTGGAGTTGCAGCCACAAGCTTGGAGCAATGCTGCACTTTCAGTTCTACAACCACAACAAGGCACAAAGTAAAGTGTTCCTGCGGCAGCGTCTGATGAGGGATTCACTGAAGCGCACCTCTTATTTGATCATTAATAATGCTTGTGTTAATTAAACGGGAGAAAATATTCTCTTCTAATGAAATGAAAGTAAACAAACGGCGAAGTTTAGAAGAGCAGTCGGGAGTTTGGCGCGCTGCACAGATGCAGACAGAGCTAGAAGGCCCGGGGGCCTTGAGTGAGACACACAGTCCCCTGAGCTCTCAGTACCAGTACTAGTTAGTCACTAAAATGGAAGGCACTGAAAACTAGATTGCCTCCGACCACAGCGCCTCTTGAGTTGAGATGATGATTTATGCTGAAAGTAGAGCGCAATAATTACAGGGGAAGCTAATATCACATTCTTTCCGGTTGGAGGAATATTTATGACACAACAGATGTAAACTCTTTCGGCCAGCAACACTGACTCTGTTTAACTTTTGGGCCCGTCGCGTGATTGAGTTTGACACCACAGCCTTGCGTGTGGTCACCAACTCCTCGCGGAGTTGCATATGCGAGGGTAAAGATGCTACAGACAAACGGATGAACTGGTCCAGCCATCACGTAATAATCTTTGAATAGATAATATAACTTTTACAACCTACTTTTCCTGTATCATGATCAATATGAGATCTACAGGAGGATTTATTTATCCAGGATAGAAGCCTACAGTCCTTTAAGAGAACAAATTTGAGCATTAAACATGTCAAAACTAAAGACCTGCTGAAAGTTTTTCACGTATCAAAACACGAACCTTCTATCTTCCATCTTTCTTAAGCCATGGAACAAGAGCTTTTACTATTTTATGCAGGGAAAACGACATTATGTTTGAGAGTTGAGACAGTTGGTGCCCATCCATCCTCATGGCATCGGTTCATAAGCTTATAAACCACAGGAATTTCAAATTATCCCTGGCGAGGATACATCATAAACTCTTGTCTCATGGCAGTTTGCCAGAAGAGATAGACATGAACTAATGCATTGCCGATGGACTTACAGTGAATAATGTTGAAGTCATATACTGCATTTATATGGAGGGTAATCAGATCATTGCTTAGTGCACTCAACTGTGTTCAATCTGAAAATAGAGCTCTGTAATAATCCGTCAAACTCAAGGACGGCGTACGAAATGACACACGTTGCACATGGAGAAATAGATTTCAATTCAGATTTACTGTAGAAGGAGAAACATCCATGGCAAGTTCCACTGTGATGTACAGTAAGAGACTGAAGGTCTTAATGGAAACCCAAGTAAACACAAATGTGGACCCACAAATATCCCAAAACTATTTCACACACCAGTGACGGGATCAAGGTTTGTTCAGTATTTGGGTAAAATGCAATGTCTATAGCTTATGTATGAACATATGCATGCATCTATCTATCTATTTGCAAACATGCAGTGTGTGTTTGCATGTACGTATAAAACATTGTGGCACTGCATTTAAAGGGAAACTTCATTCAAACTTGACACATAAATAAAGTACTGTTTCCATTAATAACTTAACTCCATTAACTTTATTTTATCTCTCAGTCTCCTGAATGGCATCACCATATGGATAATATGTCTTATGTTCAAGACCTCCCTTTTAGTTCAGCAGCACAGACTCTAAAAAGAGGATTCTTTCTAAATGCAATCTGACTAAAGAGAGTGGAAAGCAAAAGGACTCACAGTCTCCATTGGCCAGCAGAAGAAAGCTGAGGAAGAGCAGGCCTGGGCCGCTAGGGTACGTCGACACATGCATGCTGTATCCAGCGTGAGTTCACTGCCTCACAGTAGAGAAGGACCAAGGAGACAAGCCCTTACAACCTGCAGAGAAAGAGGAGAACGTATCACACACACACACTCATTAAAAGTACAATCATCGCTGTTTGAAGCACACACACATCAACACACATGGAAAAGTGAGAGTCCCCTGGAGGCCCCACTGCAGTATCCAGCTGCCTTTTTCACTTCATTAAGGTCGCACACTCATCGCCAGAGGTGCATTTTACACGTGTGTGTTCCAGAGAGTGCAAAGTTTACAGAAGTAGCTATTGAATTACCAACATTAAGCATCCGTCAACACATTTTCCACAAAAGTATCCAAACTCAGCCCAGAGGTTTTTCTGCTACACAGCCTCCAAATCACACTGCACTTTAGCATTTCAGATTGACAAAAAAAAAAAAAAAAAAAAAGAATTAATGGTTTTAAGATGGAGAGCTGGAATGATGGAGTGCGGGATTGATGGAGAGATTAAGGAGAGGGGGGGTGTTGGCGAGTTGTATTGCACTGCGACGAATAATCATACAGCTCAATACCTCGATCCTTTCATCCTCACTCTCCCAACATCCACTTTTCATTCTAAATACACAGTGAGGTTACATCTTCTCTGTACTCGCAACCAATCATGTATTAAAACCATATAGTGCACTTCTGTCCTTGTTCTTATCCGACCGCCGTCTGAGCCTGTTTGAAGTGAAGCAGCTGCTCAAATATTTGTGGTGCATAAGGTAATAGATCCCCATTTGTCCTATGAAAATTCTATCATTTAGTGTTGGCACCTCCACCAAGGGGGTTGCATTGTTGACAGTGTTGCTTTGTTTAAAATGACTTGAAAGGCTGCGGATGGATTTGGATGAAATTTTCAGCAAATGTGTGACACAGGACAAGGAACAAGTTGAAAAAAAAAATGGGAGTGATCCTGATCACCATCTGTACCAGGATTTTTTTTAAGGATTTGTTAACATTGTGCGATAGTTGGGGACCGTTTGATCCAGATCCGTATTTGGATCCAGGATTTTAATTTTTTTGACGGATGCTTTGTCATTGTGTTAGGGGTAGACATACTGTAAGGTACTTGGTGGAGATGTGCACTTTGCTCCTTACCAGTTTAAATATATACTGATTCCAAACTGATCAAAGATTGCATAGGTTACTTATGTCATGTGTGCAAAGTCAGTTTGCTGAAACAGTGATACCCTGGAGGCGTGATTTAAAAACAACCAGAAATACAAATTATTGAATGCTAACTTCAAAATAAATGACCTCCTGTATCACAGACTCACAACCCAGCTTTTATTAAATTCTCTTTCTCAAGTGCAGGTTTCGTTTTTCCAGATGCATTGTTGATATCTAACCCATTAAATGCTATTCTTTGTTGGTCATGATATTGACTTTCTTTCTTGGTTATCTAGTTTGTCACTCATTTTGATGCTAATACTGTATTTAGCGTTCCTGCGGGACACTACATTGACTTGGTGGCTCTGATTTGGTCCCCGGGCTTTGAGTCTGTGACAGTCCAAGAAAACTGGGTTATTAACCAAGACAATATTTCAGCAAAAATGTCGACTGGAAAAGGGTTAAAAAGGTTCTTCAGTAAGTGCTAAAGAGAAATCGGGGCTAACCCTCTACAGCATGCAAACGCCTGGACATTCACTCATCTCTGCAACTCAGCTTGTTTACAATGTCTGTCTGTCAACCATCTGTTTAGTGAGGATCGTCTGGCATTAGAGACGACAGGCATCACTATGTGTGTCAGAAACACCACAGCTCATCTCACATGACTCAATGCAGCGCGACAGTCAAGCGTGCCGTCCAGAAAGCGAGGGTGTGGAGTCGGCCACATGAATGCAAATGTATTTTACGTGATGTTTATGTATATATCTGGATGTGCACGCACGTTGTCAGCTTCACGCGCTGGTCACGGCCTCTGGATTTACATCCAAATGCAGCCTTGTGGGAGCAGTAATGCCAAAGTCAGTTGACTGCATATTGTTCCATGTCTTTCCCGGCACATATGCGGCATACATGAGAGCCAGTATGTGCATTTTGTTGGTGTAATTCCCAAATCTGGACACAGCCATCAGCAGCAGCCACAGCACTTTTAATCCCCTCCACTACCCAACAAGCCATCTGATTAAAAAAAGACAAGAGGGCAGGGGGAGATGGACGCCGAGAGGGCCGCGCAGCAAACTAAACCCACATGGGATTTTCCATTTGGTTTAGGATGAAACAATTGCTTTTGGATAACCTGGATTTCCCTGGGCACAAATTGAGTCGACTCACCCGAAACCTAACCATCCAAAACAAATGGCTAAACTTGAGACTCAAAATGAGCCCTAACAAAGTGAGGACCAGCCAAAATGTCCTCACTCCATTGGTTAAAGATAGATGTACAAGCACACACACACACAGTCCATCCAAACACGGGATGCAGTTTCCTCTTTCCGAGTTTTTGATTTAAAGTTGCTCATTTTTAAACACATAAAAATCAACTAATCAAATTGAAGACTTTGATTTTGTAGCTTATATTAGCACCACAGATCAGAATTCCGATGTATTTCTCTGAATAAAGATGACCAGCAGCTCCTTTAGTAAGCAATTATTGACCACGTTTTTCTTCCTTCTTTATGGTCTCCTGTATTATAAGAAAGAGCTGAGCCAAATGGTAAAGCTATTGCTTTCTTGCCTGCAGCCATGAACAGTTGCGGGTATAAGAGGCTGCCCTCTATCTTAGATATGATCTGAGAGAGACACAGAATCGAAGCCAGTTGAGATGGCTTGGCCATCTTACTGAACACCTTCATACTGAAGTACTCTGGCCAGGTTCCATTCGAAGAGGCAAGACCCAGGACACACTGAAGTGACTACGAATCAGGTGGAGGAGAGACCTAGGAAAGGGAAATCCGGCCCTCTTCAGTATGGCTGCTGCCCTCACGACGCAACCTCAGATGAGCAGTGGACATTAAATAGCCCTTACAGCCATTAACTTATATTAATAAAACTGAAATAGATCAACTTGTGCTGCCCTCTGTCACATTCTTGAGTCATTTCTGACCTGCATAACCAATAGTTTAGCACGTGAATAATAAGGTAGTGAAGTGAAGACGAAAAAATGAAGAGTATGTTAAACAACAGCAACAACAAAAATGACAGGCATGAGGAATTCCGAATAACGGTCACAATAATGCACATTTTTGAAATCAGACTCCTCCGTCTCGGTCCCTAAACTGTGAACTGTCAGTGTCTCTGGTGGCCTTTGTTGCTCATATTCCACCGAAAAGCCTTCCGCAGCTGCTGTACTTCACACTCTTCTTTAAGTGTTAGTCTGTCGCATTAGTCTCTATCACTCAATTATACACTCCGCGGCAGCCTTCGGCAACCAATCACACTTATCTCCCAGATACCTCCTGACATATCAAAGAGCCGCTCAAGTGACGGACACCCTTATATGTTCCTGCAGTGCTGATCCTGACTGATGGAGAGGGACGGCTGGAGCGTGATGCGGCAGGTAGCAGAGAGTGCACTTCTTGGATTTGAAATGAGTCATAACACCATTCAAAGCAATGCACTTTTGCAGTGCGACTGGAGCAATTACGCTCATCATGTGCTTTCATAGCAACTTCCAGAGTCGCTAATCATGGAGCATTGACTGCATGGGTAAGTGCATCCTGGTGGGCTTGACACCTTCGGAACCGATTGCTCAGGCGGCTCAGTCAATAGGGACGCGGCCCTTATACAGCGCTAAAACAGTGAACAGTCACATCCCTTTCTGCTCGTGTCGATCACTCAAGCCGGAAACTTGTTACCATGGTTGCACTCTCCGAGATGTAATGCTGTTTAAGAGCGATCATACGCATTAAATGCATTTATTACAAAGACAAATCGTACAACAAATCTGAACAAACTGTCATAATTCTTTGACGTTGCCACATCCACTTACATCATCAGTCTGAAAATTCGAATAATCTAAATAAATCACACGTTCACAGCATTTAATTCTTTGACTCCATAAGCCGGTTATTTGAAAACAGGACATGCTAGAGGTGCTCCCTCGTGTAGAGGAGCGACCGCTGGAGCAAATAAATGGCATGAGGAAATCGCCGAGGTTTTTATATAAGAGAAACAAATTAAACGTAATGAGGAGAAATGGTGCGACAAGGAAGCTGCGTCGCAGCCCCAGAGGGGAGGTTGAAACATCGGAGACAAATACGGATCCTGAAAAGCGTCGCTGCGGGCAAACTGTGTGCCATGTAAAGGAACACAAAGTGTCTTCTTCTGATTGAATTTTCCTGAAGCTGAGCCACCAAATTCAATTAGACATACTAATTTATTTATTCTATTTGCTGTGATGAAAGAGTGACGAGCTGACAAAAACGATAATCTGCGTTTGTTGCATCACCACGCAGAACACAAAGAAGCAGAAGGCAAGCAGATGCTTTTTTTATTCAGATGTTTGGCAAAACGTCATGTTCGCCGATATCCACTGCTTTCAGACAAATTGATGGGAATTGCGGCGGTTTGTCCTGATTTATACGCAATGAAGAGTGAAGTGACTTAGTAATGTCGCCTCCAAGAGGAGGGGCGGGGAAGAGACTTTCTCATTCGCTACAAGCTAACGTAGTCAAAACCATCGTACTTCGTAAATTTGCCTTTCATCCCTTCATCCCTGATGTAATCTGTCTGGTGGACCACATGAAAGTGGGCACTTTTGTTATTAGCTATAGCTAGCGTGCTTAGCGTAGTCCATGCTAGCTGTGTCCAGCTTGATATTCAATGAATTTGGTTTTATTATTGATTTATTATTATTAGCCACTGCTAGCAACCTTTAGCTCGCTAGTGGGACTCAAATAAATACTTCCTTGCACTTTCTTTGCACTTATAATAATAGTTTTGCACTCATCAGTATTTTATTTTCTTATTGTTTGATCCGGAAGCCAAGCAACGACATTTCGCTGCCAAGGTCTCACTGTTGTGTTTCATTGTGCAATGACCATTAAATGAAGTCTAAGTCAAATTGCTTCTTTTCTATTAAAGTTTATTGACAGACAACGCCATCATTGCTGTTTCAAAAATATAATCTTAGGTCTCCTGAAGCTGAAGTAAAACAGATAACTGGGTAATTAATTTTGCATTTATTTGAAGAGTGAAAATGTGATTCTCTTGTTTTGTCTTTATTTTCTCTATTTTCTGATAATTTAATTCATTTTATTAAGTGCATTCATTATGTGAAGTTTTGCTCTTGGTGCCTTCAAATGCCTTTTACAGGATTTATCACTTTAAAATCCCCATTGTATCAAAAATGGTATTGAATATCAAACATCTTGTGGGGAATTGATATCCAGTTTGCGACTTAAGGGTGTGCTTCAGTTGTTTCAGTCAATCGCACCCTTAGTTGTGGCTCCAGATGTAGGATCCATAAATGAAAAAGTACTCATTCCCCTGAGTGTACAATCCAAGATGGCTTCCATGAACCTAAACACATGGAGGTTTTCTATCAAATAAATACGCTGAAAGACACACTTGTTTCAAAAGCAGAGGGTATCTATTGTTTATATCGGAACAAGGCCCACGTGAGAATAGCTGTCATGGGCGTCCCTATCTTGTTTTTCAACTGTGATGGCCATGAGAACATGCCTTTGATCTGATTCCATGGCTTGTGGAGGAACTGGAAAGCAGCATGATGCATCCATGATGGATGCATCTACTCTCGCGCATGTCTTGTCCAGATATGAGCAACTGCTTGATAAATACGTGCTCCGTTTGCGAGGAAACATAAATTCATGTCGTATTTCTTTGATTCAAAACCTCCACTTCCTGTTTGTGTTTGGGGAACCCATCTTGAGGAGTCTCCCTCTCTCGACTGAGACAGTTGTATTGGACTAGGACATCACGAAACAGTATTGTAGATACAGTGCCTTCATTTTCAGAGTGGTAGATTTTCACCTTACCATGCTTCAGATGAGCGAGAATGGTTTAGCAATATTGCAGTGCTGTGCCATTTCCTGAAGCCATCAAAATCCCATCCTCAGGCTTTGTGAGGTCCAATGAAGCATCTAGTTACAGCCACCCAGGACTCAGCAACGATTAGGCGCTTTCTATAGCAACATTTTCAATGTTTTGAAACAACTTTTATAATGTGAAAAGATGTCCGGTGTCTCTTCCACTCTGTGCTGTGTTATGATTTATGTTATCTAGCTTTTTTCCGCATTAAGAATGCAAGAGGAGGACTGCCGACTGCTGCTCTTGGTCTCCTACTCATCGACTGGGTCACCTCCTGCAACTGCAGCCTCCATCAATATGGCCCTGGCTTTGGTTCTCGGCATGTGCTCTCGCCCCTGCTCACGCTCCGCTCATGGCTAATCGTGCGTGTCTATGAGTGTGGGGCTGCTTGCGAATGAGCCATTTGTACATCAGTATCTTATTGACAAACACTTAAAAATGTAGCTTCAGCCTAAATGAAAAAGCAGGATGTTCTGCGAGCGAATACTAACGGCATCACATTTGTTGAATAAGCACACACAACAAATGAGTCAGAAAGAGCATCTAATGCTTTCCGCATAGCCATAACAGAGCGGTACAAAATGCATCAACAACAAACAAACCTTAGCTGGAAATAGCTTAAAGGGAAGTGTTGGCTTGATGAAATGACTTTGCACATGTGCGCGCTCCCGCGCACACACACACACGCGAACACTGACGCACAAGCGCTGGCTGATTAGCAGTGATCCGTCTTCCCTCTTGACACACACAAACAGACTCAAAAACTAAGCCCTGAGCTCATTTGGGAGTGAAACATTGATCTTAAAAGGCACATAACTCAGGAGGGATGGCAGACGATTACATTGTGACACTTTCTTGGCTCTACATTTGTGACACTAGTCCTCCCAAAAAACAACCGCACACCTGAGCCACATCTAACAGGCAGGAAGTCCTCACGGAGAGGACGTTATGACAGGCATATATATATATATATATATATATATATATATATATATATATATATAAATGTATGGCACGACATTTTTATTTTGTCAATACTTTTGAGTACTCATTCTTTTAAAACACAGAGGCAAACCAGCGTTGTAAGAAGTGACAAAGCCAAGATGACTGGCTGCTAAAAGAGAAGCTGTTCTCATCATAGACTGAGGATCAGAGACGCCCCAGTGTAATAGGGTTGAGAGTTTCATTACCCAAAAGAGTGTCCTTCCGTGAGGCGAGAAACTGCAGTGGCATGATTGGCACTGCTCTTTTACTGCTGTCCAACAATGTGACTGGCAGAGAAACTATCAATTAATCACTGCACTTGCCGATTTATTTTCAGCTCCACACAGATGTTTTTTTGTGCCGCTTCACACGCACGAACCAGAGGCGAGTGGCATTTGAGAAACACAATGTTTCTTCCTGAATTCTGACGCTTGACAATGGCAGCGGGAATATGTTTGAAATGTCAAGCACTGTCAGCAGATTTTAGGTAAAGTTCAGCGCAGGTAAAGGAGCTTATCACTGTTTTACTTTTCAAGTACTTGGTTGTGGAATAATGTTGCTTGTGATGAGATGGAAAGGCACTCATTATAGGTAATCTCACAGAGTAACTCAGCAAACTCATGGTGGTAGAACATCGCGGTAGAGGTGTGAAAAAACATTGATGCAGCAAGGTATTGACACACTTTGATCTCCCATATAATATCAATATTTCATCTCTTAATAAGATCTTATTATTTTTCTTTAATGTGGTATTTTATTCATAATACTTTCAAGTTCAAACTATATATACTAGACTACATATTCATTTGTCCTTTCAAGTTTGACTTTTTTAATTCAATTTACTGTGTAGTATATCACAATATATGACATCTAACATTGCGATACATTGTAAAAAAAAAAAAAAATGTATCGTGAGGTTCTCGCCAATACTCACCTCAACATGGCAGGGAGGTTTAAGTATAGAGAATTTCCAATAATAACAACGCTGACTCACAAGAGGACTTCCTGAGAGAAGAAAAAATAATACTGACACAATGGATACCAGGAAATATGTTTTGGAATTCAGCCACGTTTCATGACTTCTAAGAATTAAAATTCTGATGTGCATCAGTTAGTGAGGGGGAATATCCTGCGGCGTTAAGGTGACACAATCCAGGCTTAATGTGATCAATCTTTCAAGGAGAATTGACAATGAAATGAATGGAGCAGGTACAAATGCTATTTATACAAGTGACATGACAGCTGGTCTGAGATATTTGCGTCGGAATTTCAGCAGCAGTCAAATAAAATCTTCCCACACAGCTCGTCGGGAGCGTTTTCATCAGCGCCTACGTTCACTCGTCGTCCATTAAGAACAAAGACTTTCGCAGCGGCGTTTGATCTGTTGATGCTTCTTTCAAATCCGTCTGCCATTTTGTCGAGTTTCAAACATGAAAATGTCTTTGACGTTTCCACGCAGGTTCTAATTCTCCGAGCATCCCGTCCTTCGCACCAAGAACAGAGTGCCATGAAAGTGCTGACTGCAGACAATCCAAGCGCTAAGCCAGCTGTGACTAACAGTTCCATGCTGGGCCTTGACTGGACCCATTCTTGCTGCCATTGACTATATTGAGAGACTGAAAGAAGGCAGCGGGGGGAAGATATCATTGAGTGGAGTCAAGTTGAGTGGATTAGCAGTAGGTGGAGGACTGACAACATGTAATCACCTATCGCCAAAGTGAAGGACTAATTGAGATGAGCATGAGAACCCTGACAGGAGGAAGGTCGGCGGGAAGAGGACAAGAGATGAGAGCAAGAGTGCCGATCAAAATATTTCAAGGAAAACCCAGCCTGAAAGAGAGTCACGTCTACTGTGCCGCTAAACGTCGGCGATGGAAAATATCCTTCGGAAGCCTTAATCAGTTTTGATAGAAGAGCTCCACAAACACCATGCAAAGGAAAGACAATCTGTCGTTTCTTTTCCTCATTTTTGAAGGTTCCAGAGTGTTTTAAATTATAAATTGCTGTTTGCGCTGTCACTCACCACGTCTAACAGAGCTCTGAGGAAACATGAAAGACTAGAAAAGCACTGGATGTGCTCATATGTAGCGGAAATATTCCGAGAACATTATGCTCTGTATTTCGATAATGCTCCCTTTTGGTGTCTTGTTCATGAATTTAATGGGAAAAATCTTATCTAAACTCATGTGGTAAGAACAGTGTTGTTGCGTCTCCATCATGAGCCATCAGTAAAGCAGGTCCCTGAATAATGTGAAAAATATAAATAACCTGTAATGCATCACGCTGTATATTTGTAGTTCCTAAAAATGCAGCACGGCAGACGTGTGACACATCGTGACCATAACAATGAAAGGGAATCCTGATTTGGACCGATGTCTGTTTCTTCATTAAAGGGCATGTCCGTGGTGCTAAGTAGTGATAAGCTATAGGTGGTTGTGGGAGCTGCAGCATGAGCTCCACTTCTTACCTGTTTATCATGTGTGTTGGATAAGTTCCACTACCTCCACCTACTGTCCAACTGAGCTCATTGTGATCAACAATGTTACAAATGCTAAAAAAAAGGTAGTCGGAGGTCTGCACTTTCTGAGTGTTTTTTAGTGAAAATGATGGTCCACTGCAGCAGAGGATGTGTAGCGGAGAACAACAATGGCAGTAACAGTAAATGCTGGTCAGGACATGAAGTAGTGCACTAAATTGGTACAATATCGAGAGGAAAAAGGAACAATTTCGTAGTGTAGCTGGTTAGCTTTAGTAGAATGTATTTATGAGCATAGCTTTCTTAAGTAGAAAAACACTTGGACAGCGCAAGCCTTCGCCTGGCAGCTTCAGTCCACCCTCAAACCAAAGATATAGTACAGTCCGAATAAAAAAAATCCTGGATCCTAATGCTAATGTGGTCCTACGTATCTCCCAATGTTAAACAATCCTTTAAAAAAAAGTCCTGAATCCAGCTGGTGATCTGGATCACTCCCAAAATGGAATCACTTGAAAATGTCATCCAAATCTGTCCATAAATTTTCAAGTTATTTTGAACACAGACAAACAGAGAAACCAACACCATGAGCAGTATAACCTCTATGGTGGAGGTAACAATGCAAAGGTACCATCAGTCAGCTGTTCTTAGGTGATACATGATCTTAAATTTGTTCCCCTCTCACTCCAGTTCAGGAATACCAATGTTTATATCTCTTATAGATGACCAGCCTTGAACATTTATTTCTGTCTTGACCCGCACCTAATGGTACGCTCAACTCACACAGCACACGCCTCACATTAATACCTGACCTCCACATCTGACCCCCATTTGTCAACATTTTTTCATTTCATTCATCATCATTTGAGACAGTCTGTCTGCGGCGTTCGCTGTGCCCATGCTACACTCTCCCTGCAGCCGCATATAGCGCTGAGGGAGAAGTGGCACATAAGAGGCAGTCATCTCTGTAATGTGTTTTAGTTCAAGGATGGATGAAGAGGAGGATACATCTACGGATGGATGAGCAGGGAGTATTGTAGCCGTACGACTGCTTCTGCACCCCTGTGACAGGCTGCAAAGAGTACTGTAGGCGGTCAGCTTTGGCTGGCATGAAGCTGCTGACACACACACACACACACACACACACACAGTGACCTCTAGAGCAGGTGGAATACAGCAGCAATAATTTACCGATCTTGAGCGGCTCCCCCGTCAAATGAAATATGGATTTCCTCCAGACAAGGAGCGCGCCAGCCCTTTAGTACCTGTCCTTTCATCTACTCCGACTATTAGCCAACTCCCACACACTTCCACTGTGCTACACTCTATATTGTATACAGAGTGCTTCTAAGCTGTTTTTATTAACCTAGTACACCCTTGAAAGATTCAGAACCGCCGAGTCATGAATTCACCGTTCTCCTCACAACTCTAATTCATGAATTTAATCACATCAACACAAGTCAAAAGAAGGCAAGGTGTGTCGTTTATTAAGGTAATGATGATAACAAACCGTCGTGTCAGCAATATTTCGCTGCTGGATAAAAGCCATTGAACCTATTAGAGATTCATGACTGAATGATGAGGTGTGACTGGGGAGGACGCCAGGTTCTGTTAGAGGATGGGAAGGGGGATCGAAAAAGAAACAGCTGAAACGTAAAGAAACATAAACTGACTCCTTATCAAAATCCCTTTCACTTCAGCTGGAGCTCAACAAAAAGAGTCTCTACAGCAGGTGAGACCGGTGTCATTCCAGTGGCAAAACACTATATGATGCATCTGAAAATCCCAGATTGTGAAGCGAGACAGATGCTGCCAGTTCAGCACTGACTCACCATGTAGGAGTCACAGGAGCTGTGCTGACACTCTCCAATAATAAAACCATTTTTAATCAGCTCCCATTTTCTTCACATTCATAACTCATCTTTCAATCTCCAGCTTTTCATCGGCTTAGATTGAGAGAGCTTTTTTTTTTTTCCTGTCTTCTGGAGAGCAAACCTCACAGTGTCGTCTCAATCAGGTTTCCTGTTGTGGAACATTAACTCCAGTAATTAAATCTCCAGTGTTTTCTCCAATTGATTTGTCAAGTAAGCGTAATTATCAATGGCCATCTGCACTTTGGAATTGACAAAACCGAGGGACTCACAGCAGCAAGTAGACGTTAAGACTGAAAACGGTTTTACGTTTAATATTTCCTGAGTAACCTCCAAACTATAAGACATATAGTTTGAGAAAAAGAGAAAAGACGTGGGCGAAAAAAAAAGTGTCGCTCAAGTATACAATATCACAATATAACCTTTGTGAAGGTCAAAATGGAAGGTGATGGGCTGCTGAGTCCCAAAATATCTTTCTTGATCAATCTTCTCCAATGTCATGTTACAACAACTGAAACAGCAGGATGGGGTTACAAAACCTCTGTTCCTTAGATTGATTTTGGTCAGCAGTGCACAAGTACTCGAAAGTACAACTCGGAATATCACAGAACAGAATGAAACACATGATCAAGAGTGGAATGCATGTATTTTTTTTGCCATCGGTGTTTGCTTCTATAGGGGGTTGCCAATTTGAAGTTGTCGAAAAGGCCAGATAAGAGAGTGAGAGATTGCAAACTGACAGTTCTTGCACACATTACCTTAGAAGTACACATTTGTTTTATGTGGCAAACATGACAACTGATTTAGTTGCCGCAGAAACAATAAGACACACTGCTACTTTCCATAAGATGAGTAGCTGCACAAGTCACCCGCTTCTACATTGCTGTCGACTTCATATGGACGCAGTTTTCCTGACAAATAAAGAGACACATGGGAGAGGAGATTAAAGCAACTGGAGACCAAGTCATGCTTGTGGAATGAGAAAAGTAGAAGGAGCAAGCAGGAGAAAGAGTGCAGCCCACTTCCCCTCTGGCTCAATAATTAAGACTGGGGACAATAAATATGTAATGGGGGGCTTTTTCCAGCAAGTGCAGCTGCCTCTGCTTCATGAAGATGGGACCTCAGGGAGACAGGCCCAGAAAAAGCAACTAAGTACACTGGCTATTAAAAATGAATGTGAGGAACACCGGCCCGGACTGGCACCATCAACTAACCACCCAGAATGTTGTGATGGGCGTTGCCGTGGATACAAGCCTCCCAAATGGTCCGTAGTTGTCAGTGTGAATAAAATCAGACATCCGTGCCAGGGCATCAGCAACTCAACTTTTCCCAGGCACGCTGCCGCTCAGGGCACAACTATCCGAAAAAGATACAGAGTAAGGAAGCGCATACATGACGTGACACTCTGTGTGTTGGAAAGGTTGCAATATGTTCCAATGTTCACTCTCTTGAACCTATCCCAGCAACTTGGGCCAATAGGTCTATCACTAGAGTAAGCTAGTATAAATGGCAGGTTCACATTGCAACCTTTCAAAATCTATGACTAAATGGGGGCATCACTTCGGAGTGATGATACTACTGCACCAACATCAGTTGTGCTCCCAAGTGTCATTCCGCCATACAGTGTAATTCTCCTCTTTAGCCGCTTGAAAATCCCCAGGTTTTAGTTTGTCCAACCATACTTGGGTCATATAACTAATCTTATTTACCGTAAATAGGGAGAATGTGTAAAACTGCTGCGTCACTAACTTCACCCAGTTTTGCATTCGAATGAAAGCACAAGCAATGCTAATGCTAACAAAATAGCAGTGTGCGCCAGGGCGATTGACTGGATGTACAAAGACGAGAGAGGTATGTATCGACTCCTCTAAGAAGGAAGAACATATTTCATTATGGAATGGCCGCAGCGTGTTCCTTTAAGATATTCGAGCTGCTTTTGTCACGATTTTGCGCCATCCCTAACCAACACCTGACTATCTTATCTCTTAGAATCAGAAAAATAAAATAAAATAAAATAAAATAAAATAGCAAGGCAGTCCTGTGGCCTGAGGTGTTGAATGAAATAACTAGCTCTAAAAATGAAAAAAAAAAAATTCAACAATATTTACAATCAAAAAATCCAGGGAACCAAGTCTCACTCCTGTCTGCTGCTGCTGCTCACCAGGTCCGTTCCTTGAGGTGTCTGGGCGGCATGAGTAAAAAATTCCACAAGCAGTGGATGACTTCCCAGATATGATGATTTTTCAAGAAAAAATACCCCACACCACCATCGTCCCATCCACTTCCACGTGGCGTATTATGTCATCAAAACATTTCGGACTGACTTGGGGGGCGGGCCTCTTGATCGGTGCAGGGACAGAACCTTGATGTGTGTTCTTTTGCTCATTTGCTGATGTCCTCCAGAGAAGAATCTTTTTGGCAACTTTTACAAATCAAGTCAGAGAGTAATCACAAACATGCTCTGTAAGAGCTCATTTTCCAATTTGCACTGTAACTACTGAGCTGAACAACAGTGGAGTGTTTGCACCCGGCAGACCAAGATCAGTACAAGTCAACTCAGTCAGCTTAAATCTTCTCTGAATTCTAAAATGGAAAAGCATTGCAAACTAACCTGCTAGCGTAACTCTGTTGTGTGATAGACATTTAAAAGCTTGTCTGTCGTAGGAAGTATATGTGAAGTATATGTGACTCCAAAATCTCCACCCATTAAATGGAGATTTTTGGAACTGGTTGAAATTGGAAGGTATGGCTGAGTCCCCCTTCGTTCTCGCCTCCCACTCCGACACGGTACAGACAGAGCTGAACATCGGCCGTCAATATTGAGGCGTCTAACAATGACCGATGCTGACACGGACACCAATATATCGTGTGTCTCTGATAGATACTTTACTCACATCGCCATTTGATTTTACCACAGGTCATGAAAACATGACTTCTTGTCTCGTGACTGTGTGAGAAAATCCTTGAGGTCTGTCTTAACACGTTGTTGGGGAGACCACTTCTGACGGAGATGCTAAATTCTAGTCATAGCGGAGCACACAGCGAAGGCCGTGGAGAGACGTAGGATCTTTCTCCAGCTCTCCTTCACACGTTACTCACACGCTTGATTACAAATGATAAGCTGTCGGGGTGGGATGACTCATGATACCGTACGCCTCCTTGGAAAATAATAAAACGGCAACTCTGCAATAAACAAAAGAACACAAGGCAACACGATTCTATTACTCGAGGCGAAGGGGTTCGCTGAAGTCAGGAGTCAGTTAAATGATGACGGCTCTCTAGCTGCTTGTCAGGAAGACACATTTCACCACAGCCACTTCTAATCTATGAGTATTGACAACATCTGGCTGAAACCACTCCTTCAGCTGGACATCACCTTCCATCTTCTCAGTCACTTACTCGACATTAGCTAAGCAGTTAAAACCACACTGAAAGAGCGATGGCCGACCTTCAAGCTGAGATTTTGTACAGATCAGATTATGGAAAGCAGTATCTCACCGACACAAGATTACATCTCTGGAGTTTGAACAAAATACAATACAATCCTGGTTTTCCATTAAAACAAATCCCAGTTGGATGAACACAAACAACAAGGAAATCCTGCTGTTGATCAGAGAATGTCCCTGTTTGTTCTTCCGATGGGTCCAATGACGTCATCAATCATAACTTGGACTATCAGGATTTAAAAGTCAGAGGTCAGAACAACAGATGGACTTATCAGCATCTGCATCTGACCCGATACTGCAATACATTTTATCATTTGGAAAAGACGAATCAAAGACTCGTGGATCGATTTGCTTTTTATTTCTGTTTTTTTTTTTCAAAGACTCTAATTCCGACTAGTTATTATGTGGCTACAGTATAATACAGTCTTGTCATTCTCCAACTCTCCTTTCTACCAACCAAATCCTTAACCCACACAATACCACTGATCCCCAATTACTCCCACACAGTGATACCAGCAAACCACCTTCATTCTTTGTTCTTTATTTTTTTTGCTAGTTTTCAACGCATCTTAAACGGCCTGAAATCCACATCATGGTACATTCTGAATCACATCATGGTAACTGTCAATTTACAGTTAACCTACTGCAGAGATCCTTAGGCATTATGCTGAAGTTACTGCTTCATTTCCGATCGGAAATCCTGTGAATGATTCTGAGAGTGATGAACATTGTGATGTCACATTGCACTTCACAGCTGTTAATCTGCCTCCAGTGCAGATCAGGGTTTCTGCTACAAGTGAACGATCATGCCACGCCACTAAAATGGTCTTAAATGAGAATGACAGAGTAATGACCTCTTTTGAAAGTGTTTTTAAAATCTCATGTGATCAAACATATTAAAACGAAGTCAAAACATCTACACAAGGGGAAAATACTGCATGTTTGAAACAGATAAATCCTGACAGAAACATCAATTGCTGAAGTCTGTTGCTAGCGGAATTGCAGTCACCCATCCAGCTGGACATCTGAAGAGACGGACCGGGTGAGGATGGCTGCAGATTGGAGAGAGATTTACTTGTAGTTATTAAAAACTACTGTATTGTCGCCAATTGTCCCCAGTCCAATAAATGTCAAAATTGCCCCTACTGCTTCTTTTTTTTCATGTCAGATTGCTTCTCGATTTGCAGCATCTGTCCGTCAGTTTCTGACATGTTTTAAAAAAATCCTGGCAGAAACCTTCTCCTTCTTATATAGAGCCGTACTGTAGAGTTTTCGGATGCGTTGGATCAGTTCAGAGATCGACATGTTAGTAATTGACGTGTCGTGTGAGAGTTGTGGTGAGATGTGAGACGTGGTCAGGTTGGGATGTGCAATGACTGCGCACTGTCATGATCATATGAGGAGGTACATATCCTTAACCCAACCACTATTAGGATTTTTTTTCCGATGCTTTCAAGAAATGCAGCAGGGGTGGAAACACTGGAAACCAAACGCATCATCATGCCATGCAGACGGCTGACTAATGTGCCACTCAAGGACATAAAAGGCCACTTGACAATAGTCGATATTTGACGCCTTAGGAGTGAGAATGTGTGCACTCATCGGACGATGCCTTCAGAGAACCATCCACTAAATGCAAACTACAAACACCCCAGGTGCAAACTCATTGATAGTTTATTCCACGGCAGACTAATGGTACACTACTACATATACTGGTTTGCTAAAAAGAAAAAAGTCACCACAAAAATGGATACTGTAATATTTTGTTTTTGAGCATTGATTATGGCGCATGCCTTTGGTAGTGACTGCCAGGTCACTAGATTTAATTTCATGGCTACATCCTAAAAGATCCTCAATAAAGTCTGGTCTATGTGTCGATCCCAGTCAACTCCACCCATTGTTATTTTGGAATATGCCTCCATGGTAGAAGAAAAAGGATGATGTAATAACCTGGTCAGTGTCTTAAGGGAGTCTTTGACCTCATTTTTTGGACCCACACCCAATAGGAAGCCCGTTCCTATTTACTTGGTTAAATCCAGGTGGCAACTGTTTTTTTGTCTGACTGTGTTTACTGGGATTTGTTGTTGCCATTGCTAATGTGTTTAATCCAAAGACAGATGAGGATTTTTGTTGTGTGATATTTTTTAAAATCAAAATTTAAAGAATAAAACCGAGAAAGGCCCTTCCAGATCGCACAAAGGGATGTGATATGTTTAAAAATGAGGATTCCTCTCTCTTCCTTTGAAGGGGTGGTGTATGTACATATGTTGAATCTCTGCTCAGATCCTGCTTCAAAGTGGTGTCACATTATACGCAACGCTACATCATACTCTCAGATGACACCAAAGCCACGCTGGATGGGAATGTAATCTATATTTTGCAATTAAAAGCATGTAATGATCTAATCTGTCACTCGCTCAACGTCTGATAGTCTAATACATCAGCACATGGGAAGTCATCTATCACGCGGCTTCAGCAGGTTATGGTGTTGTGCTGATGGATCGGGGCTGAGAATATAGAGGATGGCTGAGTTGCCCTTGTCGAAGTTATGAAAAGGAAAGGGGAGAGGAGAAAGATGGGTGGAGGGTGGCGTGCGGCGAGACCCAAATGCGTTCTGAACACACTCGTTTGTCACGCTTTGTCATCTAGGGACATCAAGGCAGTAAACAGCCAGCGTGTGTGTGTGTGTGTTTGTGTGTTCACTGTAAAACACCGTAATGAGATGTGTGTGCGCGGCAGTACACCCATGTGTGCTTCATCGCCATACAGCTCACTTGGGAATATGAATTGCTAATAGGGGAAAATACAATGCGAATCTCTGTGTTTGTGCCTGAGTTCCCATCCAGGCGTAGCCTATGTGTTGAGGAATCCAAAGTATTTGACCCCAATCTGAGCCACTGCATTATTAATAGTTTGACGCCAGCATTCTTTTGTTTGTCTTTCAAAGCATGTCAACAGAGTCGGAGTGAGAATACTAGAAAATGAAAGGCGCACGTATTTCCCCACTAAACTGATCAAATCCAATATGGTGACAGCCATATATGTGGCGGCGGCTCTCCTGAAGAGAAGAGTTTTCCACCTATGCCAATTCTGCCACTCCTCGTGTCTGATTTGTCGCTTCCCTCACAATACCTTTGCTCACTTTAACACAGCTAAACATGGGCCTGTTCTCCATCCCTCTCCACCCTGTATGGTCATGCCTCGAACTCTGCCAGGAATCTGGGTCCACAACAGTTGGTGAAACCGAGCCCAGTGGCCTGAGTCAAGCCCAGAGGCAAAGCATTCAGAGCAAACCCCTGCTGTCAACTGAAAAAGCAGCAGTACAGGCAGCTGGAAAGAGATGGGGCCCTGATATCGGCACTATCCTGAAACTGTCATGTTACTTGTGAGCAACAGCTTGCGCGACGAGGGTTACGCAACTGGGTTTTAGCGACGCATGATTGGGCATTAGTAGGTCAGCCAAAACGGCCTGTTTAGGTCACACACAACTATTTGTCTGGCACTATAAAGTTCATGGGGTTTATGACGATGTGAGCAGTGAAGTGTCAGGTGTGCAGAGTGAAGCAAGGACAGCATGAATATGGTCAAAATGATCATCACCGTAACACGGATCTATATTGCGATCACGATTATTAATCACGTTTATGATCTTCGGAAAAACATCTGCTTTTTTATTACTATAAATGTGAATACGTGATAATTCATAAATGTACAATTTACCAGGGACTAACTAAATAAATATACAATTCCCCCAAACAATGTGCAGCTCAATTGAAACAATAACATTCCCGTTGCAATGCCCCTCTTTGAAATAACTGGCTGTGTGTACATTTCAATCTTAATAACTTGGAATGTGCAGTAGTTGAAAGTAATGTTGGCAGACGTCACTTCAGTCTTAGATCTGTCATGATGGTCCCGGGGCCTCAGTCATCTCTCCCCTTACGGTGGGTTGTTGAATTTTACCTGGAATGACTAGTCAATGCATGAAACTGTGACTGTCTAATTTAATAGTTGATAATGACAAGTAGCCGTTGCAACTCCACAACACAGTGTTCTAACAGGGAGCACACGTCAGTGATTGACAGGTCTTGGGAAAAATGTAAAACATGTAAGCATTGGGTCACAGACTTGATCCCTGTAAATGCATTCATGTGGAGGAAAAACTTAGGTCCCTGCCACCTTCTGCCAACAGGTTATTCAAAAGGCCAGGACCCGAACTTGTGCACCTGAAAATGCACCTCAGGTGGAAGTAGAATTCAGGTGCGACAATGGACGCTGCACAGAATGAACAGTACAATAAAGGACGCAAAGGTCACCAGCTCTGTGGTTGATCTTAATGGCAGTTGAGCTACACCCTCAGCTGCAAAACCATGAATCTGTCATGTAACTTAGATTTACGAGCAGCTGTCAATTGACGGCCTCCAAAAGAGAGCGAGTCAACCTTTTAGCCGCTCATATTCAAATAACCCCATGATATAGCGAGCGGCGTCCATTAAGCTCGCCTGGGGATAAATAAATCCCACCGTCACTCACGTCAAATGTCCCTCGCGCTCACACCGCATCTATGCTTTTGTCATGGCCGGCTGGTTCTTAATTGGTGAGTCAACATTTGGACCAAGGAATGTCAGATTACTTTATAATCCTTCTGATTTAGCACCATTCACTGCTGCTGTGTGGCGGTCACAAACTCATGAACACACTAACAAGACATGTATAGACAGGCATATTCACTGGGGATGAAAGAGTATTGGTTCATCAGAGGAGCAAACACTGCAGAGAGAAGACAGTCAATATCATCTTTGACTGCATCCTGAACCAGTGTGGTAAACTGATGAACTGTGTTTGACGTGGAACAGCTTTTTCTACACCAGTACAACAGTATGTAGTATAGTAGTACAGTAGTATAGTAGTATATAGTAAGTACCATCCGACTTACGTCCACCCGTACTTACGACCACCGCCAGCAGAAGCGTATTATTTTTTTATTCAACGTCTGGAACCGCAGCACGTAGCAGCCCGGCAACGTGTGCGACAACTCTGGCAGCCAGCCGGCATCGCGTACGACAGTTACGGCAGCGTAGCATCCCAGCATCTCACTCTCTCACAGCCATCTACCACTACAGTAGTAGCTATAACCCTCGCGTCGGCTATTTTGAATGGCATTCGACTTCGGTCCAATGTGGTCTGAACCGATCACGGTTGTAAGTGTGTATATATATATATATGCAGCTGGATTGTTAGCTTATTCCCATCACATCCAGGTCTCAGCATATGTATACATGTATATGCGTCTTTATTCTGCATGGGTGGTTGAAAGATACATTTAGATACAGGGGTTGGACAAAATAATGGAAACAGCTAAAAAAGTTTTAAGTTTGTTTCCATTGTTTTGTCCAACCCCTGTAGATAGATGGATGGACACAATTCCAAAGGGACAGTATGGACATTTATTGAGAGTCGCCAACCCAAAAATATTTTGGTGTAAAAAACAAAAAAGTATATTAAATACGTTAAAAAATAAATAAAATAAAAATGGCTGGATACATTTAAGGAATGTTTTCTATTTATTCATTACAACGATGCAAGGGAGACAAATGGAAATACAATGAAGCTAAGAAAAATAAGATATAATAGATAAATGCAATGTTATGTAATAAAAAAAGTACAATAGCGAGGAAAAATAAATTATTTCTCTTTAAGATGACTTCAACTTAATTTTTGTTTTTTACTTACTCATTAAATTACCAATGTAATCTGAAATGCTCAGAAGGCTGTCATTCAAATCCATTCTTGTCCATATAAGGAAACTTCATGTGTCAGTCTTGCTCTCCTGTACGAACCTCAGTTTAAAAAAACAGTTATGGTTACAAACACATCGCCAAAGATTGACCCCATTGAAGAAGTTCATTGACCGCCGAGATCACAGGGAGTCGGATGCAGGGCCCATTCTGTAACCCTAGAAGTCAACCACGTTATTCTCAATAAATCCATTACAGGCTGCTGGTGAAATGATGTGGGGGAGGCCAGCAGTTGGGCAGGTATCTCTTTGCTTCATCGGGAGATTCAAAGGATGAAGACGAAAACTGATGCCAATCTCTTCACTGGGGATGTATTAAATAACAGTCATAATCTAATATTGCGATACTGAGAGACCTACTGAGGCACTTCCTGTGTCTAAAGGCCATTCAGTACTGGAGTAGTTTAGACTTGCTGAGTAGAGGAGTTTGGAATACATTAGAGAGGGAAGGAAGTGATTTCATAATGCATGTTTACAGTTGAAGGTGATGGATAGAGCAGCTTTAAAAGTCTCCAAGCCAGTACAGTGCTATTCGAATATATCTAAGAATAAATAAGAATTAAGAGAATGATCAGGGCACCGATTGTTTTACGTGTATTGCTAAACGTTAACTAGGCAGAACATGTGAAGACTGGGAGTTTCTCGTTTAAAAAATGACTCTGACATCTCGTGTGGACGTTTACTGTGCCACTGTGGTATTGACAACCTTTCATCTTCCGGGTGTTTACACAGTCAACGCTCCTTTGTAACAGTGGCTACGACAGTGTGCGGCTTTGCTCCCAGTGAACCTTTTCTTAATTGATGCTGCATTGAACTCACAAACTATTAAGTCCATTTCCTTGGCGGCTAATTTGCTTGATTCGGGATCAATGAAGTTCTAGTGAGTTTATGTTGTAGAGAACTAGCAGGAAAAGGCACAGGTGAGGGCAGTGATGGCTGGGACAGAGAAATAATGCCGGTTGATGGAGGCTTTCGGGAGATTGGGTTCATCCACTTTTTGACAGACAAAATGAATGGCAGCCATTCGCGCCACAAATAATACTAATTAGTAGCTGTGAATCTCTGAAAAACTGAAAAAAAGAAGACTTTCGTCAGAAGAGACAATGTCAAGGCTGAGGACAGTAACAGTAACATCGTCTGTTTTTGTTTTTTAACTTTAAAAGCTGCTTGGATTGGCATTGAGAGTGGCTTTGGTTTTTCGTTTCATTTGTTCATACTTTCCAAAAAAAAACCTCTTCCCTCTGCAAAACTGTAATAGTTTAGCTGCAGAATTGTTGACTGGCATGTGACTTGTACGGGCTGAGAAATGCACATAACATGTCTGACTGTCTCAGAAAATAAACCAAAATGTACTGCATGTACGTAACACTTGTACAGAGTTAACAGTTGACTGTACGTTGTTCCATTCAATTTTAAAAGGTCAAAATGTGGTGTGAAAAGCATGTGTCCTTTCATGTGTCCTTTGATATGAAAGAGAGTCACGTCACGACTAGTCGACTCATGAACCCTTTGGCAATTTAATACTCATTTAATAATGAAATCGCTTTAAGACTTTAGGTTTACAATTAAAAGGATTTTTAATATTAGCAATAATTGAATTAAGATCATATTCACTAGGAATCGATCAACAAATTAAATGGTCTGTTTGAGTTTTCTCTGAATTGGACTTGAAAGCGTGTCGTCTTGTTTGTGGTGTCAGATTTTGAAGTTCAATTTAACTTTAACTCAACACGGTTATACAGTTGTCCAAGTCATGTTCTCCCTTTGACAGCAAATACATATGAAAGAGCAATCTGATATCCACAACTTGCTAGTAGCAGAGAACATTTAAGAACGTGACTGTCTCACATCGCGCCTCACGCTGTATCAATATGGAGTCTGGTGAATTCAGGAAATCCCAGGGAGAACGTCTCATCTCTTTCCTAATCATCTTGACATTAAATCTGGATGTGATCCACGGCGCCAACTTTTTTAATCCCCGCCGTATGTAATGTCATTATCAAAAGACGAAGGCGACTAAAAAAGAAAAAAAAAAAATCCAAAAACAAATCGGATACAGCGGGACAATTCGGGGTAAGCTGTGCACCCAAGCCCATTACATTCTGTCTTCTTATGACAAAGCCTGTCGAGTAATTTCAATGTTGGGTGATTGTAAAGAGATTATTCGTCCTTCTGCATCATGACACACAAGCGAGCACACACACACACACGTCGTTTAATCTCAGGTGCCTCAGGGGGGTCTGAGGGAAATGGGAACGAAAACATAATTCCTGAACATGAACAACAAGAAATGGGCTTTGTGTCCCCCAGAGAATGGAAGAAGAGAAATAAACACCATCAAGAGGATAAATGACAGAAGAGGAACACTGTATTTTTCACAATGCTCTCTTATCCAAATTAAAAACTCTGGAGGGTTTTCAATGCGCTGGAGGTATAATTAGAAGACGGTAATGGAATGGACATGCTGTGATAGTGAATAAACGGTGCTGGCTATTACAAGGTGTCCAGTTGCGATTTGGCCGGTTGATATAAAACAAGGTGGTGGATTCCAGGCCAAGTGCTGAAGCCCTGCCATGACTGGGACAGGAGAGGTAACAACTCCCACAGAGCAAACTCTCCCGGTTCATATTATGAGCTGGAAAATTCCTGGCAGAGGCCGGAGAGTATTCATCCATTAAATGTTCGCAAAACCGTCTGTTTTGTTACTCCGCTGCTGATTGATAAAACACAATAGAAGGCAGAGCGTTTTTTTTTTTTTTTTTTTTTTGTCCTCACACTTTGAGGTGGGAAGTTGGGAAAATTCTCTGAAGCGAAAAATGATATTCCAGCAGTAGACATATTCCTTTCGAATATCCATACAGCCACCCACTGAGAACAAAGCCCACTCTTATTATTATCATTATATAGTGTGTTTGGGAAGAGCTTGCCACGCCGCTTGACTGACAGCAGAGCTTTGGGAAAATCCCACAGTGAATGCTGAGCAGCCAAGATGCTGCCAAGAGCCAAAAAGAGAACAAAAAAATTGACGCTCGTGGTCGGTTGAGACATTTAAATATTCTGTCTCTTTTAAACTCCAAACAGAATGTCATCTCTGAACATCCAGATATTTCTTCATCCCACACTGACATTCTTTAGTCAGACTTGAAGGACACGTTAACTCCAACCTGTTTCACAGGCGTTCACAGGCATCGAGTGGAATGAAAGGTCGCAAGATGGTTTATTTGTATACACATTTGCGGTGCATCTCTGGAGCTCACCATGAATGCAGATTTTATGAAAGACATATATTAGCGTGGCATTAATGCTGGATTAAACTGCTATCCCTTCATTTTCTTTTCCCAGTATAGCAGGGGCGAGGGTTGCTTTGGATTCCTATTCCCAAAGTACGTAACCCAAACATCGAGCACACCTCCGCAAAAGCTGCTCATTTCCAGGCGTATTGTTATCTCACTCAACGGCTTCGCCCGACATTTATTGATATCATTAGCAGCGACAGCTGGCTGGTGACTCACCGACTTCATCTCAATCAGATTTACAGGTTTATCATAATGTTTCCATCCCAAATCAGTGGCACATCTTGACACAGAATACACACACAATAGCACACAAGCAAGTACACTGAAAAGAAAAATGTGGTTCCACAACAGTGACGTGCACGTCATTCTGCCAATCGTGCTCTGTGCTCTGGCGCACACAAAATAAATGTAATAACATCGAGAGACATTTGCGAAAATTTCAGAAGACTGTTGATCATAAAGTGACTGAACTATCGTACAAATACAACAATTATTACAATTATTTTATGATTGCACAGCACAAAAAAATGACAAAAATAGCATGACACATTAGCTGGACTATGGAGACTTAGTTCATATAGCAAAGGAACATTTGAACATCAACCGACAGAGAGACAGCAATACACTTTCAGTGCACAGCAGCACAGCTAGCGGCGTTGAAAAAGTACAAATCTGCAGATAAAGATGAATGGATTTTTTCGTCACATGATGACAGGTGAGGTGTCACTGAGACTGCGTGTTTTCTTCAGTATTTGAAATACCAAATGAGCTCATCTGGACAGATGGAAAAACAACAAATCCTTCTAAAAGCTTTGTGGATCCACATGGAGATTGAAATTCCTCCATAATTTGGCCAACTATAGGCATCAACATTTATGTTTCCCCCCACTTTATAACGTTAAATTATGGAGTGTCAGCAGAGCACAGCATTAGCTCAGCAGTCATCAGGGTTGACGGAAATGGCAGCGCATTTGTCCTGTCTGACTGGGTGGGAAATAGACGAAGGAAATCAGAATTTCAAGCCGCAGTTCAGTGGTTCAAAATGCGATCAGAAAAAAATATGTCTATTAGCTTCGAAATCTAAAACATGAATTTGCTGATGAGGACAAAGAGAATTGGTTGTAATCTGAACTGCAGCTCTGCCCACCATTTGCTGGAATGGTTTTTCTGACAACTACATTTTGATTCATGGAGCTTAAGACAGTTCTTAACATTTTTAGTCTCTCTGCTGAAGATGATTGTCCCCGCTCGATTACAGCCATGTGTTTTTCAGTCCTCTCCCGGGAACGCAGGGGGCAGCGGTGCGACGCAGAAAGCCGTCTCTGTCATGTCTTTTGCATTAAATTCCTATTGTGTGTTTGCGTTTTTCCCCAGCCCCTTAAAAGTATTGGAAAAATATGTCTATTTCAGAGAACGGCGGTAACCGCCGGAGCAAATCTTCCCATTAATGTTATCTCCGCTATCCAAGCATTTCCATAAACAAATATCACAGAGGCACCTACGATGTGGGGAACAGGAGATTACAAAGACGTTTAAAGGTGGAAGATATTTGTATGAATTATTAAGTAAAATAAGCACTTAAGGCAAAACAGAAAATGGAAGACATGGAAACAGGAGAGCTGGTGGAGAGCAGCGACAAAACAGCAGCAAATCCTCCAACTGAGAGAAAGAAGTGATGTGGAAGTCCTGCAGTCGTGAAGCTAAGCCCCTGCTGCAGATTAAACCGTAGACGAGCGGGAGAGGGGAGGGGGCGGCGGCGGCGGTGGAGGGACAGATAGAGGGAAAAGAGAGGGAACCGCAGTGGAAACATAAGGCTTTGGAATGTCAACTGTCATTTGTTATACATGGATAAAGAGCGCAGTATGATTGATGAAGAGATAGGAAGAGCGATAAGGACTTCTCCATGGAACTGGAAAAGGATTGGAGCAGCTTATGTGAAGTGTTTGCAAGCGTGTGAGCAGTTAAATGGAATGGCTTCGGTCTGACCATCCAGTGCCCACCCCTCGCCAAACCATTTCACTCCACATGCCTGGGGCACTTTAAACGCACTTGATACACAGCAGTGTGTGGAAGTCGGATGTCTTTGAGCAGCGCAAACACGGCGCTTTGTCGCTAAAGAAGAAGATGGGAGGGAAGGTAGCGTCTCACCATACGCTTGGCAAAATAATGAGGACAAAAAAAGATCTCTCGGAACATACAACACAAATGAAAGAAAACACTACAAACAGCAGGTTCACATCAAGAAGCTCCTCAGTGCTGACTCATCTCCATCACTACCTCCTTCAGCCTCTCGATAATACTTCGACTCCTTCTTCTGACGCTTCCATGTCTCCTCAGCTTCTTCTCTTGTCTATGATCCTTCCCCTCCTCCTCTTCATCACTTAAGGGACGAGCAGCACAGCTGGGTCTGGAGCTGTCTCTTTCTGCTCCAGCCCTTCACCAGATTGTCTCTCAAAGTAGCACTTGAGGAAACCTCCACATACAACCACTGAGCCAGTGAGGCTTTTGGAAAGAAAACGGAGCCATTTGTGACGCTGAACCTTTCAATCATTCAGGCCTCTGCACTCAATGAGAGGCAATTAATTGACGGAACAAAACACAAACCAGTTAAGAAACAATTATCATCTCATATCAACTCCCACTGATTTGCTGCAAGTGCGCATCAGAGGCCTGCTGAAATTTCCCTTCCAGCTCACTGAAGTGTTCTTGAGAGGCGCAGAGACTCTCTCCATATGGGCCCCTCCTGGCTAAAAGTGCCTGAACAACCTCAGAGAGGAAAATTAAAACTTTTTAGCCGGTGATCGGTCTCATTCTTCGATCAATACAAGTACACAGCAGCAGCAGCAGCAGCAGCAGGACTTCGCCCACGTTGACCTGCTTGTCTCCTCCAGAATTAGACTGCATCGGCCCGGTCTGTGGGAACCAAAGCTGGAGGCACTAAAATTATCTCCAAGACACAACATTGCTGAACTTCATGTCACCCACATAACCTGACCCGGCCCTCTGTAATGACTCAACGTTGCAACCCTGTTGGCAGACGGGCAGCTTCACAACCCTGCGCAGAAATGTGCTGACGAAAAACGGAGACGGACACACACACACACAGCTCGCTCTGCAGACACTGGCATCCATCAGATCTCGTGAAATGTAATCTCCCTAAAAGGAGAAACAGCTGTAGTGACACTCATGCACATGCTAACACACACACGTAGAACAGTGAGAGATCAGCTGTGCTAAACGGAGAGGGCATGTGACCAGTCACCTTTGACCCTGGGTTGGCAGCTACTGTCATAAAGCAGGTTGTAGTTCACTGGCTGTTGCCCCCTCATTTCAGGGACTTTTTTGGCTACAGTTAAAGCCCAAAATATATTCACTATCAACTCAAGTCCCTCCTAGTTCATCAGGTTGGCACTGTGAGAGAGGGGGAAGTGCAGATCATGGCTGCCATTATACGACAGCAGAAGCACAAGTCAAGCCCAGAATATTCCTCTTGTAGCCTGTGACTCAAACTCCAGCGTTGGTTGATTACAAAGTGGAGGCTGTCGCCAGTACACCATCAAATCAGTCAGTTACAACCGGGTTTGAAGAAACAAAATCCTTCTTGAGAGAGCTTATTATTATTTTCAAATAAATCACAACGCACACTCCCACACTGATCCGCACCTCACCACAGCACGATCTTTGCTGTTTCCATCCTAATTTTAAAGCCGGAAAACGCACACTAACTCACTGACATTATTGTATACGCGAGTGTGAGTGGTAAGTCTGTCCACATGATCTGTCCAGGGTGTCCCCGGGCTGTGGCCCCATGTAGCGTGCAGAGGCAAGAACAGTGAGGGGCATAAACAATGGGAAACAAATGAAGCCCCCAGGTGCAACCTTGTGAGTGTTTCAGCTCTAACACATTTAGAATTTTAATTTGAAGAATGTTTAATGTGGCTGACATTAGATTAGAAGATGTTCATGTATAATTCAAACATTTTGAGGAGAGGACTATTAAAAAAAAAGCACACAATCTGAGACCACACGTTTAGAATATAATAATAATAATAATAATAATAATAATAATAATAACAAATGCCTGGATGTGTTCTTCATGAATGTGTGCCGAAGAGAGCGCGCGCGCGCGTGTGTGCTGGTGGCGGTGGTGTGAGAAAACACCTCGGGTACAGTGTGAGGGTGAGCACCAAACACCAAGTCAGTCACTGTGAAGCTCCGCGCTGCCTCATTAATCTCTCATCTGCATGAAAAGCCGGATCCCGGGCGTCTTCCAACAGCAAGGACAGGTCCATTGAGAGCAGAGTTCAGATCGACTGCAGCACCGCTGAGTGACAGCGGGGAGGAGAGGATACCTGGGGCAGCGCGCACCGGCCGCGCGCAGACTGTTTACTACCAGTGTAGTTTTTCCATGTCGGAAGCTCGCAAGTGTCGGTTCTGGTGAGCTGAGCCGCTCATGTGAGGACTGACACACAACAAGTTCGCACGTTGCAATGAGAAGCACTGTCTTACCATATCACCAGGTCTCAGCAGCCGTTGTTCGGAGGAAAACTCGGGAATTAGAGAGAATCTGTCCGATCGTCGTCTGCTTGTTTTACATCCACGGAGGCTGCAGCCGATCTGACCGAACCACCCAGAGCAGCGCGGCTTTTCCTCTCCCTCCCTCCCTCCCTCTCTCTCTCTCTCGCTAACGCTCAATCGTTTTCTCTCTCGCTCCAATAATTCTCTCCCCCTTTGTGTGCGTGGAGTCAGTAAGGTAGCTGCTCTCTCCCCGATGTGCTGGAAGTGAAGTTGGGACACATTTAAAGACGCAGTAGCTGAAGCTTTGAGGAGTTCGATCACCGGCTTCTTCATGCCTTCCACATCAACGGTCACAAAAAGACGCGCGCGCGCGCGTGCGTGGCATGTACCGAGTCACCTGGGGGTCAATTAAGAGCTGGACATCTCACCAACTCAAAAAAAGAAGGAGTTAGGGAAAAGATCGGAGCCAAAAGGCAAAGCTCTTGCTTTACTCTTCTATCCACTTTCCTTCTCTGACCTGTGGTCACGGCTTTTGGGCGTGACTGAAGCTACACGGTGTACACACCTGATGTGAATTCTCTCTGCAGGGAAGCTGGACTCTCCCTTTAAGGCGGGGTGAGGAGCTCAGACTCAGAGAGCAATGACTATGGATGGAGGAGGCCCCGGGACAGACCCAGGTCACGCCCTTGATTCACTTTGGTATATCCACAGAAGAGCTGGAGGTTTCTGAGAAGAGAGCAGTCTGGGACTCTTTGATCCAGTCGTGGCCCCCACGACCCGACTTCATCTTAGCAGTAAAAATGGACTGATAATCTTATTCTAATTCATTGAAATTTCAAAGTCGTTTCAATGTTGATGATGACCAACACTTTCCACGCTGACTGGAAACACGTTATCTCAATGTCTTTTTGTTATCAGGGGTCGCTCTAAACACATGCTTCCCCCCCTTAATGCAATGCAAAGCCCTTGAGCATATTATCAAAATGAATAGGTATATTTTTCTATCCTCTTCATAACAATACCTTTATTCTAGGGCTGCACCGATCAATTGGTCGGCAGGGTTATCGGCGCCGATATATACATTATTATGTTCAGCTGATCAATGTATTTCTTTATTTCAATAAGATGCTATTGATACATTTATACATGATGAGAAATGTTGTTACTCTTTAAAATTTTAAATCATGATGTAAAAATGACAAAACAAAGCAGGCATTTCTCCGGAAAATCACACTACTTGTTGTGATGCTGCAGCACCGCCTGCAGAGTTGACCTGCCGCTACAGACATTAGAGGCAGCCAGCCATGATGCTGGTCATTTGGCAATAATTCTCCGTCAAGAAAAATGACAACCGCATTGCTCTTCGCAACGTGTGCAGCTACAGACTTAGACACAGCATTAAAGCAAGACACAGCAAGAATTTGAACACTACCAAGAGGCTAACCAGAGCAAACCACAGGCAAACCAGTGCTAATGGAGTCTATGGTTTTGGATGAGCAGCTGAGTTCTGTTGTTGAATACTGGCGGTGCGCTATCGCTAGCAGCTAACACTCCCTGGACATGTAGTTGATGAAAAGAGGCTCAGTCTGTCAGGTTTCAGGTTCAGGTTTCCAGTATTTAAAAGTTTACATTTTACACGTTTGATTACTTCATTGCTCAGTGAAAAGGGAACAAAACACATTTATTTATTGAGGACTTTGCCTTTTTTTATTGATTGTTATTTATTTGCTTTAAAAGTTGCAATGTTTTCTATACAGTGCTGCTCAGTGGTATTGTTATTTAGTAGGTTTGTGTAATTGATCTAAAAAAAAATTTTTGTATCAGCCTGTTGGGACCATCAAAAAAATCTGTATTGGCCAAAAAAGTTACTGCACCCCGATTTTATTCATTTCTTACTTTTTAGTATCACCTTTTCAAATTTAAAAGCTCACCAGAAACACCACTGCCTCACCAGCGCTATGTATGAGAAGTGAATGGAAGCCGTGGTACGGACCCAACTGCTCACGCAAGGGGAATGCTGGTCAGGAGCCACGTTCTTTATGATGACAGAAGTGTGTTCACTTCTCTCCAGTGATAAATGTTTAAGTGTTGATGGATGATTTGAGACACGTGTACTTTATTATCAGGACATTAAACTGGAATTCTGAATAAATGTTTATGACACGACAATAAATAACTGAAGCCTGGATTGAATGACTAAAATGGGCAAGAATCAGATTAGTTCATTGTTCATGCATTTCTGCCCTTTTATACTGTGACTGAATGAAACCTTTATTATAAACCACATCTCCCACATTCTCCTGAGAATTTGCCTCCCGCCCACTCAGTCGCGCTGCTGATATTTTCACTCTTGCTCAGTTTCTACTGGGTTGTGCAAGGTGTCCCGGCTGCCAACTTAACCTGACAATCTACAGGAAACACATGGGTGGAAATCTGCCTGGTCTATTTGTGCTTCTCCAGCCATGTTCTGTGGCCTCACGTTGACTTTCATCATCCCTGCGTTTCTTCTTAAATCACATCTCATGATTAAATATGGATGTGTTTTATCACAGCGGTACAGATACGCAGCGTGCGCTCACACATGGACACGTTCTTCGTACACTTGCTCACATGGATACACAACCTCCCTGCGGGCGAACTGCACATACTGTCAACCCACTAATTTATCAGTTTTCAATAATTTTTAAGTCATGCATGAGTCTATGATTTTCCACAGCAGTCTGGTGGAGCTCACAGCTGCTGCAGAGGTTTGGCAGCGCAGATCTTTCTTCAGGGATCTGGAGAGGAGCGGGTTTGTTTGGCTTCTCCCATTGACAAGCGTCTTTGGTGGCGCGGCCTCTTCAAAGCAGAGACGAGGCTTCTGGCAAACTACAGTGAAATGCAGCTTCAGATCTGATGGGACACGTGGATATTTACATGAATCAATGCCATATAAATATGCTGCTAAATGCTTCTCAACTGAACACCAGTCTGAACTGACAGACCATAATCTGAAGTTAAGGTCATAACATCATTTAACAGTGGAGAAATGTTCCATCTTTTGACATTAAACTTACCTGACCTTTGAATGAACTTCCACCGTCCAATCAATCTGGCTTTAATAGTATATCATAAAATATTATTGCCAGTTTTTGTTCTGTGACACAATATAGAGCATCAGGTTAAAGCCGGTTCATGTTTTATTAATTCCCACATAAACTACAGATGAGGGAGGCACATTTACAGAGAAAAATAATAATACATTTTAATGAAAACTATAAAATAATAGAGCTGTTGTGATGGGAAATTCATTCGACTCAACTGTTGCCTCAGAATTTATGCACAAGATGACCAAATCTGATGTGATGTATCGTTTCAATTACGTTTGGTCTAGACATGAATTTACTATTTAATCACATCAATACACCCATCAATGCTTTCGGTCACTTCCATTACGTTCCTCGCAGGTTCAAATTAGTGTCTTAACATTTGGAGAACACACAGAGACTCTGCAAGCACTTTTACGTTTCATCACGCCAAAGTTCAAGTCGTGACATTTCCAGTCCTTCCTCTAATCTCAACATCATACGACTCCACACTGCCACCCCCCCGCCAACATGTGCATATAAAGAGATATAACATCTTTATTTTGAGAGGTAATGAAGTCAAAAATGTCTCTCAGCATCATATCAGTCAACAATGTGATGTGTTTTTAATGAGTAATAATCATAATCCGACTTTCAATTAGCAAAGCACTAGCTATGAAAAGAAGCTGAGCAGCAAATAATGACTTTATTTTTCATCTATGAATGGGATCTCACTTAGACGTGGGCTTATCTACGAGATCACGGCAGTAATCTTAATATCTCCCTCTCGTGTGGCCATCTGAAGAGCTCCTGCCCCAAATTGTGAAGCAGCCAGGATGAGGCTCAGCGCCTGTACTGTACTGTAAGTCTGAGATGATGAGGTGTTTCAGGGCACGTCCCACTTTAAGATGTGTTTGGCTCAGCCAGGACGGGCTGCGCAGATTATGCCTCTCAGTTGGCCTTGGAAAACCTCTGTATTTCCCCAGATGAAACATATGAATAAAAGCTCAGCATGAGCTTATTCTCTTGGATATAAAGTATATATATATATATACTCACACACAATATAAGGTTGTGGGTTCGATCCCTGACTGCTGAGTCTGACTCCTTTCTACATGGAGTTTGCATGTTCTCCCCGTGTGCTCATTAGGTTGACTGAACACTCTAAAATTGCCCCTACTGTAGGTGTGTGTGTGTGTGAATGGTGTGAGTGTGCCCTGCGATAGAATGGCGACCTGTCCAGGGTGTATTCCCGCCTCTTGCCCCATGACTGCTTCCAGCACTCCCCACAACCCTGAACAGGATCACTTCTTTGTGCCTCGGTTGTGCAATGGGGATTCAGCAGCCACCAGCTGCAGTACAAATGCGATAATAATGTTGAGCTATATTGGGTTTTAAAGGGCCTGGTCATATGCCCTGGCCTCAGGCACGGCATTGACATGTTGGACGATATGTGCAGATTTGATTTCTTTATAGCTATTCAAACTAAACCACTCCTTAATGCATATATATGTAATGTATGATTTACAGGCTGTAATTGGACGAGTTTCGCTCAACAACTGAGACCGATACTAACAGATTAAAAAATGGCAGACATAGGAGCCAAACTGACACATGTATGGGTTTCTACCACGGAACACAACCAATCAGGATTGGGGACAGCAATAATGCTACTAGAACTAAATCTGCCTCCAATCCAAGCCGTCCTCACACAGTTGTGTCCGACTGTAATGCGTGACTTCAGTTCCGCCAGCAAGGGACAGCGCCCATTATGTTTCTTTTGATATTCTTCAGTGAATAACACTGCAAAAGCCACCTCCATATATATATATATATATATATATATATATATATATATATATATATATATATATATATATATATATATATATGTATATATATATATATATATATATATATATACAACTGAACACTCTCGGTACCTCTCGGTTCTCTGTTCCAGACGGCCGTTCGAGAAGCGATTTGTTCGAAATCTGAATCAATTTTTCCCATTACAATGAATGGAAAAAGAAAGAATGCGTTCCAAGCCTTAAAATAGTGTTTTGTCGGAGTGAATGTAGAGTGTCTGCTGCAGGTGCGCTGTTCCTCTATGTGTGTGGCCGCTGCATGTGGGAGGGGTTGCCGAGTGAGTGACGTCTCTCCAGAAGTGAAGAGGTGCCCGGTGCGTGTCCAGCTCTGAATGTGCGCTTCTGTGCAGTTTGGCTGTGACAAAGTCATAAACCAAGTAACGCTCTGTCCCAGACTCGCCTCATCCCTGTCCCAGCTCCAGCCCACAACAGGACATCAAACCCTGGAGGAGAGGTGTGGAGAGCGAGCACCTCCCCTGTGACACTCTACCACGGTCCAGTGCGGAGACAGGAAAGGTTTTACACCTCAATATGAAGAAAAAACATTCAGTAAATGTAGCTAACGGGACACGTCTGCATACAGAGGCTGCACACAATAACAAAGCACGTTGTGGGTCAGCTGATCGGTGCACACATTTTTTTCCGGCATTTTTCGGGGGCGTTCGAGTTTTGGATTTTCGTTCGAAATCCGAAGGAAAAAAATTTCCAACCTTTTTGTTCGAACTCCGATTTGTTCGAAAACCGAGGTACCACTGTGTATATATATATATATATATATATATATATATATATATATATATATATATATATATATATATATATATATATATATATATATATATATATATATATATATATATATATATATATATATGCGTGACATCATACAGTCACTTCTCCATCATAGAGGAGAGGTAACATCATTCCTAAAATGGGAACCAGCCTTGGTTAGGATTGTAGGATTGTAGCATAAATTGGATTTGCTTCATGCTATCTGGGTCTCTTCATCCATGATGTAACTCTGGAGGTGGAGGGCCATGCCGGCTTTTAGCAATCCATGTGATCACAATTCATTTCATACCTATAGTCCTGCTTGAACGTCTCCGTCATCAGCTATCATAACCAGAGAACCTGCACGTTACACGTGCGGAAACATACCAGAGCCTCTCTGCTCATTGTATCTGGAGATGAACTCTTTCATAAATTATGCTGAAATAAGAACAGACCTGCACATCGATCCGTCTGCTTCATCAAAATCAAGCAGCCTAACAATGCTGGAGACGCTTGTATTAAAACAGAGGTGGGAGTGTAGCATGATGAACACCCAGCCAGCTCTTTTCACAGAGAGGAAATTGCATTTGGGAATATTGAGCCTGCTGGAAAGATGAAGTGCACCACCACTCTTTTCACACACACACACACACTCACACGTACACACACGGATACGGTACGCTCTCTCATACATATATCTATATCTATATATATAGATATAGATATATGTGTGTGCATGATTTCATGGTTGCACATATCCATAGTGAAAAGGTTATATTTATAGAATCATGAACACACACGTGGAGATACACACTCCAGCACAAAATCTCATTTACCCTGTGTTCACAGACAAGATAACTACTCCCTAATACTGAGGAAGCGGAAATGAAAATCGGCACAATCGGGTGGAGAGAGAGGGGAGCGGAAGAGGGGCGCAGTAAAGAGGAGGACGCGATTGGGAGTGATGGTGCGGTTTATTTAAACTTATTTGGGGAAAACATAAGGACTGCTCCCGGTTTTCAGCAGAAAACAGGTTTCGCTGCAAGAGGACAGACCATTACACGCTGCTGCTGACTCCACCAAAATAAGCCATGAGTGACAAGCTAAGCAGCTATCACATTAGTGGCGAAGACCGAGGAAGAATTGGGCGGCTGTCCTCCGGGCATGAACCCACGGAGTGTAAAATGAGAAACATTGAGTGCGTAGAGTTACCCTGCAACATTTGTACCTGTGCCTGGGCTTTACGATAGATATTTGCATCGAACTGTAAAGAAGGGAAAAAGAAAGACTTGAGCAGCTCTGACACGAAGACAAGAGGTTGGAGAAGTCATAGTTCAAGATGCCCAGGTTTTCATTGGGTGCTTCTAGGAAGGAAAAGATTAGAAATGGAAAGGGACGGTTAGGAGATGAAGTTTGGGCGGCCAGATGGTTAGGACATGTGGAGAGGAGAGACGGGGAACGTGTTTGACGGAGCATTCCATAGAGGTTCATGACAGTGTTAAATGAGGACATGAGGGCGATAGGTGTGTGGAGGGAGGAGGATCCAGCTGCGGCAACCTCTGACAAAGAAGACAAAAACCGTCCAGTCCACAGCCAAGCATATTAGCATTGATATTTCACATTTATGCAGCAGAAATGAAATGGGAATGACAACACGCCATCTGAAGATTAAATAAATAACTCTGATCTACAAAGAGCTTCAAAGAATTAGCCTCAGCCGGAGCTGGTTTGCAGACACTTGGCTGATTAGAATGAATTATTATTGTTGGAGGCATCATGGAAATTGGAACATTTATTTACTTAATCTCTTTTTTTTTTCTTTTTTTTTATCAGGCCGTTGTTTCAAATAAAGAAAGCCAAGATGAGTAAAACATTTACAATTACAATGACAACGAAAAACCAAAAGATTACAATAACATCCGATTAATGTTTAAGAAAAACAAACTTATCCAGATTGAATTGGCTGAGTAAATGTTCCATTATTTTTAATCCATTGTGCCCTTAAGTCAAGACTACAGATAATGGGGAGGTTTTAAAAGTAAAATGTGAAATAAAATGAAGTAGATTCGCAAACTCTGGCATTGGCTTTATTTTCAAGGTAGATTAAGATTAGTCAAAGAACATCAAGATTCCAGGCAGATCAAGACTGTGGACTGGCAGAACTTGACTCGATCGTAGCAACTGATGTCATGCTGTTTCATTTCAAGTTAGCTTGGTGGCTAATGCTACAAGCAGACTCCGCATCTCTCGAGTCTATTACAGTAGTTAAATAAATGTAATCCATTTTAGTACCAGACATTACAAGGGAACTCACTCCTGCGACAACAGAATGCACATATCATATTTTGAAAACTACATTTTCACGGCTTCTGCGTCATCAGTCAGAGTCAGAACATGGCGACCTCTGGTGGTCACGAAGGAGGGGTGCATCCAATTCGCTGGCCAGCCTTTGCTTAAACAGTGATCGATTATAAAGATCAGAGCAGAAACTGCCGATGATTATTCATAATCGTCCAGGCACGGGGAACACAGAGGTGGAGTCCATTACAGCTACATCAGGGACGAGCGGGACACGTTTCCAGTCCATCACAGGGTAAGACAAACTACACACAGCCAGGCTTTTATCATTCTTCCTTTAACTTCCTTCTCGCTTCAATTGATTCAGTGGCAAGTGCGATTCATCATGCACAAGAAAAAATGCACACCTCCTCAACCAGATTTATCAGGACGAGCAGCATCACAAAGTGGTTTGGAGTTTAAAATATGGCATTAACCGTTGACATTGCCACTGAGGGAAAGAATGGAGTGGCAGCAGTGGCGTCACCAGTGCGTTCTCCTGTCACCCTGACTGTGCCGCATGGTCCGACACGGACGCCACTCCTATCTAAGCAGCATAATGTCGATACACACCAGCAAAGACAGACAAAATGAAGACAGCCGTGTTTCGCACAGATGCACACGGGTCATGCAGAAGTGGATGTCACTGCGAGTGGTTCCTCGTGCCAAGAGCGAAGCCATAATGAGCAATTATCTGTTATTATACACGACAGCAGCTTCTGCGGTCTGGAAGTCGGCAAGTGTGTTACAGTGGCAGTGATTGCAAATTACTGGTTACACATTTCTGCATACTGAAAGCAGCGAGGAGGAGACACGAGGAGGGATGAGGAACAGGCAGAAATATTCAACAAGGAGATAAAAGAAAGGGAGTAGATTGATGATTATGTTTGACAGTTGGAGCGAAGACGGATCGCGCAGAGCCGCAGAGTTGCGTGCCGATGACAGATGTCTGGTGTCCAAGACACGCTCGACGCAGCGGGGTGGAGGAGTGAGGAGACACATATTGAGGCTCTCAGTCACTGTGATGTTGAGGCATATATGAAGCGGGTGTGTGAACTGCGACCGATCATTTGGCCGGATATTTAAACACCATAAAAGAGTGTCAAGAATGAATTCACCTTTAACAGCCAGAAGCACACAATCTCTTCAACATGATCTGATATCTGCCCTGCTCTACATCTGCTTTACCATCACATCACTGTAGCAAAACCACCCAGGAGCTTTTCTCTTTCTGTTCCCAAAGTCTTTAAAGAGTCAAGGCTACACTGTAGCAGAGCAGTATTGACTCAAATTTGTGAACAACTATCTAGGTCATCACATTAAAAGCCCTGAAGGAGGAAATATAAGGAAAAAAAAACACCCATGATACAAGCTCTAACATAAGTTCTAAATGGAGTTTTGTTTTCAGATGGCTTAAATAACCTGATTAAATACCTGGGATGTTAAAGTTCACGCATTCAGTAAGGCACCCAAGACACAGCATCTTTGCATGCACAGAAACATAGGCCACCCAGTGACACCGCACCGGGACATACAGAAAGAAGTAGTGGCTAAGTGGATGATGGGAGCTGCCTCAAGTTTAAGAGTCAGTTTCTCTGTTTTTTCCATCTCTCTTTTTTTGTTGAATTCACGCATCATTGGTCAAAATGTGCGTCTACACTGGCTGGCTGGTGCAGTGGGTTATAAGAAATACGATGTTGGAAGCTATTCTCAACATCAGTGAAAAGAAATGACGCCATAAGCAAAAGGATCTTCAACATAAAATATTTAACATTAACCCTTTTATATATATAACATTAACCCTATATGTATATATATATATATATATATATATATATATATATATATATATATATATATATATATATATATATATATATATATATATATATATATATATATATAGCCTCAGTTGTTTTTAGCTGGTGCAGTCTTAAAACAGTTCTTTAACAGATCTGTTTGTGTTTGCATGGGATGTTTGGTGCTCATGACAAAGCAGTAGAAGCAGAAGAGAAGCAGATTTCCGCTGACTTTCACAGCTGCCACCGAGTGACTGCTACTCTGAAGTTGGCTATTATTGCAGTGAGAAGATCCAAGAAACAGGGTAATGACGTCACCGTTTTCAGAAAGCTGCGGATCGGCTGTAAAAACAGAAGCACTGATCTGAGATTTTCAAACTGAAAAAATAATGCTTTACATGTGGCTTTGAGTGAGAACCATGAGAGACAACACTGCCCACCTGCCCTTCTAACAAAAATAAAGTCACTTTCCGACTCATTTTCAAACGCAATAAACACTGTACAAACTTCCAGCAACGCTCTCTTTTTGTCTTGCTGTCTCGCGGTCAACGAATCACCGCAGCTGTGTGCGTTTAGCCGGATGATGTCATACATCAATGGAAGCTTGTGCTCATTGCTTTCAGATGGTGTTTGAATATAACATCAAATCCTGTCTTCAATTTTAGGTTCAAATTGATATAACTGATGTGAGACTGGGGAGGGGTGAAGTTAGCTCTCAGGGGCCACTGGAGATGATGAGGTGGGCCAGATTCAGCCCCCGGGCCCTGAGTTTGACACAAATGATTGAGCGCAAGTCAGCGGCGCAAAACATCAATTACCCAAAACAATGCAACTTGCCCACGTGGCATGTTCTTAGCCTCCAGTTTTGTCCAGCAGCGATCAATAGTCACACTGAGAGACGTCGATGGAACTGTGAGGTGGTCCAGGTCTGCTTTGGTGGAAGGTCCCTGCAATGGACGGAGGTCGGCTGATTCACAACGATTGCATCGACATCTTTCTTTCAGAAACGCAGCAGACTCGATAACAGCCTTGCACATTGGGTGAACAGGCTTGTGCTGCACTAAATGTCCCTGAGATCATAAAGGCTAGTTTATTCAAACAGCTAGCGCAGAGCCCCTTGTCACGAAGACTTAGTTAACTGTTTCCACACTGAAACATCTTGGTACGACACTGTACCTGCTGCAAAGACATTTCTCACAGGGAGATCAATACATTTTTCAACATGAATAATGCAGTGTTTTACAGTGAAGCGCTCTGGCTGTTTGACACGTAACTGCAGCCATATTTGAACAGAAAAGGAAACCCTTGCGCATTAATAATTAACTCTGCAAGCAAGGCATGAAATCTCTGTCACTCTCGGTTTGTGCCTCTCTCGTCCAATAATTGATTGCCGAAGCGTCTTTGATGCCCAGCTGAACAATCTCACTATTTAAGCTTCAGCGACGCTCCGTCATGACGCTTCAAGCTCAGTCATCAAACCCTCCACCTCAGAGCAAATCCATATTACGCCGCATCCTTAGTGCACATCCAGTATGTATGTGTTTATGAAGTATGACACTGATCTGTCTCTGCCTGTTTTACAGCTATGCCTCCATAATCCTCATCCTAATCCACAGCCTGTGTGTAGTGCGCAGCGTGTGCCTCTCCTGTGTTTATGCCCGCAATTTCTGGCATTTAAGCTTTTCGCTTTCCGAGGGCCTCTAGTTCCCACGCCTTAACGCACCATGTGTAATACTGCGGATAGACCCTCCGGCGATCCGGCGCTTTACATCCGACCACTCAACACAATGGCCTGAACAACACAACTCTGCTCTGGGCTGTCGCTATCTCCATTAGCATTTTAGTCAGCGGAAGACACACAGTGAAAATTGAAAGCTTACGGAGTGCATTGTTTTAGTCATGATTCAAACCAAGCAGTGAAAAAGTGAAAGGAGGCACTCAATGTATCAAATGGAAATTCTGATTTGATTTTAAAAAAAATATTCAATAAAAAATGTATAAATCAGTCCCAACAATCACAATAGAAAACCAACATATATATATATATATATTTATATATATATATATATATATATATATATATATATATATATATATATATACGGTTTCTCACAATAATAATGGTAATGTATATTTTCATCAGTAAAGGAAATTCAATTGAGTGTTCACCTTGTTCTTGGAAACCAGAATCATAGCGACACAGATGTCTGTTAGTCTTCCAGTCATCACAAACTTCTGGAAGGCTCACCATGCTCCCTGGGACTGCAGACTACAAACTACTTTTCTTACGTGCCTGTTGTCTGGAACACTACAGCCCCCTGCTGTCCACATCTGCTCATAGCTATCAACAATATTTCAAATCCTAAAAAAGGTATTAGATACATAAATGAGGCAGCGGTGGGCAAGTAAGTTTCCGTTCCTTCCTGTGACTAATGTGAAGGGCCGAACTGAAATAAAGGACTAAAGAAAATAATCTTCAGTGGATTAAACTGAAATTTTGTCGCTTTTTTTATTAGGGAGTATAATTGAAGTGTAATTGTCATGATATGCTTCGTTTTATTGCAAGTGCTATGCATTTTTTTAAAGGTTGTCAAAATCATAACCATCATAATAAATAATGGAAGATGTTTGCAAGTGGTGAATATTTTGTCAACAGAACTCAGGGTAAAACCAAATAATATAAATACATTTTGTATCTTACAATTAAAATGACTGAATTAAAGTTTAATAAAAAAAATTCCAAAAGGAAAAGGAATTCAAATTACAGTTGTACTTTTGCGCTGACTATGTAAGGACAAAGGGCTGCATGTGGCCCCCGGGCCTCACTTTGCTCTACTCTGCAATATGGGGTCACCACTTGTGGCCTCATTGTAGTGGCCCCCTTCAGCACCGACTGCTTTAAGAGTACTTTAAAATAGACAAAAAGAACTATACAAGAGGCACACCACCTCTGCCGCCCGTCCTCAGGGCGGAATTCACCTGCATGGTGAGGGCAAAACATTTTTCCTGTGTTGTTATTCTTTCTGTCCTTACATTTTTAACATTATTTTGTTTACAAAATTACCATAAACCATAAGTTACATCTTGATTCTGATGACTGCGGTGCTGTTCTAACTGGCACAAACATCGGTGCCGGCAAATGACATAGCCAGAGGAATCAACTGTGTAAACAAGGGGAACAGAGTGCGCGGAAGCAGGGGCAAATATCTCCAAAAGTCAGCAAGTTTTTCAGGAAGAAGAGCAGGTTCATCCTAAGAAAGAGAAATAGAGACACTGCCAAAAACTCAAAATTAAACCTTATTTTGAGTCAGATGTTATCAGTAATTTCATGCTACTTTTACCATAAAATAAGTGAAAAAATCTGCTAATAAAAGAAGTGAAAACATAACATATTTAAAAATGCATTGTCATAAAAGAAGTCCCTTCATCTTGCTTCCTAAGATGAATTTGTCTTAAATCATAGAGATATTTTCACTCAAAATAAGGTTTAACAGAACTGGATTTTTAATTTTGCAGAGGATGTAAAGAATAGAGAAAAAGAATGCAAAAAGTGTCTCTTGTTTTGAGCAAATTGTTTTGCTTATCTGGTGCGTACATGGACTTTAATTTTCAAGGCATCTTTTAGTAAGGATTTTGAAACCCTCAACCCATTCACTTCCCAACACACTATGTCAACGACTGACTGAACAACTTGCTTTGTACAAAACAAGCTACAAAGATCTATTTATAACTTTTTATAAAAACAAACATCTGAGTCAAATAATCATTAACACAGATGAACTCAGTAGCCGTTGCCACAGAAACACTTTCAGATGCAGGAGTCTCCTGGGCAGCTGTTTTACTTGGGTGTCCTAAAAATGCATTCATTCAAACAAAATATATATCAATGAAGGCTTGCCTTTAGATCAAATAAATAGAACCACATGAATTTTGATACCTGTTTTCTATTTTGCTCGCATTCAGCAACCATGCAGAGAACTGCACCGCTCCCCAGCACAGCTCTCTGCATGGCACTGGACAGTGGGGGAGCTGGCTTCAAGAAAAAAAAATAAATAAATAAACACCAAAACACTCCTCTTTAAAAAGCTATGAGTTAGTTTTTTAAAGGATTGTTTAAAGCTTGGAACTTATCCGCGGTTTTCACAGCGTGCTGTGAGTGTGGCGACTTGTGAGATGTGGATAACCGTGAGATCACGCTGGAAAACAAACCAAGCTACTGCTACAAAAGGGTTGAAAAACTCCAAATTCCAGTCATAATGGCCTAAATCACCGGGCGGAAACACTCTTTTCATGGAAACTAGTGTCATAACACCGTAAGTAGGGCATTATACAGGCACTAATAATCGGACATCAATCGGACAGTTAGCGTCTCATCGTCCTAGCTAAAAGCCGGTTAGCTAGCCAGTGAGGTTGAGACCACACCGATGGGGTTATTTCTTTGTGATGTCTCAGGATCGCACTTATTGCAACACACCTGAATTTGATTCACTCATAGTTCTGTACTTATTTAGTGTAGCTGAACTCAACAGAACCATCTTTGTAGTAGATAGATTACACACACATGTAGCGCACAGTAGTTGCACTGCACAGTAGTATATCTATACTTTGGGGCTCCAGACTATTTCTCTGGAGTGGGAACAACTTGGGTAGCTTGATAGTTAAGGTAGCCGCCCACTCACACAGATGAAAATCACAATAAATGGATCACAACAAGCATGTCAGAGATGCACTTGTTGTAGGTGTGAGTTTCTCGTGTTGTTTTTGAAGAACCATCAGCGGCTCCTCACGGCCACTCTCGCTGAGCCCTTTGGGTCAGCTGCCGCGGCTCCTAAGTGTCTGCCTACTTAGCTGAGATCACCACACTAAATCAGGTTTATGGTGAAAAGCAAGGGAATGTCAGTCCGAAAGAGCGCGGCGGAAGAGGAGGGAATAGCTCGGTGGTGAGCTGGACCCTGGGTTGGCGTAATCTCATTAGCACAGCGCATGTGGGCCAGTGTGTGTTTGCGCGCGTCATATTTAAGGAGTGGAAGGAGCAATTATCAGATATGACTCACAAGAGGATAATTACAACGTCGGGGACAGTTGGTTGACAAAGACCCATGAGCCACACGGAGATAAGACGGACACACACACACACACACACACACTGATATGGCGCCTTTGTCAAAAAAATTGTAGGGGGGGACATCTTTCCCTCGGATTGCGTTTGAGAAGCTAAAGAGCTTAGGGAGGTTGTCAAGAGACGCTCAATCACGAAGCTTCAAACTCGGAATATAAAGTAATCTGCCTTCTGTTCTCAGTGCTGCACTGTGGTCTCCTTCCACAGGTGAAGATTAACGCTCACTGGCCGAGACTAAACTCTCTACCGAAAGAATCATCGCAGTGTAATCCCTGTGTGAAGCCAGTGCTTTATGGTGGAGCACATTATATCTCTCACAATGACTATTACACTGAGCTGGCTGCATGTTGGGATAATACTCGGGGTGAGCGTTCAAACGGCTGGCTGTGTGGCGGCAGAGAGGACCTTTTGGTTCAGTTATAAAGGAGAAATAAACTTGTCCTCCTCTTTGTGAATTTATTAGCTGTCCCACAGCAACATTAATATTTCACACTCATCCACTTTGATGGTCGATATAAAGCAGAGGTGAGCCACACTCCAAATAATCCAGCAATCACGATAACTGTTTCTAATAATGCATGCAGACCGAGCAAAATTTCAGCTGCGTGAAAGAGTCGACGTCACATTTTCACAGTCGTCCGTTCAATAATCTTGGCTGGCGAATTACTAAAGTGCTGCAAAGACGTCATTTTCTCATCACTGACTGTGGCATTAGCATGGCAGGCGCTCTACATGTACTGGATGTATGTGCTCTGTGCTCTCTCTCCGCTGATCTGAAATGGCTGAACACTCTCGAAGGTCCATTAATGTTGGATGCATGGCCACTTGTTTTGCACCAAAACAAACATTTTCTGACATCTGCATACTCCATTTTGAAATTAGCTGTAAACCACAGAATAAAATATAGAAGTTCGCAGTTTAAAAAAACAATAAAATGCCTCTACAAGGAAACGTACTTTCTTGATAATCGTTTTAGTGTCACACCTCCAGACGTCGGACTATGTGTCAGATGGGGGATCAGATTTAACACGCTGCTATCTTTACGATCATAGCCTGCTTCAACTCTTCAAACACTTTCACTGAAGCACTTGAGAGGCTTTAAAAGGAGCTGTTTAAAAACAGCTGTCGCCTATAATCCTAAAAATGATTTCAGGTCTTGACAGCAGAGAGTCATTAGCCATGTCATTTTATACGACTGAATCTCGCTCTAAATGAATTCATCTTTGTTTCGTCTGTCAGCGTTTCCCTTCAGTCCGCCCAAAACAACAAATCTGGATCCAATATAATTTACGATGTGATTTACAGCGCTATAATTTGGTTGTTTTTTCCGACATTTTCGGAGAGAGGTCATTAAATACTTGATACGGCGGTCAACAATTTCTAAGTCAATCATGGCCCCTGTGTCACAGTGGGGCGCGTCTTCCTCCCCACGTTGAAACAAGAACAAAAGCGCACATTCACCAGCTCAGCACAGACACACAGGCCAAGGGCACTTGATTTCCAAATCCACCCCCTCATCCTCGGCACCCCTCACCGCCGACTCTGGCCTCCCCAGCACTCAACTCACTGTCACTATAGCAACCTCACATCCTGGCAGCCACAGGGCTAATGATGTTGTTCCAACATCTGTCAGAAAGCGAAAAAACAAGCCCTTGAAATGGCATAAAGTCTCATAAGTGTTCCAGAGCTGCCAGCGTGAACCCAAAATGACCATCGTGCAGACAAACACCAGAGAAGACAGCTATCTTACCGTCACTCATGGCTCATTCTCGATCGGGAAGTTGACGTGAAGACGCTGGAGTGAGAAGCGGAGACAGTTTTGGTGTGGGTTTAGAGGGACCACTTGAAAAACAAACAGCAGACAGAAGCATTATTTTGAAAGCCGATGGTGAAAAGCCGGTTTGCAGAGTGCTGCCCTGCCGCCATCTGTGGATCAGATGTGGTACTGCAGTTGCACCAAGTCACTAAACCAGGTCAGAAAGTTTTGACTGATAACATAAATGCAAACTCCAGGGTAATAACGTGGCTTTAATAATATTTCCCTTGTTACACGCAGATAGATGCCATTAAGCGGCATGAAGAGTAAAGAAAAAAAAAAGATGATTCTCTTTATAAATGAACTACAAATAGTCCTGAGGTCCAGGTTATGATGGGATCTCTGCCCAGATTTTCCTTTTGTTGCTGAGGTGACTCATACAGTGGCTAGAAATCTCCTCAGATCATGGACGTGCCACATTAAAGGAGGCACCACACACCAACGCTGCATCTTTTAACACAGCACAGACGAGCGAGCGAGTCATTTAAATATAGAACGGTGACGCGATGCGAACCTGAGCACTAACATGGGAGGAAAGCTCGCTGATGCGTTGGAGCGCCAGATACTCAATAATGTATCAGAGGGCTGTATTTTTAAAACACGACCTGGGATTCCCGCTCTTGTCTTGTCCTATCTGCCCGTCTGTCTCTTTGCATGTCTTGTCTTCCAATCTTGCCGCTTTGCAGCAGCAGATTAGCTTCAGTGGGGAGTTGATGTGCAGTTAAACATTCATCCTGTTGTCAGAGTTTCCACTGGCTCCTGTCTGTCTCAAAGGACGACATGTTGTTTGTTTCCGTGTCCTGATATTCTCTCTGAATGTTGTTCAGCCTGTCACCGTCTCCAGGACAAGAGGTGGCACTTTCTTATAAGAAAATACAATGAGCAGAGACAGAAACGTAAACTGAGGAATGAAGCTGTTCTGCTTTCCTGGATCAATAAGAACATGGCATTCATAAGACTGACGATTGATATTTCCGAACATGAAAATTTTTTTCATACAAGTTAAAATATCACTGTGATGAAACAAGTTTATTGCCTTCTTGTGTTATTTAATCTAAAATTTGATCACAAATAATTTAACATTAGTAAAGGAAAAGGAATGAGGCTGAAAATAATCTTTCGAAGAGTTTCTTTTGAATATGTTTTTGCTAAATACAATGTTCAAGAGAGTCATATAATTTTATGAATCTTTATTTTTTACATTTCTTCAAATTTATATATTTTATTTTTTTTCAAAGAGAGTGTGAGGAGTGATTTGACAATATGCTATATTAATATAAAATAATATTTTTTTTATTAAAAAATAAATGTGAAATTGAAAAAAGAAATAAAACTAAAACAAACAAACAAAAGAAAATATTGAACAGACCAGCTTTCCGGATAATCTTTAACAAAAAGGTGAAATTAATTTGTAAACACAGTGATTTACTTCAACAATAGTTTACTGCAGTATAAGTAATTCAGATTCAGTTTGTATGGCAGATGAAACAATTGCAGTTTTTTATTTTCTTGTTATTTTAAATACAAATGTTTCCCTTGGCGCGTCGGGCCTAAGAACATCCAGATACATTTGGGTTTTGAACTTAAGCCTCTTTTACCTGTTTCAGTAAACAGGACCGCTGGGCCGTTTCATCTTTGAGGACGAAAGTAAGAAATCTCCTCCGAATTCTCCTGCAAGAGAGACAGAGAGGGGGAAGAGGGCACAGGAGGTGAAGAGGAAAAGTGGAAAAGGGATTAGAACAGCGTCTTAGCCCTTCAGAACTCCGGAAACTGACTCTGGCTTTTTAGCTAACACTCTCTGTTTGCCTGCACTTGCATTCATGACATGGCGGCCCAGAGTTTAACCACAGATGAGTTGCTCCAGATGCAGGTTGGGTGAAATGGACATCTGCAGCTCAACACTTATAGTCGGGGCTTTTAAGGCTTTTAAGGATTTCATGCTTGCTTCTTGTGAGCCATATCTGAGATGAGCGGGTGATGTGCCGAGAATCAAATAGGGGTGACTTCAGAATGCAGCCCAACAGTGGGAACAGTTCATATAAAAGGGAAGGGACGGAAACGTGTGATGTGTTTTCACCCTGACAGCAGAGACGGGCACTTACAGACCGCGCCATTTACCTGCAGCGACAACGGTATAATTCTCTGCATTCTGGCCATTGTGCCAGCGCAGAGAAGTGGCGCAGGCATCAGATATTCTGACGTCACGTCTGTATTCATGTGGGCTTTCTAAAGCGTCAAAGTGGAGGTGAGAGCAACACAACGATTACTGGTCTTCCTGGACTTCGCAACTAAATCCTCTCTTTCGGCATTGAACACTTTCTATCACGCTGAACTCCAAACTGACCAGCATTTACATTTACACGACTATATACTGACATTTCTTGACATCATGGGCACTGTGACAAGCTGTGTGTCACTGCAGGTGGGAAATTGGATTTTTCTTGTGTTGTATCTGTCTAGAGAGGATTAACTGCATTCCATATCACTTCAAGGGGGAAAATGGATTTGACGTGTGACTATTTTAGGTTCTATGATGTGCATGCATCACCTACTAACTACTGGTCCACCCACACTGAAGCCCTACTTCTCTGCTGGAAATAATGCACTGGCCACCCAGCAGGAGGCACTAGAGCCCACTTGTCTATGGTAGGTCCACACTTCAGCCCCTGTTCTCCCATCACACGCAGGTGGATGGCGAGCAGTGCCTGCAGTTCTCCTCTAGAGGTCTGCAAAATGCCAAAGAATGGAAGAATTTGTTGACAGCCATATGGTTTCTGTCAGTGGAGTGGGCCTGGCGCCTCACCCACTGGTGATGTAGCAAGTCCTTGTTCAGCCGCACAGGTCCACTACCGTAGCCAGCATCAACAGACAAGTCAGACCTCCACTGTGTCTCAATAGAATTGGCCACTGACCCGTCACGTTCCGAAATCCCAAAATGTCATCACTGACAAGCTGTAGGTGGAGACATTCAGGCGTGCATGTTGCCTAAGTGAAAAAATCTGGGGGAAGGGTGAATGTCTGGTAGCCATTCTCTTTGCCAGCAAGGAGAACTTCAGATGTTCACGCTGGTTCTTCCTGAGAGTAGCTGAACACCCCCTCCTCGGTGGAGATGAACCAACTCTTCCAGTTGCAGACTGGTCGTCTTAGCTCATTCATGCTCACTAGGCTTCTCTGAGTGAACTTTCAGAGCTTCACTGTAATTGGAGAGTCTGAGAACCAGCAGGAACCTCAATCTAGTTCTAGACAGTGGGAGGGACTGGGCCCATTTCGTGCTTCCCCCATCACATTGAGGGGCTGCTTACAATGCCGCCCGTTTTGTGTGACTGGGTGTAGGTGGCAGACCCCCTCCAGACCTTCCACCCGCTGCCTCACCTGGACCCACATGGCAAGTTTCGAGTGTTACGATAGGCTGCTGGTCTGTTTTGGCGGCTCCTTTCGTTCCAGTCCTCTTGAGACTTTGACACTCTGGCGCCCATCCATTTTCACCCTAGCTTATGACCGACGACCCAAGTTGTCCCTTCTTCTGAAGACCCTTTCAGGAGGTCCCTGCTGAAACTTAGGCCACCTGCTGGGTGTCCACTTTGACCATCACAAGGACCAACCTCCTCCTTGTAAATTGTTTTAGTGACTTCCCTGCAATAGTAAATCACCATGTCTTGTGGTCCAGATGGGAGTATATTCATCCCACTTGACTTTGCCAATGGAATTACCCAATAGTAAAACCTATCAGAAGGTATGTCAAGGGTGCCACACCCACTGCACAGCTGGACCCCACTGTCTGGTCGAGTTTTCATGGGATACTGAAGTGTAGAAGTACAGGTACAAGGACTGCACTACTGCCCCCTGCTGGGTGGCAAGTGCATTGTTTTTATTTCAAGGGAGCGGCAGGGTCTCAGAGTGGGTAAACCAATGGCAAAGACCATCACACCGACTCATAGCACTGGGGTTACCCAGGTAACTCTGCATTTACATGCTCCAGGGCAGAATGGATTCAACTCGACCATTGTCAGACAATCAGTTCACAGATTAAACAATTGTACGTCAGCTAGGACACAAAATCAATCAGAAAAAGGTTTCTGGCTGAAGGGGCTTAATTCCCAGCGTCTATGGTGACACGCGAGGGCCAATCTTCGCAGGTCACCAATTATATGGGCAGATCGAAGACGTGAATCGTTCTCTGTAGCTTTTGTGTGTGAAGAATACCCACAAACGTGAACACAAATACTCATCTGGAGCGTCTCGGTTTGAGGCTTCTGGGCTGCCCCCAAACAATAAAAACCGAGAAGCCACATAAAAAGTTCCAACTGAAAACAGAAAAGGGCCAGAAGAGATATTAACGCTGCAAGAAGGAAATAAAGCCGCAACATGCGGTCAGGTACTTTTGTACATCTTCAAAAGCTTTTGTGTAACGTTAATTTTGATGTTCAAATAAAACAAAACCACAGGCAAAAATCTAACTAATAATTGACATCACATATAAATAAATATGAGCTGACATGAACGATTGTCTCATTTCGCTATCTTTGCTTCAGGTGTGTTACCAAAGGTGATTTTAGACATGGCTTGAGAAATGTAAAACAAAAATGTAGCTTTCAACAACAAAACAATGCAACATTAGCTATAAATTAAAGGATTCTAACATGAATTATAAATAAATTAATTGTATTCATCAATTGCTTGTGATAATAATTAAACGTACAATCAATACCAGGTTTTTTATAGAATATATGGAGTGAAAGAGGAAATTAAAAAATCGAATATTGATAAATACTGTGATCAAAGTGATGTTCATTATTGAAGAAATCTACACCCCAACCATAACCCTTGATTGGAAATAAATATTTCGATTTAAAATAATAGAAAACTATATATATATATATATATATATACACACACACACATATATATATATATATATATATATATATATATATATATATATATATATATATATATATATATATATATATATATATATATATATACTACTATATACTTTACAATGCTTAAGTTCTACATGTGATAAAACAAATGTGTATTTTTTAAATTTATTAAAAACAATTTTCAACAAAGAAAAAGGAGAACAACCCAGATGGAGCGCATTGCTACCGGGACAACATGCATTAGCCAACGTTTGCCACTAACATGCGCTGTTACCCCGCCATGTGTCGTCAAACCAATGACGTCAGCATAAATCAACCGCAGGATTAGCTGATGTAAACCTCGTCAACAATGCGATGACAAATACATTCGAGGACTCTGCATTAATATTGGATGGTGTCCTATAAAGACGTTTGTTTTCCCACAGTCTCCGGAGTGATGTGTCTCTCCAAAGAAGTAGGTTTCCTCTTCAGCTTCCTGCTTCCTCCTGGATGGGGATGAGGAGTGTTAAAGATGCAAGGGCTGCTGGGTAACAGGGCGACCCTCGCCCCCCGCTGGGGTAGGTGACATCACCCTGCTGCAGGACAGGCCTCGCCTGCTGCAGGTCAGTCTGTGTGTGTGCAGGGTAACAGGGCGACCCTTGCCCCCTGCTGGGGGAAGTGACATCACCCTGCTGCAGGTCAGTCTGTGTGTGTGTGTGTGCTAGGCAACAGGGCGACCCTCGGCCCCCCCGCCGGGGGAAGTGACATCACCCTGCTGCAGGACGAGCCTCGCCTGCTGCAGGTCAGTCTGTGTGTGTGTAGCAAGCAGGTCAAGGCACATCTGAAGGTGTGAACCCACGTATATGTCACTGACGCTGAGCAGCTGAGCTCTCTCTCAGAACCACCTTGTCATTTCTGCACGGGCTCAAAAGGAAGCAGTGATCTCCTCCGGTTTTAAGTGGAAGACACAGCGCTCCACTCATTAGCCCGCACTTTCTGACAGCCATTTGTGAAAACAGATGGGGAAAGAGACGGTTCTCATCTCCAGTTACCGTCTTGTTGTGGGCTCAGCTTTCCTCCGTCACGTCATGGTGCTGGTTGGTTACCGCCTTGTTAGCGGGAACACACTTCACCTGCACTCCAGCACCAAGTAATTAAAGCCTCTCAGAGAGGAAACGCTGGAGTGCAGTTAAGAAAAGTGGATCACTTGGACAGTGCATGTGGCAGCCGCTGCTTCAGATCTCAGCAGGGAAGCCCATGGGAGCCCCACCAGGAAGCATGTGATTCCCTTTATTCTTATAAGAGACAAGCACTTGATGCCTTGTCCACACGCGTGTAAACCGTCCACTGGTACATCTCTGGATTCCTCACGAAGCACCTTGGTGACAGACTGCATCATTGTGGGGAAATTCTCTGTGTTCTGAGGGGACTCCACCAGAGGGCACCAAGTAAGTGACGTGAAGTCAGCGCCGCTGCACCAGGTGAGCGGGGAATTTCTTCTGACAAACCAATGTCTGGTGATTTAAGGGCAGTGTTTAACCCAGACTCTCATCTGTTCATTACAGCAGGCCAGCTCCATCTCCAGCCACTCCGGGCATTTACAGACTTTAACTACAGGGAGATCGACATTCTTATTTTGTCCCGTTTTAAGAAGCTTCGATGGCTTTTTTTTCTTCTTTTTTGTAGATGAACTGCTTAGTTATGTCAAGACCAAACAGTTTCTTTTACAGAAACAAATAAATGTGTGTTTCTATATGAGTAATCGCCCCCCTCAGTAGTCGTGCTCTCTCTACATCAGACCTGGGCAAAGTGCGGCCCAGGGGCCATATGCGATCCGTTGCCCGTAGTTTCGTGGCCCTTATGACGTAAGACAAAAACTATAACCAAAAAACTGTTCACTTTTAGTCACCACCACCAATTCAGCAGTAAATGTCGTTATTAATATGTTCTTCTTTTCATTAGCCATGTTTGTGTTTTTCTTGTTCCTCAAAATACATAAAGGAATATTCAAAATATATTTTGAAATAAATTACTTTTTATCTTGAACATCTGGTCCATGGTTATATTTTGATTTATATTAAAATTAAATTCATATAAAATGAAATATTTCAACAGGTTTCATGGCATATTTACACTTCTTAATATTCTAACTTACATTTAATCTCTTTAGATTCATTTTGTCCTTGTTACTTAAGTATATATTTTGGATATTTGTCGGTCATGTTTTGTAGTCATCGCTGTCTTTCTTTTGATGATGGCCCCTCACAACAGCTACAGTTTCTAATGTGAGAAATTGAATTGCCCACCTCTGCTCTACATAGTTACCTTAACCAACATCAATCTGAAGTCCAACATCCTCCAACTTTATTTCAAGCCTTAAAAGTTGCTACCAGCTAATACCATGTTTCTTCAATGGTCGATGTATAAAATATGTCACATTTCAATAGCACTCACAACATGCAAGAGTGAAGGCTGCAGAACAAGATGCAAAAGTCCACTTTCCCAACGTCAATACATTACGGCATGATAGAGAGGCTGGGTCGACTAGTTCCATGTAGTTTAAACCTGACACCAATCTTTTCCAAAACTGCTTGTATACCAAGTGTTTGAAAAGTCGACTTCTGCATTGAGCATGTATAACGCTTTCATTGCTAATGCTCCAAATACTTCCACCCTTCCAGCAGGTAGTTAACCCCCGACCAAAACTACAGAGGAAGACTCCATAGTGTCGCTATATTTGTCTCCAGCAAGACCAGCTCTCACGACTCCCTAATTAAATTGAGCATTTATTTCGACAGGCACAGGAGCTTCTGAAGATTATTTTTCTTTGAACTCTCCGGGTGAAAGCAAAGTGTTAGAATCCTCCGACTACAATCCCTCAACCACCCTCCTCTTCCCCTCCCACGGCCAAACCAGAAACCATGTTTTGTAGGAATTAGAAGTTCCACAAAAAGGTAAAATTTCCAAGAAGCTGCAAACGCCATTTTGGAATGTGTTGGCTATGAGGACTACACTAGGGAGACAGAGCCCAGTTGTCATCATGAGCCCAGATGATCCGCACCAGCAGCGACCTAGAATGACTTCATTTAGGTTGAACCCGAGCGGGCGAGCTGAATCAAACAGAAGAGCAAGTGGGTAAGCAGGACAGGGGTGGCGGCTCCAAAAGTCAACTCTGCTCTCAGTCCAGAGTTACGCTTACTTCTGCAAAAATTCCAGTCGCCACCTTTGAGTGGGGACCTATTTGTAATCGTAAATACATGCTCAGCAAACACTTGTGAGGATGTATTTAGAAGAATCCTCCAGAATCAGGAGCGCAATCTTTTGGGAAGAAAAGAGAATTTGTTCCAAAGGATTAAAAATAACTATTAAAACATTTACTTGCGACTCAGTAATACAGATGAGAATTTGTATAGTCAGTGCAACTCCAGTTTAAGCATCCAGCAGCCGTACACGACCTAATGATTTGTAAATATTCCGAGACGCGTATGACAAAACATTCATTACACGGAGCAAGTTTTGTTTCAGTAATGCAGCTTGGAAATGGAAAATAGAGTTCAGGAAGCATTAACCTTCACTGTGCACAATTTATTAATTCTTAGATAAAGATGGATGGATATATACAATCCATAGGTGGAAAAGAAAACAATGCATGTAGGAATTGTCATGCCTCGTTCCTAAAGTTACAATGTACCTGAACGCCCCACTGGCATAGTGTGGCGCTGCAGTGGAGCAGAGGGGGAGACAGGTGGGGTCCACAGGCCAAAGAGTTATTTGTTGTGGTTTTTGTCATACACATAGGCTGGAATTAAACGCTCTGTTAAAAGAAATTTGGTAGAAATATTTTGGCGTCATTGAGTAATAATTCATTCATAATAAAAAATAATAGACATTTGAAAAAAAGACAGAAAATCTCCCAGGTCCAGTCACTGGCCTGCTTTTTACGGGGGCGTGGTTTACCAGATTCAGCATTCCAAATCTGCGCTCCTACCACTACAGTCACCAGTTGCAATAGACAAAAAAGCTATTGCAGTGTCAACAGCAACGCCTTGGACGGCAAAGCAGCCAAAGAGGAGGAAGTCAGAATCCCAACAAGAAGGAGGCCAAAAAAGAATTGGTCCTCACACAAGCCCAAAAGGCACACAAGGATCAGCAGTGCCTTTCTGAAATGGAATACCTCAGGATTGTCTCAGCTCTGAAACTGGATTCACAACTCGAATTTTAGTTTCTAAAACGCAGTATTAACACCATCGATCGAATATGGTTTGACTATACAGTTTAATATGGGTTCCATGCATGTTGGGTGGGACGTCTTCAAAACTGGTTACCGTTTGGATGTTCAGGTGAGACCCCACCCAGTGTCGATGACAGCTCTGGGGAATCTTTTTTCCAAATTTGTATGACCAGCAAAAACAATTGACAGCGCTTCAGCGGTTTCCTGAAAGTTTCCTCATTTTCAGAGGCCACTAGAGGTCACTCTCTACTCGATAATCTTTGGCTTAGCATGAAAGTATTCTTGCATTGACACCGAACTTTCCCATTTTCCCATCCGATCATCATTTTCCATGCCGGCGCTCCCTAAAAATGACGCCCTGTCTGCCTTTGAAAACAATGGAAAACAATATAGTACATATGCTAGGACAGTAGTGGCGCTACTCTGCTCTAACAGCAAATGAAAACACTCCCATGGCATCATGTGTCGATGGTTAAAGTGGACTTTTGCGTCCAAAGTTGGTTGGGGTTAGGTAAACCTTGCGATGGCGCTCCTTTTATTCTCCAGTATAGTGACGGAGTTTGTGTGTGTAACAGTGTGTCACTTGCTATTTGAAGCTCTCATTTAGTCACAGTGACTTTTGGTCCAGTCACTAAGGAGAACCATGTCAGGGGTAATAAATAACAACTGACACCCAATATGATATAGTGGAGAGAGGGTCCGCAGGTGTCCCCGGTTGTGGCTCGAGAGAATAGGCATGTTGTTGTTGAATACACGCCAGGATCAAGAGAGCGGAGGCAGACGGGATCCTGTGACTGAAAGCGTCATGTCTGTACGTAAGAAAGGCCAATGCGACACAGAAGTTGTGCGCCTGACTTTGTCTGTGTGTGGCCGGGGCGCATGTAACTGAAACCTCCCGTTGTTTTAAACAGACATCGCCACCTACTGAGGTGTGAAAATGAGGACACTGTTTCAACCTCATCAGCCCATCTCCAGTATTCATTCCCTCTTGTGACACCAGCAAGAATGCATTATTTCACTTCCTATTATTCCTAATGAGGAAAAAGGTTCCTAATCTCCAACTTAACGCGAATCGAATGGCTTCTGGAAGGAATAAAATTTGAGTATCGAGGTCCTGCTGTACAAGGACATTCATATTAATTGCAGCCACACATGCTATTTAACGCCAGTGAAAGATTGCACAACCATGTACCTCCTTTCTTGGCCTTTTCAGTGTTTTCGTACATAGCAGAGGCTAAGCCTCTCTTGAATCTGTATTATTATTATTGTATTTTTGAAGCCGGGTCCCTACTGAGAAGAGGGTTCTGGCGACGCCACTGTACGCTCGGGGTGTTCCCACCGTCATGGATTTATGGTGACAATTGAGAATGATCATTTGTTAGGTGCGACAAATTGCTCGTGGATGTCCTACTTTAACAGACAAATTAGATGCCTCTGAGCTTGAGGCTAAAGGAACAAATGACTGAGAGAGCGGGAGAAGTAAAAGAAACTGCCTACAATGCAGAGGGGGAGCAAGAAAAATTACCAGAGTTACGGCTTGTAGGGGAGGTGAGGAGAATTACATGAAAAAGGGCAAATGAGCAATGAGATGGAGGAAGGGTGGAGAAGCCCTCGCAGAGATTCGCCATGTTCCATCTGCTCAGCTATCAGGTTTGAAAGGCTGAATTACACAGGACAGCTAATTCCTTTGCACGGCTCAAAGTCAAATTATAGCAACAATGACATCTCCACTTGTCAGCAGAAGGTGACATAAACCTGCGCCGCTCTGGATAATAACTCCGAGCACAACGGAGCGTTATTGAAGGAGAAGGTGTCAGCGAGGCCAGGTAACCAGTGCCTGACACCTGCCGATGTTTACGGCAGGATCAGAAATATTAATTCTGGGAGTTCAAAGAGGGAACGCAGTGGAATTAGAATATCCGCAGAACCTTTTCAGCGCATCTCCTAATGAAGTCTCCAACTCCCTCTGCAAAAGTGACCCATTTTCCCTTTTATTTTTTTCCCCCCCTTTTCCCCATCACTGATATAGCTGCCCCATATTCTGCACATAAAAGAGTCCTCCACCTTAGACATGCAGACCTATCACTTCATTTGCTTCAATCTCAACAATATTTTGACTCAGAAAGGTTAGACGTCTGAGGGGGTCACTTTTTATTCTCCAGACAAAATGTCACCATGGAGACAGGAACACAAATTAACTTGCACTTTAAAGGACAGGAGGAAATTGGAACACTTTTAACTTTGCTTGGAACTTCAGTAAAGAGGCATTACTCTTGTTCTTGAAGCTAACTACTTCCTGGGGACAGCTGTTTCCCTGGTGACACTCCCCTCCAAGTGACAAAGGCTTTTTTCAGGGAGAGAGGCGGTGCATTCTCCAAAGCCTCCACAGAAGTCTCATAGTCTCTCCGCTGAAGTTCTGTTTTGAAATACTTAAAATCAAACAAGGGCATGTTGATAAGAGTAGAAAAATTTAATCATCTGAAGGAAGCTTATCAAGTTGTTTCAAACTGCAAACCTTTGCAAGAAATTATGTAATTTTGTTCTCTTGCAATTTGAGAACCTCCCGAGGCAAGTGATTATACAGCACTCAGACACCTGCTCTGAGCTGGAAACGGAGCTAAAAAGAATTGCCAGTTCGTGCGAGAAGATCCCAGGCTCCAAAGTCAGCTGAGCCACAAGGAGTGACGCCTGTGTTTTGTCAAAAAGCCCAAACAATTCACAATGAATTGCGGCATTTGCCGTGACGTATCAATAACCCATTCTTAACAACGTCCCCACAGCCTCCTTGCCCTTTGTAAGAGGTCCGCTACATCAACACTGTGGGCGACGCTTGCACCCATTAAACCTCCAGAATGACGTTCTGGGAGAGTTACTGTCAGCACATATGGATGACGCAGAGTTCCTCATCGCTTGAATGTTCCGGTGACTTCCTTGTGTGTGGCCAGCCTCTCAGAAGATTTCACTTTTAACTTTGTTGGAGATGAATGAGCCTAGCGTGGCGATCATGATCACACCTCAGTGAGGAAGTCAACGTCACAAGTGGCTCAGGTTTTGCATGTCTGACTTCACAGATGAATTGGATGCTTTGGTCACTTTGGTCACAACTGCAGGGGCGCCGGGTGGAAAATATCTGGACAATCCTGACTGACGGCCATCTGTTTCTCAACTGGACACAGACTCGCTGGATTCTTAGATACACCTCTCCTCGTTGACCACCAGAGGTCACCATGTCCTGAATCTAACCGGTGACCCTGTCCAAAAAACACAGTGCTGTTATGGGAGCAGCCCTCCTGGAATGTCTCACACTAAAATAGTGTACATTTATTACTAATAGACAAGAATTTTGTTGGTGTTACATGACAATATTTATTTTTATTTGCTTTGATGTTGTGCTGTTATATTTTTTATATTTGTTGAGTGTAGATTGTTATGTAGTTTCCACATATTTGTTTTAACATTTAATTTGTTTTGTATATTAATGTCAAACTAACCTTAACCCTGAACCGAATAATAACGCTTTCTTTAGTTTTCAATGCAGATGCTTCATAAACTGACGTCTTGAAAAAAAGCTTAAACCAAAAAACAATCAATACCGTACAATATGGAAAACAAATATTGTGGCCCCTCACTGGGCTCCAGGCTCTGACATTATATATATATATATATATATATATATATTCCATTATAATCTTAAATTGTACTACTTTCTTTACTTTCTGTCAAAAACGTAGACCTCTACACACATCCTGGGCTCTGTTGAAAAAGACAGACAAATCACCCGTCTCTACATAACCGCGCCCCCTCACTGATCTGTGGTTAAGACAGGTACGCAACATGTGCGTTCCCGTTGCATAAACGGAGAGAAGCTAGTCAAGGATTGCCTTTCTGAAGTCCTGAGAACTTCGGAATAATCTCGATTCTTAACAGATTCGGAGGTGGCAGCTCTCCTCCTGGACAGCAACAAAATGAATGACATTTCTTCAATTTGTTAGGCGGATAAACAAGTGATGAGAGCAGGTAACAAATAACAGTCTACTGATCTGTGAACTGATGCGGATGGATAGCCTTCTGTAGTAGATGCACACCGCAGATGGCTGCAGGTCAACTACCCAGTTTGAGGTTTTATTGTCTAAAAGCAGAGCAGGCACCACTGAATCAGTCCGAGATGTTGAAGAAACAAAACATGTGTCTGTGCTCATCCGGTGGGAAGGCTTCAGAAGAGGCTGGGTACCGCCCCTGTTAAGATTAGACACCGCCCCCTGAGGATGAGAGTCATCAATCATTTTTCAATTGCAGCTTTAACGCCACGTATCGCAAATTCACTTTAGACCAAGTGAGCGGCTGCAGTATATTCTCCCAGTGATGGCACTTGACAAATTTGTAATACGTTTTGAGACCTTTGACAAACTCCTATTTCCACTGGGTGTGATGTCATCTGTAAGCTGCCGACGTGAGTCTGGGAAACACAGCCAGAAAAGCATCTACAAACGTGCATTAAAAAAAAAATGTTGCAGTCGTAGCTTCTATTGTCTTTGCTCAGGTGGCACGCTGGGAAATGAACTAAATAGACATTTATGTTCACAGATTAAAAATAACCTGATGCTGCACGGGAAGCAAACTGGTGGACTTTGCTCCAGAGTTCCACCAGAGCAGTGCAGAGGCAGCTGTCTCGGTGACAGTGGGGACGACAGAGATGAAGAATATTGACCCGAACCAGGCCATGGAAATGGCAGTAACAATGCTCTCATTTGGCTTAGAGTTTTGTGTTAGCATTCTGTGAGCAGCGTAGACACACAGTCACGGGCGACGGCTTCTGTCACACAAACCTTTGTTAGACCTCCTGGATGTTGAGTATCAGTGGTCAGCAGTGTTTTTTTCTTGTCGAAAGCCATTGTACTGCAATGAAGCAACTCAACTCAGACATTGAGGAGTGAAATAAAGTAGTGACATCTGTATATATTAGCTCCATTGCTGCCTAGTTAGAGCCCCCGTATAAGCAGCTTTCACAGTTCTATTGGCCTCAAGACAAACATCCGAGACATATTCTGGTCAATTTGGCAGGCAGACATCAGGCAAGTGTGGTGGGAAAGTAGATGTCCACCGTGTCATGGGTGCTATGGTGACGTTTGCCTATCCTGATTCACCACACCAGGACAGCATTTTTAGCAATGTGAGGTCCACACCAGCCCACAAGAAGTGGAGAAGCCATCTGGTCAGACATTTGCAGAGACAGAGCTTGACCCTTCAAGGATGATCTCCCTCACAAACTGCTTTTAGAACCCATTGGACCACAGATGAAAGACCCAACAACGAACATGCTCCCTGACTACAAAGGCGTCATCTCTTCTTATAAGAGTTAGCCTTTGCATTTCTCCTTGGGCAGTAGAAGAAGGGACCGAAGAGTATTTTGGGAGGGATTTCTTCATTGTTTCTTTTTTTTTTCAATCAAACTAGCTTGTTTTTCTAATTTACTATGCCAATGCTCCGTCTCAGTCTGGAGATCTCAAGGAGAATGAGCCAATGCATGCAACATCATCCCACATTACTGGGTCTAGTAGTGAGCGGTAAATTGTCAGGAGAGCCTCGATGCTCTCCAGAGGTGCCCCGTCTGCTATTACCAGGGAGAGATCCACAGACCATAGTTAGACTATCTGCAGGTGCTAGAGATCCCCAGCTCCATCTAATGATGGCAATGCTCAGTCTCATGCGGCTGGAGCTTGTCTCTACTGAAGGCACTGATGCTCCGGACTTGTCTGCTCATTCCCCCAGTGGAATCTGATCAAGCACCTCTGGGACATCACGCATTGTTCCATCTACCTGCTCAGCTACGTCGAACCGCTGACTGTCCTGAATGATGTTGTAGTCCAGGTCTGGGAGACACCTCAGGAGACCCCTGGCTAGCTCAGACAATGGAGGGGGTTTATACAGGCATGTGGAGAACATCACAAGAGTCATTTTGAACTGACACTAGAAGCTCCACAAAATAGTATCCCGCCGTCATGCGTTCATTTTCATAGTGATGAATTTAAGCACTTACTAGCACCACCTAGTGAATATACACGTGCAAAACTAGTTTAACCACTAGTCAAAATTTGCTTAAATCTGCCTCACGAAGTTCAAGCATTGCTCAAGAACAGGGCTGCAGGTCATTTAAATATCTCAAGAGCCTCATTCAGATCAGTGAGAGTACGTTGAGAGCGTTGCTCCAGCTGCTCATATAAATACATTCACCAGTGTAAATGTCTCCCTCACTCATTCGCATGCGATAACAATTCCAAGCACAACTCCTGATAACCGTGATATTGGGAGTTATTAACTACTAGTAGTAGTAGTGGTAGTAATGCTTTTGACAGCAGCTGGTTAGTAGTCATTTGTACGCATTACTGTGCACACCTGCACGCGGTCATTGTGTACATATACAAAAAAAAAAAAACACATGCACATATGCATGTTTTTTTCACACTTTTCACCTGTTTTAGATCGCACGCACATGACTGGCTCTCAACAGTGGTTATGGAATGTTGCTGGTTGTTGACAGTTGTTCCTACAGAGGCAAGAAGTGCACATGCTCGAGCAATGTTTTTCTTGGATCTATGAGTAGCTCCCCCCGCTGAAATTCTGAACTACACATGCCCTTTAGCAGGAGCAAATAGTCACATAATACAGTGCCATATCAGTCGGTGGTTGAATAACATCAATGTCGTACGAGAATGGACTTCGTGACATCAGCAAATATGATATCACGATCCACAAATATCAATTATATATCAAGGAACCTGGTGACTTACACCACCAATAATTCTGAAGAATTGAAGCCATAGTGTCTCTGCTGAGGTATGATTCAATATGGCCGGAAAAATGTATCCCAAAACATGCATGGTAATATGAATTTAATATGAATTCAAAAAGGTAACAGGATCATCAGAACAGCAATTTATTATAATTCATATGTAATTATTTTTTCAATAGTTCTTAATCATTATAAATGGCTCTTTATTTACACATTAATATTAAAATGATTTTGAATTTAACCCATGCTGACGTGATAGAGAGGTAAAACAGTGGAGCGACCTCTGGTGGAGTCAACTCAGTCTCAGCTTCTGAATCATTTAAATCAAATTATTCCCTTGTTTTCGTCACATCCGGAACATAGGCATAAATAACATTTTGGGAAGGAACAGAACGCTGTGTTAATCCCCGCCTACTGAATTCTCACCAGTTGCGGACATTACGGTGAGAATAAAATGCAGATAAAGAAGAGCAGCTGGGGGAACAGGCTACAAAAGGATTTAGAAGACGACTGAGGTGAAGGTGTGTGTGTTTTTTTTTTAATGAACGGAGCTATACAGGTTTCCTGCTCTGTTTCAGATTCATATCAGCGTGCCGGTGTGGGAGTGGGCTTCTAGAGTGCGTGTTTGTTTCGGCACATGGGCTGTCATCCTGTGGGTGAAAAAAAGGGTGCACATAAGTCATCTAGTGAAAGGCGATCCCTATTAGGACAACGGCAGTTTGGTCTGTGCTACTCAGCCACATACACACACAAGCCATGTGGACAACTCCTGCACACAGACACATCGCAGCTGAGGCATGAGATATGGCCTTATTACTGATCTTAGTTCCATGCAGCCAGTGTCCTCCCGTAAATGTCTACGATACACTTCCTGTGCTGCACACGTACTTCATCAATCTATCCATCCATCCATGGATCCCCTCACATTTCCTTCAGACTATTTCCGCGTCCCCTCCCTCGCAGCTTTTCGCTCACTCGCTTCACCTGCTCCTCAATCCTCCTTTCCATACCACTTCCCTCTCCATGATTCCACTAAAAAAACCTGCACAACTGGACAGCACCTGCAGATTTTCTAGGATCCCAGCTTTTCCCCATCTTCACCTCCCTCCTTTCCTCTTCATGCCCACCTTAACCTGACCCCACGTCCGCCTCATTTTATTTCCTCTCCTCTCCACTCTCCTCTAAACTTTCATCATGCTCCTCTTCGCTTGATCTATTAATCTCTCTCTGTTCTTGCACAGTCTGCCATATTCCCTTGGCTCCTTCCCTTCCTTGCCTCCTACTCACCCTATTTTCTTTACCTCTCCCATCTGCAGCACCTACTGCTGAAGACGTCTGGAGTTGAAATCAAAATGAGAATGAAGAGGGGGAGGAACATCGTGGAGAGTGGATGGGAACCAAAATAGATATGAGGGAAAGAGACAGTGGGAAGACAAGGCGTGTTTGAAGAGTAAGATAAAGTGGATAAAAGAAAAGGGAATACCCAGAGAGAGTTAAGATATTCATGAATCCTCAAAATAAGACTTAATTTGAGTTAGGCTTCTTATTTTTCTGCCACTGAACTGGTTGTAATTCTTCAAGGCACCACAAATGTTCTCACATGGATCTCGCTGTTTCACATTTCACAGCTTTCACACAAAGAGCTGATGCTTTTCATTAGATGAACAAAGTGAGTGTGAACCCTTGAGAAATATAATATAATAATATTTATCATTTAATATAGAATTAAATGATACATATTTTTCATTTAAAACAGTGTTCAAGTTCAAGGTTTGACCCTTCGAAAACTAATTCCGGACCACACCTGGACAGCTGGCCTCGCTGTCCAGAAGCCCCTTCTCAAGAATAGCATGTTATTCCTTCACCATCTGGGTCTGCCATGCAACCTTTTGGTGGGACATGTCCGGAACACCTCTGGGTGTACCTGAACTGAGTCCACACCCCAAATACACTGCCAGGCCAAAAAAAAAGTGGCCACCTGGATCCTGGATCTGGGGTTGCTGCAGTTGGTCAGGTCTAGGTTCAGCAACATTATGTGCTCAAAGAATGAGGTCAGCTGACTACCTGAATATCCTGAATGAGCAGGTTATTCCATCAATGGATTTTTTCTTCCCTGATGGGACGGACATATTCCAAGATGACAATGCCAGGATTCATCAGGCTCATATTGTGAAAGACTGGTTCAGGGAGCATTTTTTTCACACATGGATTGGCCACCACAGAGTCCAGACTTTAACCCCATTGAGAATCTTTGGGATGTGCTGCAGAAGGCTTTGCACAGCGGTCAGACTCTACCATCATCACTGCAAGATCTTGGTGAAAAATGAATGCAACACTGGATGGAAATAAATCTTGTGACATTGCAGAAGCTTATCGACACAATGCCAGAGCGAATGCGTGCTGTAATCAAAGCTAAAGGTGGTCCAACAAAATATTACAGTGTATGACCCTTTTTTTTGGTGGCAACTGTTTTTTTGGCCAGGGGTTGTGTAGATGACACGGATTTTGCTGCCAAAGTAAAAAAATAAAAACAAAAAATCTTCTCTAATTTTCTGCTTGTAAACAGCGAGTTCCGGTCCTATCTCTATGGCGCTGTCTGGACTGCTGTTTGAATGCTGTGTCAGTGACCAGTGGCTGGTGAAAATAAGACTCAGACCAAAGCCCATGTTTACACTCTCAAAGTCATTAGCTAAATGGGAATGCTAGCGCTAACTGTGCTGCCTGTTTGATGAAATCTGAGTACAAGTAACATCTGACTTACGACCTGCTCGACTTACGTCCACCCGTACTTCCGACCACCTTTTTTAAAAATTGTATTCAATGTCTGGCACCGCAATATGTAGCAGCCCGACATCATATACGACAGTTACGTCAGCATAGCATCCCAGCATCTCACTCTCTCACAGCCATCTACCACTACAGTAGTAGCTATAACCCTCGCGTCGGCTATTTTGAATGGCATTCGTCGTACAGCCAATCTGACTTACAACTGGTTGGTCTGAACCAATCCCCGTCCCCGGTACTTGTAGTTGATGTTGCTCAATTTTTTTCTCTTTGTACAGATTTTACAGTGATCCATTGCCAAAGTGACAGTAGCTTGAATTTACTAAGCATTTTAATCTTTTGTTTTGTCATTTATTCACAAAAAATTCCCTCCAAATTTAGCGAAAATTCTGAGCTGGTCTTTTCCTGATTCCAAATGACGTGTCACCAACACATCATTCAGCACAAGGGTTCAATATTTTAAAAATGTACACGTCTGAAAAGTTGACTCGACTACAAGTCATATTTGGGCCGTTTCGTTCCCCTGATCACTTGCCCAAGTTTATTATCAGGGTAAAAGAGGCGCTATATACAGTACCAAGTGGTGGATGGCAGGCTACCAAACATCTGCAATACTAAATAAAAGTGCCCTTAAAATATGAAGAGGAAGAAGATCGATGATGTAGGAAATGAAGAGGCTAAGTTGCCTTTAGGGAGGATGATGAGGCTAAAATGATGTACCATTGTCACCGAGCTGTCGGTCACTCACATACTGTTGTTCCACATAACATTTCCTCCACTCACATACTTACAGTCTTACTGGTGATCTTGGTGTTGCTCAACATCAGATTTACATGAAAACTACCCACATGCCATGACATTGTTTTTCCATTGATTTACGCCATAACCGACAAAAAGAAGGGGGGAACAAGTGAGGGGCGGCAGTAGCAAACAGCACTTGAAGGACAAACGCGGTGCTTGATCCGAAAGGAAAGTGGGACATCAGTTGCTATAGCATCTCCACAGTACACAATATAACACGTTTGCACACAGACGCACACATTCACTTGGAGTGTGTGAAGACAAGCAGGTGTGCCACATGTCTCCTGTATGTGATAATTAACCTTTCCCCTGCTGAGCGCAACCATTCCAACCAAGGCACTTAGAGTGTTGATTGAACATTTCATTGTTGTCATGTCTTATGTCAACTCTCTGGGTCCATGGAAGGCATTGTTTAGCACCAGGCCTTACACAATGTCTTAAGTGAATATGTAACTACTTTGAGCGAAGGTGAAGTAGGATTTCTATTTTTTTTCCCATCACATGTCCTTAGCAGTGGAACATCTTAACCGGGTTGCTCGATGAATCTGCAGAGTAGCGCCCTGTGTGGATGAAAGTCATTTTTCCAATCTTGCCTATTGCAAAAGAAATACAATTACACAACAATCCGAGGAAGATTTATAAACCCTATATAAATCACTAGGGATGCACTGAATATCGGCACCGATATGGGCATTTATGGCGTTATCATGATCGGCCGATCAAATGACAAATATGAAGCATTTTTGAGTTATTTATTTTAATAAGATGCTCATTATATTTATATATGATGAGAAATGTTATTACTCTTGAAAATTTTACATTACAATGTAATGTAATGTACTGTACACTACTACGCTGCAGCTCTGCAGGCGGTTGTTTGGCCATTCTTCTCCGTCAAGAACGACAACTGAACTGATGTTCACACCCATGGACTCAGACGCAACATTAATGCAACATAGACACTTGCACTCAATTCACAACGCTGAATTCGAGCGCTACCAAGTGGCTAACAAATGCCAATGGAGTTTATTGTTTTGGATGAGCAGGCAGGTTCTGTTGTTATCAGCAGCTAGTAACGCACCTGGACCCCTGCTTATCATTCCCTGGACAAATGGCAACATTCCTCCATTTAGGTTTACATCCTGGGTTTGATCGGTTTGTTGTTCATTGAAGAGGGAATAAAACATTTTTTATTGTTTGTTATGTATTTGCTTAAAATTTGCATTGTTTTCTATACAGTGTTGTTCAGTTTTATTACTGTTATTTAGTAGGTTTGAGCAATCAATCTAAAAAAAAAAAATAAGAAAAGTGACTTTTGAGTGTGATTTTGCTGAGTAGAAAAAGAAGACAATAAAAAAAACTGGTATCAGCCAGAAAAATGGCGATCGGTTATAATAATACATGAAAAATATGATTGAAAAAGAATAGTTTTCCCACATTATGAGGATTCTGCATTTAGCCTGGAGGCAAGTCTCTCCATTCAGCGATCATGACCTAAGGAACAAGTTCACGGATACAAGCAGCCAAAGTGTGTTTTCTCCAAAGGGTTTATGAAGCTCTGGCAGAAACTCAGAGTTCCTCCACATTGATGAAAGTAACTTGAGCCAGTATCTATTTGACTTGACTCCTGGATGCCACCCTAGTGAGACTTTAAGTCCAAGTGCGGGGAGAACCTGGGGCAGATTATCTTGGAAAGACGATGGAGGATGTTACTGGGGAAAGGAAAGTCTGACCTTCTGCAACCTGACCTCAGATGTGGTGGAAGACGGATGGACGGATGGATGGGAGGTAGTCCAGCACAGAACAGGGTTGGAAAAATGTCCTGACTAGAATATGTATTATATAAGAGATTTACGATGATTTTCTGAGACATTTTATGGAAATGTAGTCACATTAATACATGTTTTCGCAGCGGCATTTACTCCTGCGAACATCAAGGTAAGTAACAAGTTTTAAGTGCAAGTGTGCTTCTTGTGAGACTTTCCAGAGGTTATAGCTTCAATATTTTTCACATACTCCGACTGGAATGGTTACAGTCAGCAAGAGAAAGATTAATAGAAAATGGTGGCTGTTGAAGGCTACAGTGGATTTAAAGTAATGTGTAGGATCAGGCAGCATAGCGAAGAGTTTCAGGTATTTGAAGGTACGTGTGAAAATCCTCATCAACGCGCTACATGTGGAGGTGAAAACCATCCTCACCATAACATTCCAGCTCTGGTATTTGGATGTAAAACGCGAACATGAAAGTATATTGTCGTGTGCGCGCAGTCGTTTAATTGTTTGAAAGCTCCATAAATCATAAATCATCCCAGGGAATTTCCGCCGCTGAGCCAGCACAACAGCCCCACCATTGCTTCTAAATCTGTCTTTTGCCTATTTTTATCTGTCCTGAAAGCCTCTCTCATGCGTTTATTTCACAATCTCCTCTTAGTCCGGAGCACTTCATTAGCTTCAGTGAAGATGAAACACTGTGCAGAAATGCATTTTGACTACCCCATTCAAACCACACGACAAGCTACGACAACACTGCAAACGTACCCATGTATTTTTAGTTTAATAATTCACGCCACAAACATTCACTTAATTGTGTCTGTTGAGGAATCACACACAGAGAAAGGAATATCTCTCCCATCTGTTTTCTAATTTAGGTCTTCTTAAAAAAAGTCCCGGAGTCTCAAGTCAGGGCCAACATGGCAGATGGGCCAACAGTAGTGTAACATATGACTTTGTGCCCACAATGAGTCTTCAGTACAAGCGCACAAGCCAAAATGTAGCCGCTAATGAGGCTCGACGTGCGCTCCCACCAGAGCCCACTCCAAACACTGGTATCTAGACATGCAAAGGGCAGCAGGCTGAGAAACCTCCACACTTCCACACCTCCAGAACCTCAACAACCTTGAGCAAACAAACACAGCGCTAATGGACAAATCCAGCAGAGCATCTGCCGCAGGTAAAGATCTAGCTCGGCTTTGAATTATGAGCCAGTCTGATGAAAGAATGAATAAATTACTCTCAAAGAACTAAAAAAAAAATATTTGCAGCATTATTATTATCCATTACAATTTCAATGGTGAGCTCAATTACGATTTAAAGCAACTGTATGAGAGTTCCCATAGGGGGCGTCTCCAACAAGGAGGGTGGGGGCAGCAACGTGTCGGATTTTTACAACGGAGAACACAAAAGCAGAGTGCATTGAATGCACACCTGCCTACCTTAAAAGGTCGGAGTCCTACTCAACTGACTGTTAAGACAGCACTGATTCTTTAGTCATAGTTCACTGTATTTCAGAGAAAAAAAGCTAAAAACCCTAATGCTAAAATGCCAGCGTAGGTGACGTCTGTGCTGCTAAGGCACTGGGGAGGACTATAGGCATCAAGCTCAACCATGCAAGGCACCAAACTGTTAAACATGATCCAATTCAAGAGCTGTAAAACAGAAAAATTAGCATCTATCAGTCTGTAAAAACAGGAGAGAGTCTAAGCAGAATGCAACTTCATTCTCTCTTTTAATTACAGCATAAAGTTTCTCAATGCCCCCCCACCATGACTCACAACACAAGGAATCAAGGGCTACTGTAACATAATGCAAAGCATTTATCCTGCTGGGACCTGCTACGTCACTGAGAAATATTTATACACTTGCCACACAGCAGGGGGCAGTGTAGCCTCTCCTCTAATAGGGGGAGCACACCATTCACGATACGGTAGTATCACGATGTCTTGCCAACGATAGCGATAATATCACAATACTGCCATTATCAGTACATCAGACGACATTTCCTCAGTGATACATTACAATATATGTGCCTATTAAAATATTCTGGATTAAGTGACTGCACTGAATTAATCTCAGCTAAAAATACAAAAAGATGAATAACAACAAAGAAGAAAATGTATACTGCAACATTATGCTTCTTTACACTTGGCATTTTTATGTCGCCGCAGAGTAAACTAAAGAGTGAGAAGCGCAGCTGCATTATGGGACTCAACACACTGCGATGATTTGTATAAGACAAACGCTTGTGGTCACACAACAACCAAGAAATCATGAACCTAAAACATCAGAAGCATCGTTCGATTTAGCCTCAGGTTTTAATAGCATAAAATATTCACACAATAGTGCCTGCGGTCCGACGTATGTGAGCGTCGTCTGGATTAGCAAGAGGCTAACAGCTCCATTATGTTACCAAGGCTGAGACGAGGTTTGTGTATTCACCACAGATAAAGACTGGGGGACCGACACAGTGTCCGTTTGCGAATCATCCGTCACTCTATTCTTCTCGAAGTTCTTCAACTCCCTTCCTAAACAGTACTCTTACGCTGTATGAACTCTGGTCACGCGAGGAGGCGCCATCATGTGGTGTCTTTAAGATTTGTAGCAGGCTTTTTATGACCAAATACTTTAAGAACGGCCATATGTTTGTTGTTTCAGTATCGATACTTGATGCCAATGAATCAATAACATAGGGCCGGAGGAAATACTGCGATATATCGTAGCATCAATGATTTTAGAGTACAAAGCATTTAGCGTCAGTTCCAGACTATTTACCACAACCGAATAAAAATAGACTTTGCTCATTTTACAATCTTTCTGAGATAATTACCATTTTTATGAGAACAGTGTTTTAACTACTGAGTAATAATAATTTGATAAACCTTGCACCTTGCCTTTGACTGCCCCCCACACTTAGTCTCTGTATATACTGTAGATCCTTGGACATTAAATTGCCACATTCATGTTTAAAAAAATGAAAGTGAAAGCAGCTTATTCACTTCCATTTCCTGCTTTTATAAGTTACATTCAGTTCCAGAGACTTAAAAGAAAGAAAGTGCCACCCAGCGTGCGCAGCACCCTGTTGAGTCTGAACTGCAGTCATATATAACAGTCCTGCACACTCCAAGGTCAGGAACTCTTCTGTCACATTCTGGTTATTTACTTGCGACGTTTAATTTCTTTGCAGTCGTACTGTGGGTCTAGTGACAGCGACCGAGAAGTAATAAGTTTGGGGTATACCCGAGCACAAACACCTAATCCATAAATAAACAATAACGACGCTGTTCCCTTTAAAACAGATTTTGGACTCACAGTTGGACTTGCTGCAGCAGTCAGGGGCAACGTACCTAAGAAACAGAGTTGCTTTGCATGCAAGTAGAAAGAAATGTGTGAAGTTTAATTTTGTTTCAAGCCTCTATAGAGATGTTAACCTCAACTGATAACAATAAAAGCCTAATGAACAGTTATAAATGCATGTTTAAGGCAATTTTTCTGATACATTTTCCCTCAGAGTCACAAAACTTCACCCTCTTTAAAGACAATTGTTGAATATTTCCATGCAATTGAGGTAGTACATTTGCTGTCTTGGTTGATAAAGCGACGGACACCATTCAATGGCAAGTTGGTTCACATGCCGTTTAGGGTTAAAACAGATGGATATATACAGTGGTACCTCGGTTTTCGAACGTACCGGACTTCGAACAAATTGGAGTTCAAACAAAAATTTTGAGATTTTTTTGCTTCAGATTTCGATTTCGAATGAAAATCCAGAACTCGAACTCCCCCGAAAAAAGCCGGAAGAGACATAACATGCGCGGACTGATCAGCTGACCCACGACACGCTTTGTTATTGTGTATAACGCAGCCTCTGTATGCAGACGTGTCCCGTTAGCTACATTTACTGACTGTTTTTTCTTTATATTGAGGTGTAAAACCTTTCCTGTCTCCACACTGGACCGTGGTAGAGTGTCACAGGGGAGGTGCTCTCTCTCCACACCTCTGAGGCTGGAGCGCTCACTCCAGGGTTTGATGTCCTGTTGTGGGCTGGAGCTGGGACAGGGATGAGGCGAGTCTGGGACAGAGCGTGACTTGGTTTATGACTTTGTCACAGCCAAACTGCACAGAAGCGCACATTCAGAGCTGGACACGCACCGGGCACCTCTTCACTTCTGGAGAGACGTCACTCACTCGGCAACCCCTCCCACATGCAGCGGCCACACACATAGAGGAACAGCGCACCTGCAGCACACACTCTACATTCACTCCTACAAAAGACTATTTTAAGGCTTGGAACGCATTGTTTCTTTTTCCATTCATTGCAATGGGAAAAATCAATTCAGATTTCGAACAATTCGCTTCTTGAACGGCCGTTTGGAACAGATTGTGAAAATGTCTGTCTTCAGAGGTCAAGTTTGGAAAAGACCCATCCATCAACCCACAAGTCTTTCAAGTCTTTGAAGCAGGCCTCTATATATTTTAAAGGTAAGGATTTTTTTTTTTTTTTAATTTCGGTGGCTTTAATTGACTAGGTTTTCTTTCATGACTGCAAAAAGATCCGTAGCTGAAAGCTCATTTATAGCAGAAAGTCAGTGGCAAGGGCATATTTCTATGTATGTGGAGTCATAATTACATTTGTGAGAGATAAAAATCTGCAGCGACTCCTCATACCTCTTGTTGGATTTTAAGCTTATAAACCACAAAGTATAATCCAGCTACTGGATTGGATTTTGGCGATGTTATAATAACCACACACCCAGGCTATAAAACCTGCCCTGCCTGCAAACTACTGAAAGTAGCCGAGAAGTCATTGAAACAGATCAGGTTTTTTTTTTGGCTACACCACGAAATCAAAGGTAAAACGTGCAAATGAATATCTATTCAGTGAAAGGAGTTTGAGTGTGTTGCGACCGTGGAAGGTGTCAGGTCATGTCTTGTAAACACACTTCATTAAAATATTGATATTTTTCTTTGTGTGTATGTGTGTGTACCTGGTTTTGCTATGGTAATGGAGACATCCCTGCTGTCTCCATGAGGATAAGCCTCAATTTGACGATTAAAAGTTCAAAATAACTCTGTCATTATAATTGAATTTAAGTTTCATTTAGAGTCCTAGAGTTTACAGTGAGAGGCAGGAAAAGCATTGGATAGAAATACAAGTGTGCGTCACCTGTGCAACACCATGATTCACCACCCATGATGTCTACTGAGACAGAGGGCTTGAAAACACCTGTGCAGAGCCTAAATTTGTGACCATTTCTATACTTTAATCTGTGTCCCACAGAATGTGTGAAGTGCCATTGACATGACATTGGTTCTTGGATTCTCCCTCCCCTGCTCCTCTTCTTGCTCCCTTCAACTGGAGTAGAAAGAATGTCCTTCTCCATATTAACCCCGATAAGCCACTATTTAAAAGTTGTACACAGACAAAGAATACATGGATGCTACTCCTGCAAGTTTGAGAAATACAATGGGCTTAAAATAAAATTGCTCATCATGTGACGATGAATAAAATATCACAACAGTACACATTGTTTCTATTTAAGTGGCGCAGAAAGCAGACAGGGAATCCCCATGAAGCAGCGTCTTCAAAACCACCAGTCAATCATCAAGGAAGAAGGAAGAGCTTTTTAAATATTATATTACATGAGAGGATGTACATTTTCCCGCCGGAAGCAGAACGTCTATCCATATCGATCACCGTCTCATCATTGGCCAACTTTTGCAAGCTTGAACCCAACACTCTTTTTGAATTTCTAACACACCATCCCGGGTTGGGACGTGAACTCGCCACGCTCGGCTGAAATCATTGGCTAGAAGATGTCAGTATTAACTTAATGTTCGGCTGTTCACTGTCAATGCTTTGACTCTTTAGTGGGTGGGCTCGGATCATTCGGACTGTAGAGTTGTAAAATCATGAGCAGTCAAAAACAAAACACACGCAAAACACATGCTAAAAAGTCTAAAATGACATGAACAAAAAAAATAAGTTTTATTTACATTTTTCTTTTGACAGCACCATTGTGGGGGCCGTCCTGCGACAGAAGCTCTGGGGATCCCAGTTCTCACTGCCAGTAAAGTCCTCACGTCACTGACACTACCCACTGAATAAAGTGATGCTCGTGACTTAATGCAATAGTATGATACACCTGAGTCGACTCACTAAACATTGATGTTCAGGAAATGCTTATTGATTTGGCCCTTAACTACATCAAGCCAGAACCCGAACATGTTTTTCAACTCACAGCAAACGAAACGGCCTGAATTCTCCTCCCTTTTTCTTCCAACGCCTGCTTTTGTGAGAGTTTTATTCCTTTTTGATGTGAAAGTGTGAGATAAAAATCCAGCGCAAAATGGATTTGGAGGACATAACAAGAAACACACACTGCGCTGAGAGCTGATGGCATGCTGGGTTGGAGAATCACAGAATTAGAGGGAAGGCAAACACAAACCGACGGTATCTCTTACCTTAAGAAGCACTTCGACACCTCAAACTGAGGGCGGAACAGGGAAGAAGAAAAACAAGAGAAAGAGAGAAAATTAGTTTGTCACATGGTGTTATGACTCCACAACTTCCCCAAAGGCTTCACAATTGAACACGTGATGAGAATCATGATGTTTCAATTACACTCCACTTTTCACTCGTCGACCTGCTGTCATTTGTGTTTAACACGAGCTTCCTACTGGCCCCGTGCACTGGCACCCTGCGTCGCTTCAGACGGTAATTACACTTCGAGGCGTGATAAAGGTGTGACTCGTCCAAATTCAATGATAGCCGAGTCAAAGCCAAGTCAGCATGGGTGGCAGACGGGCTAAAGGAAGCAAAAGTCGAACACAGTTGAATAAGCAGTCTCATAAATCCAAAATATATTTTCAGCAATATCTTCAACTCAAATCACGACTGTATTTAATAACAGCCAACACTCTATTGGAAATATATTGGATCAATTCTGAGATCTAAATTCACACCAAATTGGACAAACACCCATCAAATGTCAAAAGAGACACCCGCTCCTGGGCTTCCACAAACCAGAAATCTCTCACTCAAGGCAGATTACCTGCAAACAGCCTGACTGACAGTTGCTATCGGGATTGTTTGGATTCAGGGTTGGGAAAGCTGCGTTAAAGGTATCAGCAGCTGTGAGAGTTCTGGAGTATTCATGAGCATTTTGCTTCACAGAATCACAGGCCTCTTTACCAGTCAACAAATGACATACAAAAGTAAGTGAAGAGATTCATAACCACGAAGGGCTGGGTGACTTTCTCTGTTTGATGTTTCCATTAAAATATCACATTCCATTATTTTTTTTAATGACAACTGGAAGTATTGTTTACATAAAAGTCAATGAAAAAAAAGTCTTAATAAATAATACAGTATTGCTTCCGGTGGGACGTAAGGTGCGATGGACGTGTGAGTAACTGGCTCCCAGAAACCAACTACGAATTCCTATATAACTCGAAAAACCGACTAAGAGGATAAAAGTATGAAGGCAGGAATATCAAAAACAAAGAATAAGAAAACCCCCGACATTAAAGCAACGGATTCAACGCGAAGAGGAGACGAAGAAGACCAGCTAGCACCTGCAGCTAACAGCATGGCCGCGCACCAAACGAGCCTGGATGACATCAGCAAACAGATACAAGCTATGCAAAATGAATTAAAAGTCGAACTGAGGGTGTTCAAGGATGATATTTCAAAACAGCTGAAAAGTGAAATACAAGATATGAAGGAGGAAATGGAACAGACACTCGCCAAGGTAACTACGGAAATCGATACCCAGAAAGAGAAAATGAACACGGCTTTAACTCGGGTGGAGGAAGTGGAGAGATGGAGTTCAGACGCGAACAGCGCATTACAAGACATCGTGAAACAACAGGAAATCATGCTGGACAAGCTCGACGATCTAGAATCACGCTCCAGGCGCAATAATCTACGGATATATGGCGTTAAAGAGGGGCTGGAGTCGAATTACGACACGCTGGCAGAATTCATGGACACCTGGCTCCGTCGAGAGTTTTCACTGGACACCGACTTACAAATTCAAAGAGCACACAGAGCGACGTTCCCGAGACCGAGACCGAATCAACCCCCGAGATCGATTATCCTGAACTTTTTACAGTTCACCACAAAAGAGATGATATTAAAAAGGGCATGGCAGAAAAAGCGCATCACACTCGAGGGGAATGCTGTTTATTTCGACTATGACTACTCAATGAGGATGGTCCAACAGCGCAAAGCATACGCCGGCATCAAGAAGGTTCTGAAGAGAGAGGGGATCCGCTTTCAGACACCGCTGAATAAGATGCGAGTTCACTGGACCAACGGAGTCAAAACATATGGCAGTGCAGCGGAGGTCCTCGGCGATTTACAGAAGAGGGGGATCAGAGTGGATGACGTACAACCCACTACTATGAACACGGATAACACACTGGAGAGACTGCGAGAATCGACTGTTGGAACCTGGATACGAGTTGCGAGAAGCGAAGAGACTGGCCGACGCGCAAGAGGAAGATTACAGGAGTTCCAACGCCAGGACAGCGATGCAAAAGGAACTCTGGAATCCACATAAACGGAGACATGCAAGCTGGAATTCTTCTTCTATTTAAGTTAGTGGTTGTACAGTAAGTTTTTGTTCATAAACCGACACGTTATACAAAAAGGGGTTATTAATATCAATATGTTGGTGTAAAGGGGCAGTTATCTACTATAGTTAGACTAGTATGAGGAGAGCAAACCTCATTTCAGGGAGGGGGCCCCTCCCTTGTGAAGGGACTACCCCCACAATGGGTGAAGAGTGTCCACAAAGGTTCAGAGTTATTGTGGGCATCTCTTTTTGGGAGTTGTTTATGTATATATTTTCCAGTTTGTTAATGTTGGGTTGTTTTTTTTTTAATGTCCTGTGGGGGAGCTATTGCAAACTTGTACAACCTAAAACCATCTATGAAAAATACTGATACCATAAAGCTCATGTCACTAAATGTAAATGGATTGGGAAACCCTATTAAAAGAGCCAAAATAATGAATAAACTTAAAAAAGAAAAAGCGCAAATCAACTTTCTGCAAGAGACACACCTCTCACAGACAGAACACGAAAAACTTAAAAGATTTGGATTTAAAAATACATTTAATAGTTCTCATACTAACTCAAGAAAAAGAGGAGTTGCAATTTTGATATCAAACACAATAAGATTTGAATGTCAAAAAGAAATAAGTGATCAGGAGGGGCGATTTATACTGGTCAAAGGGAGAGTCGAGCAGTCTTCTATAACCCTGGTAAATGTCTATGCACCACCGGAGAGCAATAAAAGTTTCTTTACATTCTTATTTGATCTCATCACACAAGAAAATGAAGGTATTTGTATATGTGGAGGAGATTTCAATGTGATAATGAATAGAGACCTGGATACAACAAGTAGAAAAACAGGCAAAAATATTCTTGCAAAAGTTATTAAAAATATTTGGGTAGAAACTGGGTTTTTTGATGTTTGGCGAGATCTTCACCCTCATCAAAGGGATTACACACACTTATCAGCATCACACAAAGTATATTCCCGAATAGATTACTTCCTAATGCAGAATGCGAACCGGAGTATCATACAGGACTGTCAAATAGGGGTGACAGATGTATCAGACCACAGTGCAATATATTTAAATATCAAATTAGAATCCCGGGAAAAAGAAACACTATGGAGAATGAATGTTGGAATTCTTAATAATAAAACAGTAGTAGAACAAATTAAATTAGAAATTCAAAACTATTTGTTAAACAATGATAATCATGAAACTAACCCAACAATATTATGGGATGCATTAAAAGCAGTCATAAGAGGGAAAATTATTAGCATTTCTAGTAAACTTAAGAAAGAAAAAGAAAAGAACTATAAGGAATTAATAGAAAAATTGAAGGCATTTGAACAGAATCATAAAGAGAAACCAAGCCATGGGACTGACCAAGAAATAAAAAGGATAAGACAGGAAATTAACAATTTAATACAGAGTGACGCAGAGATTAAAGCAAGATATGTGAAGCAAAATTATTATGAAGCGGGACCAAAAGCTGCAAGATTATTGGCAAGAAAATTACAGAAACAAAGAATAGAGACCCAAGTAAATAAAATTCGAGATCCAAAAACAAATCTATTAAAATATGAGCCAAAAGAAATTGAAACAGTTTTCAGAAATTACTATGAAGAACTATACGCCCAATCCACAACAACAAACGAAAAGCTTATCGAGGAATTTCTTGACCCGTTAGACCTTCCATCGATCGGCAAAATACAAAATGAACAAATTACCAACAAGATAACAACAGAGGAAATTCAAAAGTCGATCAAAAAGTTAAAAACAAACAAATCACCTGGAAGTGATGGATTTCCAGCAGAATGGTATAAGAAATTTGAAACAGAGTTATCGCCGGTACTTCAATCCGCCTTTAATTGGACACTTTCAAAAGCTGTTTTACCTCCATCCTGGAATGAAGCTATCATTACAGTTCTGCCTAAACCTGCCAAAGATAAGGAATATTGCCAAAATTACCGTCCAATCTCAATCCTTAATGTAGACTATAAACTTTTTACCTCAATTATTTCCAGAAGATTCCAACATTTTATTGCAGATCTCATAGATGAGGATCAAACAGGATTCATACCAGGTCGCCAAACACAAGATAATATCAGGAGAACATTACATATTATTAACCATATTAAACAAAACAGTATGTCAACAGCACTGATAAGTTTAGATGCAGAAAAAGCATTTGATCGAGTTAACTGGGAATTTTTATATCAAACTTTAAAAAAATTTGGGTTTTATGAAAGCACTATTCAAATTATTAAAACAATCTATAATCAACCTACGGCTCGAGTAAAAATAAATGGTTCTCTTTCAAGTAGATTCATTTTGCAAAGAGGCACAAGGCAGGGATGCTGTTTAAGTCCCACGCTGTTTGCCTTATATATAGAACCATTGGCACAGATAATAAGACAAAGTGATCAGGTAAAAGGTATACAAATCAATAATCAAGAACATAAAATCAGCTTGTTTGCTGACGATGCAATGATATACTTAAATAAACCTACCAAATCATTTGACCAATTAATACAAATCCTAGAACTATTTGGTTCATACTCGGGGTATAAAATAAATATATCAAAAACCCAAATACTTCTCTACAACACCACTCTGAATGATGCACTTAGAAAGTACAAAATAAATTGGGATCTGAAATCACTGAAGTACTTAGGAATAAATATAATATATAAGGAATAAATAAAAAATCCCGCTAACCTATATAAAAAGAATTATTCACATATTAACAATGTAATAAGAAAAGACATGGAACGATGGTCAACTTATCCAATGGGACTGAATGATAGGATTAGAACAATTAAGATGAATATTCTCCCACGCATGCTATACCTCTTTCAAGCTTTACCAGTCAGCATACCACAGTCACAATTCCTCATGTGGGATAAACTTATATCAAGATTTATTTGGGGAGGGAAAAGACCTAGAATTCGATATTCTACTCTACAACTAGCAAAAGAACAAGGGGGGCTGGGACTACCAAATTTAAAACAATATTACCATGCAGCACAGTTACGTCCTGTCTTATATTGGTGCAAGAATAATTATGTGGCCAGATGGAAAGATATTGAATCAGGTAAGACAGGCGTTCCCATACAAACACTACTTGGGGAAAAGGAACCAATTCAGATTGACAATGATTTAGATGAAAACTTGATAATTATGTTCACATTGGACATATGGGCATCAATAATTAAGAAACAAAAAATAGGAAAAGAACTGGGCCTCCTGAAATGGATCGCATTTGATAAGGATTTTGAGCCAAATAAACTGGATAATACATTCAAACAATGGACGTCTAAAGGGGTTACTGCATTTCATAAAATAACCGAGGATGGGGCAATAAAAACATTCCAAAATTTAAAGAATACATTTCAATTAGATAAATATGATTTCTTTAGATATCTACAAATAAGAGATTATTATGATAAAAAAATTAAGACAAATACAGAAGAAAGTCACCCTATAATTAAATTAATTATGAAATCATATGACGATATTATTACCAAAGCAATATCAATATTATATTTACATTTAATGGGATTTAAAAATGAAACCACAATATATGTTAAAGATAAATGGTCTAAAGAATTAGGTGAAGAAATTACTAATGAAATGTGGAACAAAATGTGGAAAAATCTGAAAACAACCACTCAATCCCATGAATGGAGAGAATTTTCTTGGAAAAATCAAATAAGATACTTTATTACGCCCCAGATTAAAAGTAAACAATGTAAAGAAAACCAGACATGTTGGAGAAAATGTGAGCAAATTAATCCCGACCATACACATATCTTTTGGAGTTGTCCCGAAATCCAGACATTTTGGCAGAATATTCACGGGATAATATGCAAAGTGCTGGGATACAAGATACCCTTTTCTGGAAGTGTATTGTACCTTGGATATCTTGAAGGAACTGTTCACAAATCAGACTCATACCTGGTCAAGATTTTTTTGGTGGCTGGGAAGAAAGCTATTACAAGAAAATGGCTCCAACCTGTTGCACCGGACGTGGGCCAATGGACTGACATTGTTCAACATTTGTCAATGATGGAGAAACTCACATTTAAGTTGAAAATCAAAGAAGAATTATTTGACCGGAACTGGGAAAAATGGTTGAATTACAAAAAACAAACAAGTATTGTATTGTGAAATAAAAGTATCCCTCACAGACACCATTTTATTTTATTTTATTTTTATTTTTATTTTTTTCTCTTCCACATGGTTTTGAATAAATAATACAGTATTAAAGTAGTTGAGCCTGTGTGTGTGTAATTTTAAGCCTGTCAAACTGTCACCTAAAGTAGCATGAAAACACCACATTTATCCGTTGTTTCTGGGACTCTTAACTTAGAAAAGTCAATTCAGTGAACTACTACCAACAGCATTCCCCCACCAAAGCGATTTAGTCTGATAAATGATAAACATTTTCAACACTAACCAGATGTGTTAATGAACAATAATGTTATTTCCATAAACTTTCTTTATTGTTGCATACAGTATCTTAAAACCAACCGAGTAGCACAGAACGTGTCGTACATAGACCTCACATGAATTTCCTTTGTAATACATTTTGACAGTAAAAGGACAAAGAATTCGTCCATCCACATCTACTCATCCAACCATTTCCTTCTGCCTGCCTGGTGTTGTGTCGCGGGGGCAGCAGAAAGAACAAAATACCTAGACTTTGTTCATCCCGGAAACCTCCTCGAGCTCTTCCTGGGGAAGTACTATGAGTTCCAAGGTCAAGCGAGTGTCTGCCCTGTGGGGGCCTCCTCCCAGCTGCAGCTGCCTGGGGAGGAGGCCTCAACTTTAATCCCCGTGAATTGTCATCTCCTGCCTCTTGAACCCAGCTGCCTCGGGCAACATTTCACACCGCTGCAGCGCATGAAAATCCACCACTGGCAGACCCAAGTCCAGGGTCCAAGCCCAGGCCTCTTGTGTTCACACAGCGTCTGTAGCATAAAAGCTCCTCCATGGCTTCTTTTCATGGGCGGTGGCAGTGCTTCTGCTATCTTATACTATCTGTCACCCACCAGACAAAACTCCTTGGGTTAGCTGTTTGTAGCAGCAATCTTGTTCTTTTGGTGACTTCTTAAACCTAAAGAGTAGGACCATAATTTGACCAACAGTTTGGCAAGTAGAGACTTGAACTGTTCCCAGCTAAGACTTGACGCCATGATGCGCAGCTTTAAACCACTTGCAGGAGTCGCATGGGATAAAAGCAGCCTGCGCCTTAAATCTTTGATACTGGCACCATTGGCACTGAGCAGTCGAAATACCTTCCAAACGGTGCCGCAAGGATGCCACAGCATCTGGGAGTAAATGTTATGAAAGTGGAATATAAATGAGTTGGAACATCACAGAGGGTGAGGCTGTTTCTCACAGACCTCCGCTGTTCCTCAACTTCAAGGTCATTTAGAGGTCAAAATGCCACAGTTACAAACAAGAAAGAAAAAGGTGATCTAAGTGAGCACGTGCAGCATTTCAGTCTGTGGCGTCATCTTCGCAGGCTGGGCTTTTTAAAAGTGCATTCACACTGATGCGCCAGTGACACATACACCCCACGTCCTGCCTTCCCCCCCGCTAATGTTTATCCCCGATATTTTGGTTTTTTTTTTCTTTTTACAATATACGTGACTTCAGCCATCATGTGTTTCATTCAGACATTTCTTTCACGCCTCAAATTTCACTTCTTTTTTGTCTCATTTGAAATCAATCCAGTGCATGATCTTGAAAGAACGTGCTTCTAAATTGTAATTTTGCTGTCAACAGAACAGTTTAGAACAATCAGCAAACAAGAGCCTGTAAGTCACCCCGATCTGTTAATAAACAATCTGCTTTTTCATTTCGTACTTCTCTGGCTTGGCAGCCTCAACGTGTGGGAGAACACCCACATGCCTGCACCTGCCAACAACACTTAAAAAATAAAAATAATTTAAAATGAAATGAAATTAAAATGGATTCTGCTGAACTATTTAGCTTCACAAACTTGTTGCTGCACTTGATCAGGAAGATATATTGAATCGTATAACAGTAGAATCAATTCGTTTCTTTGGTGACCTAGTGATTGTGGGTTCTTCTTCAGTTTAACACAAAAACATATTTTGGCATCAGCTGAAACAGAAAACAGCAACCTCTTGATCTGCTGAAGTTTAGAGAGAAGGAGTCAGTCAGCTCAATCTTCACATAACATTGAGAATTCGAAAGGTCTTCTTTTTTTATTAAGATGCCTGGGGAGTCATTTTAGTGCCACAAACTTTCATTCGGTCAACGTTGGATAATAAGCCATGATATCACTGGCGTATCGACTGGTGCCCCTAACTTTATTTTTTGGTTGAAGATTTTCTTTTAGGAGAGGGATTCGATTAAAAAGATAATCTAGAGAATTTGTGATGAATTAAACTCAACTCATCGCAGTTTAATGGTATAAGAATATATGCCACACGAAGCCACCTTTTTCAATTTGAATGAATTTGGTATATTACTGATGGACCCATACATACATTTAAACAACAAAATATTGTTTAGTTTGCATCAGTTTGACAATAGCACAATAAATCACCATGTTGTCTATATTCAACTAAAGCTCTTTTCATGTCTTGAAAATTTTTATTTAAGAATTTCAAATTTATAGGAATTTCAAGTCCATTCAGAGTAGTGGAAACCCTGGCCATTGTGTAGTGAAAAACCTCCCTGAACAAAAGCAAACAGATGCTTTTGTTTGCTTTTGTTCAGGGATTCCTCCATGTTTGTTGTTGTTGTTATCATCCTAGCTGCCAAGTGTCTTGTGCATCAGTGTGATCAGTGGACCAGGAACTCCTGCACTTACAAAGGTTCCCTGTTGTCTGGAGAGCAAACTGATAAATAAAATAAAATTAAATAAAATAAAATTAAATAAAATTAAATAAAATTAAATTAAATTAAATTAAATTAACAAGTCCCACCACTATTTTCTTTGTTTCTGTCACAGAAACATAGCATGAAAAGGTGAAGTGGAATTTCACATGAAAAATAAGGCAAGAGTAAAGTAAGGTGAGATGAAATCTCAACCCTGTGTAAATGTGTCAGTGTAATTACACGCAGAGCTGGATTCACTCATTATTAATGAAGTTATCTTGTCAGCGCCCTCGCGACAGCCATGTTCAGGAAGTGAGAGTGAGAAAGCATCGTATTACCTGTACTCAAGTTTTAAATATACCTACACCGACGAACCAACAGTGTTGCTCTAGGTGTCAATAGAATTAACATTAAGTAACAAGTTGATACAAGGGCAGCACCAACACACACACACACACACTAACACACACACACCGAGTGATTGTACTGTTTCATTAGCGAGGCGCAGATAGATTACACTCCCGATGGAGACATTGACCGAGAGCCCTTCGATCGACTGAGCTAAGCCAATCTGTGTGTGTGTGTGTGTGTGAGTGAGTGAAAGAGCGGCCTACTGATGGAGTCTTTAAGATGTTAGAGTAAGCACAGTAAATCTAATCCAGTTGTGTTTAATGGAGAGTGAAGGAACCCGGCCGTAGACATATTCATTAGGCCCAATTACTCTGTCCAATTACGGGGAGACAGTGCGAGCGAGCGAGCGCGGCGGAGCAGGAGAGCAAGACACGTATATGTCTTGGCCCAGGGAGCAGACAGGAGACGGATTAGGCTTAAACACAAATGAATGCCGTGGTTGCACCTAGCAATACGTGACAGCGTTTTGCACATCTTACATCATTCTCATGTCGGCGAAGCCGAGCGCGCGCCTCGAGCGCTAATCAATTTGGCTAAAGCAGCAATTGCTAAATAACACGGCGTTATTGATGATGCAATAATGGTTGTTTAGCGCAGCGGTCGGGAACGTGAGTTATGGCCGTCACGCAGTGACAGAAACAATCCCCGGAACAAGACGCGCGACAGGGGAGAGAAATGTCATTTGTGATGACATCATCAATCTGCGCGCAGGTCCGCACTGGCAAGTGTGTCACTTTGCTGTGTGGCGTTCACACGCGCGCGGCGGTAATTAGCCTCCTATCTTGTTACGTTACATTGGATCGGACGGTAATTGGAGAAAACACCGACACCTACGCTCAATCTCTGTCAATACGTGGGTGTTCCGTATTCTGGAGGAGGGCCAGGCCATCACTGAGCGCTCAGCTTGCTGGAAAGCAGCCTGTGACTCATTAGTAACGGATCTATTAATGAGCTAAACGTGCGGTCAAACAGCCGCGTGAACACTGGCGCACGCTCCCTGGTCTCGCCGGCCCACGTCACGTCGCCATGTTGGCGTCCTGTGAAACTATAATTCTTTAAATGTGCTTGCAATTCAACACCAAGATGAGCTCATGCAGGGATAATGGCCGCAGACCACCGTGTCATTAATTACAGTTTTACACCTGCTTGTCTCCGCTAATTAGACATGCTGATGCACACACACACACACACACACACACACACACATTTGCTACCGCAATCAGACAACTGTGCAAACTTTTTTTTTTTTTTTCCACTGACGAATCAAAACCGTTCTCACTTTTCAGCTGAATGAACAGACGTCTTCTACCGCAATGTTTTATTATTTAATGAAGAGAATTTCACTTTAAAAAATATTCAGGAAAACAGTGCGCCACATCAACAAAGGCAATGCCACCTGATGTTGGCGCAGCATTCACTCCATGGCAACTGTCACAGACTGTTCTAAAACAAATGATTGCTGTATTATAATATCACAGCATTCGTTTTTAAAAATTGTTTTTTTTGTGCAGCAACTGTGACTCTGGCTGACAGGCTGTCTACAATTACGACCAGTACGGCATTCATTTAAAGCCATTCAGTCAATATTTTGCTAGACATTGGTGTATATTACTGAGAATATAGTCAATACATTTCATTTCCTATCGTCATCACAACTGTTCATTTTGTTTTCGGAGGCTGTTTTAAAAAAAGCAATAGGTTGGATGCACATGAAATTGTCACCTTGTAATTACTCTATATTTTATGTAATTATTATTTCCCCTTTTTTTTAATCACTCAACTTACAACTTTAAATCTTCATGTATATTACAGTGAGACTCAAAAGCACCAGACAAGATTGCCATGAAAAGCCTGTACGTCATCGACGAGATCAATAGCAAACAGAGCGCACACACATCTTTTTCATAAACGACAATGGAGGGACTGTGGGAGAAACTGGGTCAATGAGTGAAACAAAATGGTTCCTAAAAACAGCAAGAAATAAGACCCAATTGGAGTGGAGCAACTTAAACAAAACTCAGTGGAGACACAGGAGAGATTCTCAAGATTAGAAGTGATGGCAAGAGTGCGGATCATAGCAGGCTCTCTGAAAATACAAAGAAAATGTTGCACACAAAAATGAGTTTGTTGTGAGCACAGTGGATCGGAAAGCTTTCAGCTCGAGTCAGAGAGCACACACTATTGTGCTCACTTTCGAAGGCTACGAACATGAGGTAGGCTGACCAGGCCTGGATCACATTCTATCACGACTGTACACAAAAAAAGTGGAATTGGAAGCTCTGTGATCAGTACCAAGATGGCAAGGTCCAAACCAATCAAACCGCAGAAGAGGCACATGATGTCACTGGAGGTGTGAGGTAAGTGAATCACATTGGTTATTAGTAAACACAAACACCCTCTGTATCCCTCAGCATCCTTCATGTGAAACTGTAGATGCAGTATGATCAACTGCAGTGAAATTGGTTGGATGTTAGTTATTCAAGTTATCCAAAACCTGACACGTTGTCTTGGCTGCGTCCGTGAGCAGAGGTCTCATAGAGACGCATGCTTGTAAACAGTATTACACTACACAATTTAGATCCAAACTTTTACTGACAGAAGCTGTTCATGCACATTGCAATTTAACCCCGAGAACTTTACTGTCCGTAGGTGTTGCGGCACATTAGTAGCTTTGCGTATTTATACAAAATAAAGTGTAATAATGACTCTGAAACTTAGGAGCCCATATTATTATTAAGTCATGTCATCATATCGAACGATATTGCGATGCTCTCTACCCATGACATTTGCTACAGAGCTCTGGAACAACCACATACCACAAATAAGAGACACTTTCAAGGCAATCTATCTGTCTTGAAGTAGAAACTATTAGCTAAAATACTACAGGATATCAGCTGGATGTCACACACTCCTTACACTGTATATCTGTGTTTGGCATGGTGTTGAATTTGCTTCATATCCACTAGTTATGACAGGAAGTTTGCTATTTCCCCTTCTTTGTTTCTCTTCATTTCCTCAGGTGTTGCCAGAAGGCAGGCCTATATTGTTCATACCTCCTGGTCACACCTCTTTAGTCCTCCTTTATCACGGAGAAAACAGATGCTGTACAATTAGAAAACGTATTGCAACTGACATGACGGCAACTGAAATGAAGATGGTCCAGTTAAGAAGCCTGATATATCCTGAGGCACAAATATCAGTGACAGGTTGTAGCTACTCAAGTTAAAGCACAGTTTTACAGCGGATATTTCTCGTACAATACAATCTGTGTAGGAGAGGCTGCTAATAAGCTAACCCTGTCAAGTCGGCATCTTATGGAGCCGTTAATTGGCGCCACTTATCTCAGAACCTGAAGACGTCCTCGCAGTCCATAGCTCAAAAGACAATTCATCTGCAGTGAAAAATTACTGTAGTTGAGTTATTATTTAACTCGGGATTAGTTTGCAACAATAGCGCTAAAAAGACTTCATGATTCTTCAAGCAAGTGAGCTAGGTACAGAGTGAGAAAGTGTTCAGAAATGTGTTCATGTATGGTGTACGGTAAACGTCATTGTCGTGAAGCTGCATGATATTTTATCTATGCTTAAGTCTGGCTCCATAGTGACGCAGTAAGCTTTGGTCCCAAGATCATCACTTTTCAGATGGTCCTGTACGCAGTAATAACAAGAGCGTAAATTTGGTTTTAATGAGCACATACCAGAATGTAAGGCGACTCCGTCACGCCTCAGGAACAATGCATAAATACACAGTATGCAACACTAGTTCTAATGTAAAACGTAAAAACGCAAAAAAAGCTTTTCAGCTTTAGTATCAGAGGAGAAACGTTGCGTGATAGTTGGATGTTCTACTGGTGCCAGTGAGCATGGAAGCATGTTCCTCTAACCAAAAGATGAAGAGCGTCATAAGAGATAGGTGACGCAAGTTAAAAAAATGAGGGACGAGTGGCACCACACCACCATTTCGCTACTTTGCAGGATTATTTTGCCCTGAAAGTTTGCCTCACACGTTTTGAAATGGATAGCAAATGCCCACGGTTTTAGAACATAAACAGCAAGCGATGATACCCATGCTATCTAAAGCAGTGGAAAAACAGCAGAGAAAAGAGAGCAGGCGTCAATACCCGCCAGTATAAAACTGAACAATTCCCACTGTTTACCCAAACACGTTATATGTTGTCTTCATTTCCATAAGGCCGTGGTTCGAATAAAAACAAGTCCTTGCTCTTCTTCCTCGAAAACGTTGAAAAATCCACTGATATAGATTCTACTTCTTGGTGTTGCCATCTTGTTCCCTCCAGTGACATCACAAGATGGCAGCAACATTTGACCCACGTATAACAACCTTGTCAGAATCACAATACATTTTATGATAGTACATGGAAATGAAAGTCTATTGGGTTTTTTAGGGGGTAATTGGAATGAAAACCCACTACAAGTAACATCTGACTCACGACCTGCTCAACTTGCGTCCACCCATACTTACGACCACGGCCAGCAGATGCTTATTTAAATTTAAATTTAAACTTGTTTTATTCAATGTCTGGCACCGCAGCACGTCGAAGCCCGGCAACGCATACGACAGTTAGGGCAGCACAGTATCCCAGCATCTCACTCTCACACAGCCATCTACCACTACAGTAGTAGCTATAACCCTCGCGTCGGCCATTTTGAATGCCATTCGACTTGCGTCCAATGTGACTTACGACCGGTTTTTCCGAACCGATCCTGGTCATAAGTTGGAGGTTACTTACATTTTATTTAATTATGAAGTGGGTGATGTTGGCGACACTTAAAAATACAACAGGTATATTTAAGTGACGTTTAATATTTTCAACAAAGAAAGATCGATACCAACGAAGAAAATGTGACCGATCACATGTGAACTGAATTGATGATAAAAGTTGCAATTTCATTCACAAACCAAGAACACGACAAGTCTTCAAGTCTCTCCTCTCTCCTGCCTTACTCCACTCCTTTCCCACCCTTCTCACTGTGAATTACAGCAGAAATGTCTGCGTGTTCTGGCGTGTGTGAGACGGCCGTCCCAGTTGGTTTTCACAACAAAGTCCACATCTGCTGCCAGTTTGCTAAATAAAAGATTACAGGCCCATAATATGCAGAAATTGTCAGCTAACGAAACAATGGTTTTGTCCAATTAGAATCGCTCTACCTTCTCACATCCACTTCACGTGTCAGATATGACACCATATTTTCGACGCTAAGGCAGTTCTCACATGCCTCCTCTCTTACTACAGCTATTATCTTTCTCTCCCCACACACTCCCTCCTAACTCAAACACACACACACACATGCAGCACGCTGAGCATATGGCTATTTCTCCGCTCTTTGAAGGGGTTCTTTGAAGCTATGGCACTGGTATCGATTGGCGCTCAGATGAGCTTGCTTCGCCAGAGCCCTGCGATTATCTGTCGCTTTATTTCAAACAGCGCATGGGGAGGGAGGGGGTTTACACACCCATCACTCACTTGCTCTCTCACAGTCAGTTATACACTCTTACAAGGGGCACACACACACACTTAGGGGGATAATGAGATGAGCTTACCGACTGAATCCTGATACTCAAGGCGTGCTTCAGAACTGACAAGTGAGTTTTGAATGTTAAAGAGAGTGAAGACACAGCCAGAGAAAAGGGGTATAAAGTCAAGAAAAAGTGATGAAACTTGAGAGAAAATCCTTTGGCAACACTCGATTAAAAACAAGTTTGAGCAGTTGCAAAAGGAGGTTGTCCGACATTGTGTGTGTTGCAGGTGAAAAACGATGGTTTTTTAAACCACCGCCTGTTCATCGCAGGGTATTTACAACCATTTCAGGTTTGTCAAGCTTCATGACACCACTTAACTTGATGGCTTTTTAATAGACCCTTCATTTCTTTCTTCATTCGCCACACCTCAACCTACCTCTCATGGCCAAGTAGGTTCACCCCTTAAATTGTATTGTTTGATTTCGTAGTGTCCGTGAAGACGCCCTTTGTGTCTCTCAATACCTCAAACCAATAGTGTTTCAGGATAAAAAGCAGTTGATCAGCACTCTAATTTGTGGTGTTCCTCAACTAAGTGGAATTTAAAAGGACTCTAAAAACACTCTTCATTGAAACCCCTACACACCGGTCCTCCTCTATTCGTTTATTTTTTATTTTTTTTCCCATTTTAATGCGCAATGAACTTTGTTTTCACCAAAATCGGGACTTACAGTGAAAGGTGAATGGAGGGATAATCTCAACATCCTTTCCCTCGATTCGCCTTGCACCCAGCTTTGAAAAAAATCTTGTTAAAATGTTTCATACAGAAACATTAGTTTTTATAGTTTGAACTTTCTCTTCCCTTATTTTTATCTTTCGAATGAACATAAATCTGAGCTATTGAAGGTAGACTCTTGACCATCATATGAGAGCAGGACCAAAATAACAAACCAGAAGTAAAAATAGCCGCGCAATATTTTGCTAAGCAGGTGGTTGACATTTCCTTGGGAGAAAGTGAGCAGCGCCTGAGTAAAGCCCCTGACATCTTCAGCGTGTAAAGGTTGAGGTGGGACCTCATAAGGATTCCCCGGTCGAAGAGGGCTGGCCAAGCAGTTCCTCTGCCACATGGATAAGACGAGTAACTGAAGGCGAAAAACAGATAAATATTTGGAATATTGGTTTCTTGCTTTGCCATTTGTTAGTATAAGAGCAGGTTCTCTCAATAATGCGGACTCATTCCAGCACTTTTTTTTTTTAATTCCTGCTCTCATTATGGCCATTTATTATTTCACGAGCAGGGAATGATTGGCGGCAGTTCTCTTGTGTATTAACAACATTGAAAACAAATAACAGACTTTACCGACCTATTAATTCTGGGAGAACGAGTCGGCTTTGCAACGGATTGACGGCTATTCTGACTCTTTCAATGGGAAAATATTCTCAACGGCGCGGCGCCCGTGGATTACTGACCATGGCCGTTTTTATTCAAAGAGACGTTTTGCTCCAAGCCCATAGGAGCAGGCCGCACGAGCGCAAGGGTGATATGAAATGTTAATGGTCTGCCCAGAGCAGCAGAACTTCATAAAATACTTCATTTAGAAGCTCCAGTGGCTTTCAGGGACAAAAACATTGTCAAACCGCACACACAGCGTCAGACACGCGCACATACCATGCAGGGGAGTGACAACTGAGCCGGGCTTATGGCCTCATGACACTGAAGGTGTGTAATATTACACGTTGTTTTCTCACAAGCTGTTTACAGACCAAGGAGATTAACCAGCTTTACTAAATGACTTGAATGAAAAGCAATCACCTTTTGCCCTGCTCTTGGAGGTTAATGGCGCTTTCACACGACTGGTTCTGTGTCGAGACAAGGCTGTTTTGCCTCAGAAGTCCGAGATGTGAACATAAGCGAGTCGGGTTTGGGCCGCGGACTTGATCCCGGCTGGAGACCTGCAACCTTCAATGTGTTGTGAGAGCAGCGTGGATCACTCAAGACGCTCCGTATTACACAGCTTGTTTTCTTGTAAAATCAACATGACAACACTCTTTCATGTTTAGTTTTGGCAGTGAAACGCCACGTTCTGTTGCAGCTGTGGCAGAGGTCAGTCATCAGTTCATATCTGACGTGAGGACGACTTGTAGTAGAAATAAGGTGTTCAAGCCGATGGTGGCTATAGGTTGTTGCGCGGCTGATGACGAAGACCTGCTTCATCGTGGGTCACAAACCAGCTATTTCCGCAGAGCGCCGCCAGCTGAGCAGGAAAAAAGGACATTGCCTGTGGCGCAGAAGTGCGAGGAAGCACAGTGGGGGGCGAGTTGGACTCAGACCCACCCGAGACAGAACCTGTAGTGTGAAAAGCCCATAAGTGGACGCTTGGATATTAGGCTGTTGGTTGGTCAGACTATTTCTGGTCTGCTCAGTTTTCGCTTGCAGGCTTACCAAAACTTTTGCTTCTAAACTCTCAGGAGCCAGGACCTAAAACCCTGCATAAAGCCTTAAAAGACAGAGAGTCACTTTGGGCGGTTGTGCCCATGATGTTCAAAACCATTAGCCACTTTCTGTCCGAGACATTCCCATAGGAATCCCCCGATGGAAGACATTCTCACTCTCATCATCAAGTGGACTTATGTGTACGTTGTTGACGCCCACTGACGTGCTGCCCCACGGTCAATACATCCACGGTGCGAGCAAATTCGGGTCAGAATGTCCCCACAACTAAAGTCCGTCTGCATTCTGATCATGTTGTGAATGTGTGCACATTGAGTAACCAAGTCGATCACATATTGACATGTAAATGAAAAGACAGTTGAGTGCCACTGTACGAGGGCTGGGCTTTTTATGGCACCACCAGAAATGTCTCGGTAGTAGCAAGTATCAAAAGTCATTCCGTCCTTCAGTGGCACGTTTCAGTGCCCTAAAGCTCTCAGGTCCCACACATTCAGTGTGTGCCATGCTTTTTAATCATTTCGCACACAAGATGGAGTTGCTCTCATAAAAATACCATTCACTGAGAGACACTGCAATATAACTGTGGCGGAACATTTTGTGAGTAGTGGCTCTTCAAGGTGGACTACCAAAGCCCACTCACGTTTAGGAGTCTTCCCTGTTAGAAGTGGCATGTGGTTGGTCAAAATAGGGATCTACACTAACCAAAGCAAGAGTGCGAGTGAGGTGGTGACGGCCACATGCGACAGAGTTATGCATGCACAAGAGGGAGAAACGGACCGTGACCTCGCTGATGTCACGAGACAACGCAGGTCAGATGATGAAACTGAGAACAAGGCAACAGACAAAGCCACTCCTCAATATACGTCTATTTTAGATCGATCAGCAAAGTATGCAGCACACGTAACTCTAAAATAATTCTCAACCAGCCATCTCAGAGTACAGTGGCCTGTAGTAGACAAAAAGCAAGTCCCATATTATGAAGGATTCATGAGCTCCATCAGTCATTTGAGGAGATGAGTAACATTTAGAAATAAATAGATAATTTTCACATTTCCTGAGATGACAGGTTTCAGTATGAACAGTCAAAAATCCTGGAGTCAGACTTCCCAGCTCTCTGTTAAATGCTCTCTTGGACTAGGTAAGGGTTAAGGCATGGTGTGGTGCTGCTTTTTTTGTGTCACTTAGTATATATAGCACCTCAAACAGCCTGGCGTGATCTGCAAACTACAAAAGGCTTTTCTTCGCATCCTGAAGTGGCGATGTTTCTACTTGACTTGTAAGCCATTAGTCTAAGGTGTGTGATCATTTGGGTGACCAACAAATGTGTAAGTGTTTGTTACTCATTTTATAGTGTTTATCACAGTATAGTGTAGATATAGCCAGCAAAACAATTTAGCTCTGACATAAGCTGCTAGCGGCTAATGTCCGCTAGCATATGTTATGTCTCATGTTCTATCTGTAGCTGCTGCAGTCGAGTCCTCTAATCTGCAGACCTGCTCGGAACTGCTGAGAGACGCAGCAACATGACAGTTTTCAGCATGTTTTTCACGGAAGAAACACGTAAGAAACATCACACTCAAGTAGTGCATTCCAAATTTTATTTCTTACAACTAAAAGATAGTGGTTTGTTGCCACCAATTCAATAACTGTCAAAACTTTCCCTTTGCTTCATTCTGAAATGTCGAAATGGTTTTATTATCTAGGTCCGTCTGTCTCTCACTGGATCCTGCCTGTCCTCATTGGCTGAATGACGGAGTTCGATTCCTGACGGTGAATGATAGATCTTTCTGCCGTTCCCTTTGCAAGTATGAGCTTGACAGTGTTGTGTATGTTGCCATCTGTGATGACATTTTCCGCTGTTCCTCATAAGCAAATAAACGTGGGATGGGGGCGGGACTGGAGACCCAGCTTTACGACAGCTTGTAATTACACTCATTTACCAGGGGCGCCGCCAAATATCAAACACCTTCAAATGTGTAATTTCACTTTCATGTATTTCCACAATCAAGCTGGAGTAGTATCAGTTTATTACAGTTATTACATATACTGCGTGTGAAGATTATCCAAATATATATTGTCAATATATTCACTTTAAATGACCTTCACTTAAATATGTATTTAACAAATCTATACAGGGCACAAATATTGAAAGGCTTTTATTTGCATATTTATATTTTATAAAATCGATACCGAAAAAATTTCTTCAGGAACCAGTTTCAAAGTGACGGTATTGGTTTTGGTACTGGTACTGAAAATGTTTGATTCTAGATTAGAATAGAAAGACATTTTAGATTACAAGTGCTAAAACTTCTGCAAAAACACAAAACAAGCCATACTCACAGACAACTGGATCTGCAACAAACAATAAATCTGTGGACAGATGTGCCACTCACTCGCCTAACTCAGTCCAATAAAAGAATCTCTGAATCTGTTCACGTGAGAAATATTGCCGGGTTGTTTGACAGGTCCACCTACCAGGCAAAGTTTCCGGGTTGACCTACTTATCATAGTAATTTTGCTTCGGTATAAAAGGGGCTTCATTGATCAAGCAGTTGTATACGGGGGAACTCAGTAATATGTGTATAAGACATGGGAAGCCGACATGACTGAAACTGGTGTGCAGGTTTTAGACATGTCCTTCCTTTATTCTGATGTCTAAACAGCCAACCAGTTCTGAAGGCGAAAATCATCATCAGCCCTATCCAGAAAGACAGCAGCTCCTTCGCTTTCCGTTTTCAGGAAAAGTAACACAGAAGGTGAGAGCAGGATCCTGTCTTCAGGACAGACTGCCTTACGATAAATAATGAATAAACTGGGATACAGCAGTCTGCTCCACGTTGAAATTAGAAGAAAGATTTACTCTGCCTAAGTCAGTAAAAACCTATCATTGTGAGGGGGAAGCAGGAGGAGTGTATTTCAGTGAGCCACTCCGTAAATGTGTGTAGCCGCGTGGGTGACGTGGACGAGGTTGTCTGAGTGCGTCCGAGTTAGCGTCTCACGTGTGTGGATGTGTAGAAGTCCTTCGTGTGTGTGTGATGTCTGTCATTGTGTTAGTGTGCGAGCGACTGTGTGTGTGTGTGTGTGTGGTGATGCGAGAGAGTGCGTGCACGTGTTTTGTTGTGGGAGGCTTGTGAGCGTGCGCCACTGTGTGCTCCGCTCCATAAGTGTGTGTAAATGCACCTTGGAGATCCGGAGGAAATGAAAACCTGCTCGAGACAGGATGGACACTTCATGTGCGCTCGTTAGATCGGTATCCAACCATGGCAATCAGCGGTAATCCTGACTCAGCACCAATTATGACCCCATTAGTCACAAACCCCTACTGGCACACAAACGCACACATTTGAACACGCACAAATTGCAGGATGGATACCTGCAGCCATTAATGCTCGGAAGCCAGTGTTCCGTGGTTTCCTTGGATCGTGAAGTAAAAATAAACATCCAGCAAGTACCTCATGTTGTGACCCAGGCTTCGATGATCCTGAGTTTATTGAACCAGGTCAGTTAACTTGAGATGGTTTGGCTTGTTTCCCATCGAATCAGAAGGATTTTCTCAGTATCCCCCCAAAGGGCTTCCAGGTTTGGGAATTCTTCATCTCTCTGAATAGGCAGTCGCCCAGTAATCCAACCTCAGTAGGGGGGGAAAAAACATTTCGAGCCCTCCGAGACATGAGTCCATTACTAGTCTGAAACAGCAAAGTTGACCTGGTGTTTCTTACTAACATCACGTTGGTGTTTGTTCAGGTACTATTGATAAAACCGCTTCCCCTTAGCTTGTCAAGCCACAGAGGTGCCATCTGTACAATTGTTTTGGGCTTCCAAAAATAGGAGAGAATTGGTTTATGGGTGTATGTTTTTGGGAGGTATCAGAATAAATCTGAGGAAAATAATACAATGAAAAAAAAACCCTTGGGTGATGCAAATGGATGAAAACAGCAAGCAATCATTGGCATTCTTTTAACATTGTTTACTTTTGCAGCATTTTATTTTTCTCCTTTTGCAACAAACTAAAGTCCAGGTCATACCTAACTCAAAAGAACCATGTCCTTTTCTTGTGGATCAACCAGAATACAAGACTGAAGAAAGCCAGGTTTGCTGCCCGATTTGGGATCCTTCATTTTAATGAGGTGAAAACACATGGCTCTTTCCGCGCAAAACATTGTAGCCACTACGACTAAAAAGTGGCTTAAATAAAGTGCGCGTAAACAAGCACGAAATGAAGCTTAGTTTAAGTGAAGCCGGATATTTATCATGCCCCCAGCTTGAGCTAGCTGGGGAGGGTTTTAAGGAACTCATTTTCAGCCAGTGTGGGTGTATGAGTGCTGGCGGGGGAGGAGCAGGGACAATGATAAATAACAGTGTCTGACTGCTGCATAAGCAAAGATATAAATATCACCAAGATAACAATAGATAAAAAACGTGTTCCCATTCACACGTTGAGTGGATGGAAATGTCCAGCGAGAGCGTATATTGCTGACAATGTAAAGGCCACAGGTCAAGTGTCAAAGGTGACGAACCAGTCAGCAAGAGCCGACCTCACCGGAGACATCCACTTCCCTCTCACACGCGGTTCATTTCTTCGGCTGGCTGCGCGTGTGTGTGTGTGTGTGTGTGTGTTCCTGAGTGACCCAGGGCTGTACATCTCGACAGAAGGGCCGGTGGGTAAAGAGACAAACATTGGAACTGCAGCTGTCAATCACAGATCGAGATTGACAGACAAGTTAGCTAGCCTTGCAGTGCGCTCACAGTCACCCACACTCCCACTCTCGCCTCCCAGGACTGCTCCCTGTCATTCTCTCCGGCTGCTGGCTGTCTTTCACCTCCTCCTCTCCTTCCACTCCGTGTCTCCGCACTTCCTGCTCTGTCCCTTTTGCGTCTGTCTTACAGCAGGACCCGGTACGTTCACATGGTACCATTCGCTCCCAACTTTTTTTTTTTTTTTTTTTTCCCGCTGTGATTCTGTTTCACACACAGTCTGTCTCTCCTCGTCTTCTTGGAAAGGCTGCCTCAAACTGTTTCCTTTGCTCCTCTACAATGCACTACAATGTATGTTCACTGGGCCGGGCTAACGCGATGTCAACCTTGTCATTTGTCATTTGCTTGGAAGAGAGGAAGGTTTAAGGTTGTCCGATTTGGACTGAATAATATGAATAGTTCCTTCCCTGAAAAGAAAGACAGGTTGTATAATCACCAGTTCACTTTTGCACTGTACTTCTAAACTCGAGCGGAACTTCTAACACTGGCGCGCAAGACTGCCAGACATCCTTTGTTATGAACAGTTCCAGTGACATTCTGGCACATCACTCTGCTTCCAGAAACACAAACGTGGACTTACGAACCAGAAGAATAAGGCGGATCTGAGCCGCTTCTTCAGACTCGCTCCTTCGTGAGCAACTGCATTCGGGTGATCAGCTGCGCTTTATTCATATGAGGTGTCCAGATTGCGCTCGCACGGACGCCAACATTGACAGGCTTCCATAGTGTGAAGCACTCGCGGAGCGAGAAAGGCTGATAAACAAACGCATCCTGCTCCCAAACCGCCATCATTCCTCACTGAATTTTCCGTTGCAGCCTACAATTCTGTAGTCGTACTTATTATTAATTGAACGATCTGCTAATGCGGCGTCCCGTCATCGGAGCACATTTGGGCTGACGGTGTGGCTTTTCCTGCTTTAATCCTGTCTTAGGGGAGCAAAAAGTGCTGTGCAGTGTCTAAGCAAATGACAAGCTTTTATATCTGGACTTCCTGATTTGTATCTCATCTTGTGCCCACACCAGCACAAAGCCTCATGTTGTTGTGAAGCGGAGCTATTTTTGTCCCGGCAGGATGCACTGCAGTTGCATTCAGTGAGTAATCCCCAGCAAAAAACAACAACAACAATAATAATAATATAATATTAGGAGAGTTTTGCTGTCAGTGTAGATCTGAAAAAAAAAAAAAAATGACGAAAGCACAGCAGAAACACCTTTATTCATTTCACTTCAGAGGTCAGGGTTTTCTTGATGCTACTCAAGTTTCAAAATGTTACACCATTTTCATATTTGTTCTCGTGTCGGCGTCCTTGAAGAACAAACACATGCAAAGCATTTACCACGTGCAATCTTGTAAAACATGAGAGCAATTCTCCGGTCAGAACATGCCAGAAGATTATTAAATGATGAGTATTAAATTGTACCCATGATCCATGCATCTGCCTGGTGGCCTGCAGTAATGATGGTTGTTTGTTGCAAGTGCGATGCAGTAGCCCACGCTAGCTGCACTTAGCTTCCTGATTACAGTGGTGCCTTGGTTTTCAAATGTCTCGGAACTCGAACAAAAATTTCTAGATTTTTTTGCTTCGGATTTTGAACGAAAATCCAGAACTCGAACGCCCCCGAAAAAAGCCGGAAAAAACATAGCGTGCGCGGACCGATCAGCTGACCCACGACGTGCTTTGTTATTGTATATAACGCAGCCTCTGTATGCAGACGTGTCCCGTTAGCTACATTTACTGACTGTTTTTTCTTCATATTGAGGTGTAAAACCTTTCCTGTCTCCGCACTGGACCGTGGTCGAGTGTCACAGGGGAGGTGTTCACTCTCCACACCTCCGAGGCTGGAGAGCACACTCCAGGGTTTGATGTCCTGTTGTGGGCTGGAGCTGGGACAGGGATGAGGCGAGTCTGGGACAGAGCGTGACTTGGTTTATGACTTTGTCACAGCCAAACTGCACAGAAGCACACATTCAGAGCTGGACACGCCCCGGGCACCTCTTCACTTCTGGAGAGACGTCACTCACTCGGCAACCCCTCCCACATGCAGCGGCCACACACATAGACGAACAGCGCACCTGCAGCAGACACTCTACATTCACTCCTACAAAAGACTATTTTAAGGCTTGGAACGCATTGTTTCTTTTTCCATTCATTGTAATGGGAAAAATCGATTCGGATTTCGAACAATTCGCTTCTCGAACGGCCGTCTGGAACGGATTGTGGTCGAGAACCGAGGTACCACTGTATTTTGCTATAAGCTTTAGCTCGCTAACGTGACTCAAATGTCTTTTCCGCCATTAAAAATGAGAGAGAAGTCTGCAGCTAAACCTAAGAAATTACAGACAACTCTAGCACTGCTGAAAATATCATCCCAAGTCTCCTGAAGCTTTGAAAGTAAACAGAGCTGTGGCAGAGTACATCTGCGAGGATCAAGGACCCGCAGCCTATATTTGGGTTATTTGTTTTGCATGTATTTGCAGTAAACGCTCTTGTCCTGTCGTCATTTTTATGTTTTCAATTTCTTTATGATAACGTCATTATTTTACTGAAATGTGAATAAAACAGTTTTTTTTTTAAATGCCTATAATTATTTATCATTTTTCAACCCTGCAGTATTGAAGATAGTGACAATCGTACTCCCATCTGGAATCGCAGGCTGGAGCTAATCCCAGCGGGAGGGACAGATTAACACACGTAAATGCATGCCATTCCCTCAGTCGTACACTTTTTTGTTCAAGTTTGGGAAATAGACATATGAAGATGAGAAGCCAAACAGGCTGTCAAAGTGTCACAAGTGCAACTTCCTGATAGAAAGAATGCTCATAATGCCATGCCATTTAAAGGCCAAATGTCTCCTCTCGAATGACATAACCTGAGTTGAACAGACACACGGGAATAGCTCTGCCTGGTCACTTCATTAGGTCGAAAATCTGCTCTGAAGCACAGTGTCTTCTGCTCGGTGGCTGACTGAACGGAACATGTGTCGTGTTATGGAATGATCATGCTCACATTAAAATACAGTTGCCCTGGATGTTGTGTAGGGACATTCACTTGGAGCTACAGGGACACTGAAAACATCAATTCCCAACTTTAGACTACAGTTACTACAAAAGCCTGCACCTGTTTTTTTCTGTTTTGTGAAGCAACTAGAGGCCATTATTATTAAGAACTATTAATGATACACTTGTAAAATACTTTTTCAACATAAAGAAGACACCATTGTATCTACATTGCCTTGCGAAACATTAGCATGTAATGAGTGTTTGGTCTTGAAAACGCCAAAACTTAAACTCTATAATGGAGCAGAGGACCGACAGCTGTCAGGGCTTTTGTGTTACACACAAGATCCAAATCAACCAAACCAGAAAATTGTTTTCTTGTTAGTTTAACACTCCATTTCACACCTGTCTGGTGGCGTAAATCAATTAGTGATAGATTCTGCCTGTGAAACACTCATCAGATCGAAAGGGCGATTTGGCTTCCCTCAGTACCATTGAAGTATTTCCATTGAAATACTCTTCTTTTTAACATTTTGCTCACATTTCTATGATTTCATTCTCATTCCTTCGATCCTGCACAATCATCCCTTCTCTTTCTTTGGCTGAGTCTCTGATTAAATTTCCTCCCCATGTCTCCCTCCTTCATCTCCCTGCACATTTCTCCATCTTCCATCTGCTTTTCCCTCATTCCCCCCTTCATCGCTTTGCTTTCGTTTCGACACCTGACAGAGTCAGGGATCCAGCAGTAAATCTCCTAAAGCACAGTCCTCCACCATCGTTCTCACAGCAAAGCAGGAGCCGGTCTGAAGTCAGACAGTAGGGTGGGAGCCAGAGTGAACAAAATAGATAAAAGATAAAAAAAAACAAAAAACAAAATGGAGTAGAATGAAGACACTACGGAAGACTGCGTTAAAACTGAGCGATGGTAGTGAATAGACTGCCAAAGAGGACGCGAACCATTCTCATCAGTCACACACACAGTCCATCCACTCGCACACATATTACAGTGACAAGATGAGCAGCGTGATTTCAGGTCCCCCAGGGCCAAAAGGCGTCCTTTCCATCCAAGTAGAGTGGGACAATCCAAGCTCAGCTCTTCGGGCAGCACCACTAATATAATGAAATAGCTGGACTTTCACCTAGATTCTCCCTGAAGGGTAAGCGCATGCTAATGGTGCAGAGTTGGCACTTTGAGAGCACTGAGGACAGGGGCTTTTTTTAAACACTCTAATTTACTGAAATAATAGCTCTTATTTCACCTCTTCAATGAAGGCTTTTCCCATTTGGTGTAATGACAGTAGGGACGCAGGATATCTGTGTTTTTCAGCGATACCGCATTTGTCCAGTTTCCCTTACTGACATCAATACCCACATTCATATGAGTTTTAATAGTCTGATAGTCAGCATCCTTGACTATCAGAGGAGTGACTTTATTCTCACTCCTACTCAGGAGCTGTAAAATATACCACTGTATTTTCGACTTACACATACAGAAAATTGCATTTGATCTATGCAGGGAATTTTGAGTCCTGTCCAGAAACCAAGCTTTTACTGGTAAATTGCTCCCTTCACATTATCGCTGTGCGCTATTGTGGGTTTATTCAGTTCCCGTAGCCATCGCAGGTGTGCGTGCACGCCTGGCTACGACTGGTGAGAGAATCCAGCGATGCACGGACGGCTGGATGAGAAAGCGCCGGCTGCGCGACTGACTGTTAAGTGAGTGGAGTCTCTGTGAAGATGAACGGCTCTCAGAGGGGAACCGGTTCTTTTTGTCAATTTCTTTTCTCAAGCCGTTTGAAAAACTGGACGACACTGAATGAAACTTTGGTTTCATTTTGTCAGAGCTATTTATCAGCTGTCTTTTTCAATATCGAAAATATCTTTTGACAAAATCGGATAGATTATCTGCACAATAACTACAACTACTGCGATTACTACTACACCTTTTTTTGCTACTACTACTAGTACAAGTATTAGTGCTACTATTACTCCTCCTCCTCCTACTACTACTATGACTAATAATAATAATAATAATATGATCTGTATTATTCATTATACATGAATCACATTATGTTACCATGAATTCTTTCATCTCTGGGTGTGCGATATGATGATATTAGATCATGAATGATTTGAAGTTCTTGATCTGCAAAAGAGAGAAGATGGTATGGACAGACTGTGCCACATTCTATACACTATAGGTCTATGCCGACGCACCGCGGCTGACTCTCAGAGGAAACGCTGCATTCTCATAACAAGCCCACGACGCCCTGCACACACACTCACTGCAAGCAGGTAAAAATAAGTCGTTTTTAAACCTTTTAGGTTCGGGGTAGGGTGTCAAGTACAGTCTGCACTGCAAAGCGAATAGAGCTAATGTGACATCTCGTGACACTTCAAACCTTTATTTACACTGGTGGAACATCAAGGTTTACCTTGTTGTTTAATAACTGGCTTAAAACTAAACGTAATACTAAATAAATGTAGCCATGAGTGAGCGGTGAGTGGGAAAGGAGTATGGGATAACACAACAGGAGGGTTTCAAGGATGTCACAGGCTTTTGTGGTCGGCCGATCACGGACGGTGGCCCATCAATCGGAGCATCCCTAATCGTCTTCACTACTTCACAACAAAATTGTCAGTACTACTTGCTAACGTCAAGGCAAGAACAAGGTACGAAGCAAAGAGAGAATAAATAGGAGAATATTTATGGATTTAAAAAAATCTAAATTGACTTATACATTTTTTTTTTAATTTAAAAGAGGCTTTTTTTCACTAAAGTGAGGCAGGTAAAGGTCAAATGTGTACAATGGCCAGTTTCGACGGAGTCACTGGTGCACACGTCTGCACCTACACAGTATACGTCTGCATCTGCGTGTGACAGCAGGCGTAGCAGAGTGTCCATAGCTGGTGGTTTATGGCTGCCGAGCTCCGATTACACGGCTGCAGCTAGATGTGCGACCAGTCTGCTGCTTCTATCTGTCTTCTGTGTGACTGACTGAACAGACAAGCAGCCAATGGAGATGGCTCAGCCTGAGCCACTTGGCTTCGCTCCTGGAGATCTCGCAGGGAAGCGCACACATCATGATATTCACACCAGAAGACAGCGCACATTTCCTGACTGACCAGTTTGTGCTCATATATTTTCCATTAGCATTTAACGACAGGCTTTCTCGAACGTGAGGCCTTTAAATACTGAACAAGAAAGGAAATCCACCTGGAAATGGCGGCAGAATGAAGAGAGAAGATTTCTTTGATATAATATTCATCCTGCAATTACCTCACTGTGCTCGCCGTCATTGTCAGCAGTTGATAAACCCAGATTTATCCCGCTGATCCGAAAGAACATAACCTGAATCTATTGACTGCAGAATTACATTTTCACTTGTGCAGATAAAGACTCCCAGTGAGACACATCCGCTGTGATTCCCCGTCCTTTTCCCCCTAACACTCTAACAAGGTTGAATTTTACGTATACTTTAGGCTTTTGAAGTTTCTGTAATTAATTCAATTTGTTGTTTGTAGATAAAAACCTATAAATAACTGACTCATTAGCCATCCCAGCAGGGAGCAATTACGGGCTGGGAGTTTTGCTTACGGATTTTATCGCCGCGAATGAACCCGAAAGCTACATGACCACACTGAACACGATTGTTCCAAATGGGAAAGGCTACGCAGAATTCCCGACTTAGCAACAGGACTTAGGAAGCCGACATCCCGATATAGCTGCCTTATGTTGCTACTGTGAATTCGGGATGAAAAAATAAATATCTTGATAAATATTGTCATTTCGGCGATAATGATAATTATCACGATAAAAATACATTTTCATTCTATTCCATGTGTTGGACTGACTGCAGTCTCTCTTGAAACTGTTGAAACCTATTAGTGGAGTTTGTCTCCAACTTCATCATTTGTTTAACTAAGTGTAGAGATGAGAAATTCAATGTTTCACATCTCTGGTAGAACCCGGTTGTGTCTGACAAACTGCCAGCTTTGTTTAGGGGGTAAATTTAAATTTAACTGCTGTCCCCAATGTATCATGTCTCATTTTTACTTTAGGCATGAACCAGTCTGGCCACATTTCCTAGATGCTATTGAAGAAATATGAGAAATAATGCGAATAAATCATCATTTAGTCATATTCTATTCCCCAAATTATTATACAAACTGACAGTCCTTTGTCTTGTGTGATGAAAAACCTTTTCACAATTCTCTCACCTAAAATTTCATTGACACTTTGACCAAATCAGAATTTGTTGATGGTCCCTAACTGATGCCTGGTTATAGCATTAGCACTGCCGGTGTCAGTGGGAACACTAATCCGGGGAGAGGACGCCGCCGCCAATAGCGGAGTGGATGTCTGTCAAATATCCAGCTACTGTTTCGGCGAAGCTCCAGCGGAGCGGGAGACTCTACATGTGTTGATATGAACCAAGGCAGACAACCGCGTCAGAAAACCTATAAGGACCACTCCATCTAATAAAAGTAACACAGATCCAGAGACCAATGTCACTATCAAAAGTTTTCTGTATTTAAAATGAGTTTACATCTATGATAATGAAACAAAACTCTCCACAACTGTCACATGCCGGTGTCTGCTGTCACCACAGACTTTATCGTGAGACGCGAAACTCTCATCAGGGGGAATGTTTTTGGCCGTATACCGTGTACTATAGTTGTCACCCATCCCTACTGTGAATAAACACTTAAGTCAGCGAGGTACTGTTGGTTCTAGTGAGCTTCCTGAGACGGATCGATTTCCCACCAACACGCATGATGCACTAAGGATGTAAGAAGCAGGAGGTTACTGTACATTTTGTCATTATCAGTCATAAGCAAATCGTCTGGGTGGTGGGCTGCAGAAGAGCTTTAAATATCAAAGGGAAATAACATGAGACTGGAGACAATCAAATATCTCAGCAAAGTGATGAACAGCCCTAGTGGACCAACTGGTAACCATGGCGATGGAGGAAGTTACCGGCGATCTGCCTCTTGGTTTATTTCCGTGGATGTTGGTCCAAACTCATCACTCTGTTTAACTCATACAACTGTGTCAGTGCATTATTAAAAAGTACTCAGGCACAAGCTCGGGTCATTTTTTTTCCTTCCTGTGTATTTAAAAAAATGTTTCGCTATTTACCAAATGGAAGAAATACTTGCTACGAATGAGGTTCCTAAGTTGAGCACTGAATTGGAATTAACTGCTGGAGACATCCACAAGTTTCACATCAATTACCACGAGACAGATGACAATGGCATAAACATCAGTAATTCATCAACCAAATTTATGAAACGAATCACATCCACACACGACTAGAACATTTGTTTTAACCTCAGTTTGATTTGCTGTGTCGGTACTTCCCTCAGGACTTTAATCACAGGCACTATAGGAGTTCATATCCCTCAAAATGAAAAAAAAAAAAAAAAAGTATTAAAAAAGACATAAAGAAAGGACCAGAATTCTACAGTGAATTTACGTACAGGAGGCAAAATTAAAATATTTCCAGGTGGGTTTCAATATCATTTCAAGATACAGTAGACTTTATTAAAGTCTCTAAAGTAGTTTTTACATTTCCAAAAAGTAATCCCTGAACTCTGAACAAGTACCCAGGACAGGTCTGTTGCCGTTTACATTAGACTTGTCAAACTCAAGGTCCAGGGTCCAAGTCTGGTCTGGCTATTAAAACAGGCGAAGCACTCACTACCAAAACTAGATCATATGTTCATACCTTGACTTCCAAAAAAGTGTGTTCACGCTTTGACTGACGATTTTCTGGCAAGTTGAAACTCCATTGGAGAAGAATGGAAACATGTTTGAGCGGTGGTTAAGGAGAATTCTATCTTCTCGTAAACCTAAAAGTGGCTGATTATTTCCAGCTAAAAGAGGGAGGATAAATAAACAGCCACATTCAGCCAGCGACTTGGACTATGTCTCAAATTTTGAAACAACCCTCTTCCTCGCTTCATAACAATTATTTATTTATAACATTAACCCCATCAGTTTGGTGTCCAAAATAACAGCTGACCTCAAAATATGGACCAAGTGTTTTTCACTCCAGTTCATTTGGAGCTCTATGTAAAAGACATCATAACCACAGTGGGTTTGTTCTATCCACAGTGGAATAAAGCCGAGGCAGCATTTTATCATGTGCACATGCAGGTATTCTATCCAGAGAGCAAGAAGTGACAAGGAGGGGAGGCTGGGAGGGGAAATGAGGAAGAGTGGGGGGGGGGACGTGGTGGAGGTGCTGGAAGAGGAGCAGTGGGAATAAATGTTGTTAACATTATAGAGAAGTTCAACGCTGGTAGAAGGAAAGATATGAGCGGTAAAGTCCTGAAAACCAGGATTAAGAAAGAGTAGAAATGTAATGAGTGGATAAAAAAAGAGGACAAGATTAAACAGAGAGCAGGCTCAGGAGCTATTCACACGGCTGTAGGTGTGCAGGGGGCTGCGTGTGGAATTAGACCGAGCACTGTGGTGTAAAGTGATGAGGGAGTCTCTGAACCCTGATGTTGTTACACTCTGCTTCCACACCATCAGGATATATCTCCTCCAACCAGTCAATTCACTGTTTGTGTTTGAAGGGGCGAACCGATGGAGAAATAGAGTCGATGACAGCGGTGAGAAGCAGACGATACAAAGAGAGGAGGATAATGATGGAGGCAAGTTATCCTGCCGTGTGTGTTCACGCACGCTGCAGCGTATGTGTGGCTGATTGCATGTGAAAATGTGGATGAAAAACCAAGGCTTTAGGTTTTTAATCAGCCCCATCAGAGTTGCGTACGGGGACTGAGAGAAGCTTTCATGTAGTGGAAACACACACTATCGGTCTCACACTCACACAAAGCATTCCCTATGCCTTCTGTTCTAAATTTACACCAAACATGAGAACAGGAGGCTGGGGGAGGAGGCAAGGTAAAGGAGTGAGGAAAGACAGTTAAAAAAAGGTGGAGGGCAGAAGTGTGGAGTCAGTGGGTGGGTTGATGAGAAGAACACAGGGAGATGAGTGTGAAGGAAGCAGAGACGCAGAAGACTTGTCTAAGCCACTTTTGTATTCACATAATCACCTGAGTGAGGAAGTCGCTTTTTCTTCTGTCGACTATATTTTTTGCTTGATGGATTATAATAAAAATAACGGTGGTTCTCAAACTGAAATGAAGGACGGCAGGTGGAGATGCATCAAGCGCTGTATCTCCTGCCACACATGCAGATACCAGTGGATCGATATTGTCTGGGAATAAAAGTTATCGCACATGGCCGTCCGCAGAAGGAAGAGAGGGCAGATTTGATTTAGACGTCCGGCAGGAGAGATTGAGAGAGGAAGGGACTGCCAGAAAGCTGGAGAGGAGGGAGGACAGTGGTATATTAGTCAAGGTGTCCAGTCGGTGTATTGCCTGCTGTGCAATACCACCTCTTTGATTTACTTCGCAGAGTGACGAATGATAGCGGGGAGGAGACGGAGTGTAGCAGAGACCACGAGGGGAGGAGGGGAGCGCAGCCAACAAGCGTTTAGGCCAAATTAACGGCACCTCATAAATTAGACTGCCACGCCACAGTCATGGCAGGGGGCGTGTGGGGGGCAGTAAAGAAGCGTGGCAATGTGTACACAAACCTGTCGCCCTGATGCCTTTGGATGCTGGCGACCGTGTCTGCATGAGGAGTTAGGGTATCATTCTGTGAACGCCATGTCATGTCCATGACCAGTCAGTGATGCATGTGTGATGCACGTAAAGGCAGCGCTCAGTAAATACTGTAGCTTCGGGAAAACGTCATATGAACCCACGTACTGGAAGCATGACCAAACATATTCTACGCTGCAGGCGCTAGACAGTCATCCTGTTCCAGCAGGGTGAACTTGAAATTGCCGCGGAGATCATTGTTTGTTTATCATTATAAACATTGTGCACTTTAAACGCATTAATACAGTGCTATGTTGATCGCTCATGAGGCAATTCGAAGAAAACACTTGCAGTCTCACACTATCATCGTGAAAATATGGATATTCACCAGGTATCGTCACTCTAAATGAATGGATACGATGCACAGTGTTAGTACCTGGAGTGCTAACACTGCGCTAGGCGTCAGGTAGACAGTGACCTAGATGTGTTCAGCTTCCATGTTGGTTGTTTTGTTATTAGCCATTGGCTATTTTGCTTCTATTGACTACATAATGGTTTCTATTTTCATAGCTTTTATTATTATTATTATTTTTAAATAGTCATATTATTATGAAATTGTATTTAAATAATTTATATATTATTATAAATTTATTTATTTTATTTTTGAGTGGTGGCATTTCTGCATTATTTTCCAAACACAAGCAATACATTATTCTATGGTATGACCAACAACATCTGATAAAATCAACATGTAAACTCTTCTTCCCTGTAACATACACACACACTCACATATACTATGAAATGATGCATACGTCGATAAGAATGACATATCTTTATTTCACTTCATTAAACCGTGAAAATAAAAACCTTTAATCACTGTGCAATATTAGTATAATGTATTGGGTTCCGCGTTTATGCTGAGTATGACGCATCACCCCGACAAGACGTCAGTCGATGGAGAGCAAAGTAGATCCAGTACATTTTCTAATTCAGCACTGTATAGGTGCAGACTTTGAATCATGCTTTAGGTTGAATCATCACAGCGACAACGGAGCTGGTTGCATTTCATACGTGACGGACAACGAGGAAATGATCAAATGAAAGAGTGCGCATGTGAGACATGGGTCGGACAGTCCAGATAATCTTCCACTGTTGTAGAGCAGCTCCTGCTTGGTTGTCAGACTGGTGGAGCAGGTTGCCAGAGTTTTCTATTTCACAGTCTCGCCTCAGCAGGGTGGCGCGCTTTTTCCTTTCAAAATTGCAGCCTTTGCGATTTGAAAAGCATATTCTATTACACTGCAATGTCCATTTGAATTTCTTTTTGGGTACTGATACTTCATTCAAGACCCCTAAAAGATTCTAATACCAATCTTGGTGTAAGATTTCGACAAGAACCTCAGCCAAAGAACGGGGTCTTTGGAACAGTAATGGAATCTATTCTTGATCTACCTTGTTGAGAACTGAAATTTGAAGTTCATTCAGCAAGTCTCGTAAAGCAGGGTTGAAAACGTTCTGAGAAAAAAAGTGAAGTGTGTGACTTGTGCGATCCACAGTGGTCAGTTCAGCAATCCCTCCACCGCGTTTCGTGCTCCTCACCCTATAAATCCTCCCTAATACACACCCAAAGAAACATTTACTCTGCCAGCAGTGTTGCCACTTGCCCATGGCTATGTGATTACAGAGGGTCTTGACGGAGTGAGGAACTAATACGAACACACACGCACACACACACCCATCTTGGCCGTGCAGTTGATGCTGGGAGTGATTAAAGTGACGTGTGTCACCTGGCTGCTGCTCTATCTTAAATCAGGACAGTGAAGCTCAGATTGGGTATTGACTGGTCAGCAGAAGTCTCCATCCATCATGCTGAGAAACGATAGCACAAGAGGGGGGGGGGGCCTGAGGGGGTCGTATAGCACTGGCGCTGCTCAGCGGCTGACTGGGTGACATAAGGTTAGGGCTGGGGCATACGCTATCATTTATACAAGAAAGTAAGCAGCAGAGATGCCACTGGAAGGCAGATGTGGACCGGCACTCGCCGGCGGAGTCCACGATAGGATCGCGACTGACTTTCAGTCAAATGTAAGGCAGGAGTCGGAGCATGCGAGGCTTGCTCAGAGGTAAGAGGCTGGCAGCCATTCCAGCAGAGACAAGCACATGTACACACAGACGCATCACTCTGTCTTAAGGGCCTAAGCAGCATCTTTTGACTGTGTGCCTAATGATAATAAATGAGCCATCATGGATGTGTAGGGAGGCAGTAAGTCATCCTCCTCATCGACAGGAGGAAGACCGGGAGACCCAAGGTCACCCCACTGTCAGCATCACTCTCCCTAATGACTGCGTGTGTGCGCTCACATGCATACTTCATACACCTGATCATAGACGCCAGAGACTTGCGAACTGCACTGGAGGCTGCATTTGTCTTCAGGATAAAGCTGGCTTTTCCCAAACGCGCCTCACTTTCTGCCCCCGGACGTCATTTCTCACAAGTAGTGTCACTTGCAGGTGGAACAACTTTAATTCAGTTTAGCGCTTGTTGTGAAACATAAGCAGAGAGGTGATGTCATCCACCGCAGAATGGCATCCTCCTCACCCAAGGTTGCCAACGTGTACTTTTCAAGTTACTCAGTGTGAACCAAATACATGAAACATATTCATTCTGTTGGACATTATTAGTCTGGTGATTTCTCAGCTGGCTGTTTCATCTACGGCCCTGTCAGGGGAATTCCTTCTCTGAAGCTGCCGTGAGAAGAAAATGTTCCCCGTATGAAAGGAAAAAAATGCATATTTGTTGGAGAGAAATGGCATCTAAAGAGTGGAACGGGAAAGTGGAGCCTTCACTTTTTAGTGTGGGAATTCTTTTCACTCACACACATCCTTACATCATGCCAGAGTGCACCCTCGCACACACACACACACACACATATGCAGGTTGCAAGTTTGGACTGGGAGCTGCAGAAAGCTCATTTGCACCATATTGAAATGCATCTCAATTAAAGAGAAACACATCGAGGTGCCGAGGGAGGAGTGAGATGTGAGAGAATGGGGAGGGGAGGGAGAGGGTGTGAAAAAGATAGTGTGTGAGAGGATGAGAGTTATATTAGGGTGAAGGGGGGGGAGCTCAACTGTCTTTGGCAGGAGAAGAAGGATCCGGAAACTTCTTACATCTCTCCCTTGGATAAAAAAAAAAAAAACATCATTTAGATTTGGAGAGGGATATTGGAGGTATAACTGAAACCAAATCCGCTTTAACTTTGTTCCAAACTAGCACATAAGGCTCGTGGCTGCTAAACCGACATGATTCAGGGTCCATCTGTGGGCTGCGGCTTGTTATTAAAAACCCAAGGCCATGCTCAAAATTGGCACGCGGGAAGTTTGACTACATACTTTCGCTTAGTCCAAACCTGCATTGGCATTTTCACTTTGAACGCGTTTAATGCGCCGACATTATGTTTATAATTGATGTACCCAATTACATCTGTGAGAGCATGTTGTGTGTGTCGGAGATTGTCTGGGTTTAATAAAGAAAATAGATGACACACAATCTGTCACGTGGAACAAAATCTAAATTGGCTTTGGATGCCGCCGACATTTTTTATCGTCTCTGGCGTTCTTAATTAAGAGCGTGATGAAGCTGCCGTCCCACTGGTTTCACAGCGAAGGCTGGAATCTCGACTCCCGATCTGTCACACCACGCCTCTCCGCCGGCCGCTCTAACCTGCGTCTTCGCCTCCAGCTCACCAGACCCGCGCCTTCCGCGCGACGTGACCTACTCTTGACTGGTGGCTGTGTCGGCCCCATTACCATGACAATGTCCCCGCTAGTAAATGAGCTTCATCAGCGCTGATCCCGCCAGAATCATTAAGAAGGGACTAAATTAACACCAACACAGCGCCATTATTGTCTTAACTGCCATCCGCATCACCACGTCAGCACATCATCTGCAAATAGATCATCACATTTCTACCTGAGGACGAGGAACCACTGAGGCATCTGAGCTTTATTAAAAATCGCTCTCAAAACTCCTCGCGATCGAGACATATTTCACGTTGAGTAAGAGTCACTGGCTGAGGGCTGACAGAGACAGTCGAGGACAACATTATTTTGCCACTTTCTTGAAGTTTGTTGGTGAGTTTCACAATTTCCTAAATACCTCGCTTCATTCCAACTGCAAGATTAACACAAAAAAAATAGGAGTTTTTAAATTGCCACATCCTGCAGTGAGTAACAAGAGCGATTCAGGCTCACACCTGTCTTGCTTTGATGGAATTCTTAGTGGGAACATTGCATTTTTAAGAAATTGCACTGGAACAAAATTAAAAATGTTGTTCTGCAACCCCTAATTTTGCACGTACGTCATTTGCCTCGTATTTATTTGAATTAGAAGTAGGGCTGGACATTTCATCGGTTTGCAATCGTGGTCGCGTTTTTCGGCATCTGCGATCAAAGTAAATGTCGATATCTGAATTGACAGGGCCCAGAATGCTAACAAATGTTAGCATTTCTCTCCACCAAATTTGGACACAGAGTGAGTACATCTGATCTGTGCGACACTAAGTGGCCCACCCCGTCTGAACTGTATTGCAGATGCATGTCAGTAGGAATACCACGACTCTGGCTGAACATTTTGACCCCACATTTGTGCTCATGAATTCACAGGCGGTGTGTATGGCAGGAGGAAACAGGTACTGCTGTATTCACTCCAGTGACTGCACTCTAGTTAATCTTTGTTAAATATTCAATTCTTTACTTATTTTTATTAATAATAATATATTCCTATATGAAGTTTGGCTTTGAAATTAAAGCATGTCACACATTTTGTTAACGTAAAGGACTATTTTGTAAATAATTCACCCAAAAACTCTTGTAGAATTACGAAAGAAAATCATTAGTAAACTGTGGACAACAGTATCAGTATCATATTATCGATTTCGATTTCATGAAATAACTTTTATTTATTTTAAGGTAGGTAACATTTTAGCATTCAAAGTACGATTGCTATCATTTGTAAACAACCTCAAATAAGCTCAACGGCACAGCATCTTACTCACACAGGAAGAAAACAGGTTGACCGTATCAGATCATCTGTCTGTTTCATCAGTTTTGCCTGAAAATTCCAATGAAGTCTGTTTCAAGTTCTTTTGCAAACACACTGGCAAAAAATATTTCATAGTGGAGGTAATGACTGAGCATGAATCGCAATGAAAACTCTGCAGGTGAAGTCATTAAAATCCTAGGTATCATCTTTAATGGTCACCACAGTAAAGCCTATATCCCAGCCCAAAACTGTTTCCCACTCTTTTTCCTCTTCAGCTCGGACTTCTGAAGTTCCACAGCCACATTGGTGTGTATCTCCACCATCTTTACTGCCAGATCTTCCCCAACTCAGGACATGACCATTTTTATTAACCTATTGTCAACAGCAAGTCAAAGCCTTGCATGATGGGATGGTCAAGTACCCGTCTGAAAAAGCTTGTACTCAACACTTCGACTGATGAACCTCAACTCATGACGACAACAAAAACAGACCTTGCTCTGTGAGAGATCTTCCGGATGAGCTCTCTCCAGGAAGGACGCATTGATATTCTAACTTGCTCCCGGACTTAAGCACCATGTTCCAATGAAGAGCAAAGCTGTCGGGAAGAGGTCAGTCCTGACACCCAGCCACCTCAGGGGCTTCACCCTCAGGTTGAATTTGTTAAGTTCACCTTCTCCGACCTCCGACAGCTAAGGACTGACAACCTACAAGGCAGGAGGTGAGGAAGCCATGTGCTCTATCTAGTGCAAGTCTCTATTCAGCATCGCAACTATGTCAGCTTTGTTTAGAAGAAAGAAATGTGTCACATTTTCACCTATCTAACAGGTAGAATGTTGCGGGAAAGAGGAGCCATAAACAGGCCAAAGGTTGGTCCTTATTGAAGCTCAATTCATGACCCCTTTTGGAGTTCCTTGTTCTCCTCAGCAGTTTCATCTGCTCCGGTGCATTTCCTTTAATAAAACTTTTCTCTCCAAAGGAAGTTAGTCGTAAACCGACCATGATTTCAATGTTGCTGACAAATCACTCACAATCGAAAAGCTGAGATTAACAGAGTAAGGTGTGACAGCCTCGTACGCACACTTGGCGCTCAAGTGCGTCATTTAAAATGACTCAGTCAGACTCCGAAACGTAATAACTGCTCAGATTAGTCAGTCATTGGGGAAGAAACCAATACCTCGAGCTGATATTTCAGTTTCCACTTCCATTAGAACTTATATTTAAGCAGAAAATTGTGTGTATTTTAAAAAAAATGGATAAACATATTGTCTCAATGTTGTCTGAAGCATTTCTAAGACGAAATAAACCAGGGTTGTTGCTTCATTTGTCAATTTTCGACAATTTTTTTCTCAGATTTGAAGGCACGAACATCTGCTGCAACAGGACATGACTGCAAAAGATCTAAAAATTGTTTTAGGATAGTCAAAGACAACATTTTGCATTGATCAACTAAGAATTATAGTCTTCAATTCTTCATCCATCAGCACACAACAACCAGCCACAACACAGAAGTGGAAGCTAATTGGAACTCAATTTTACTGTGTAATTACATAAATGCACCCAAAATTTGGCATGAGTTATGTGTTTTTCAGTCATGATGGATTTGAATTATTGAAAATCATCAGTGGGAGATGGGTAGAGTGGTGCTGAAAACTTCAGAGGGCAGCTGCATTTTTTTGCCATTAAAACATGGAAACTGAAAATGTTAAATATCTACATCAAGACATGAATATTTGTGTGGACAAGTGATACTAGTCAAAACCTTCTGGAATGGGTGAAATATAAAATAAATGAATAAATCACCCCAAGCAGTTTTTACTCATTGACCATGTTGAGCCGACAGAAGCAAAAAAAAAGGGGTGTTAATGAAGGCAACTGAAGGCATGCGAAGAACCACAACCTGAGGAAGATAGAACTGTTTAAAGGCTGTGATGCATGATAGCTCTGCTACGGGGGCAACTGTTAAAACATATTTCAGCGTCTGGAGCTGTGGCTAACACAAAGTAAAAAGTCTAGAAGATTCATCTCTGGCTTTATCCCATAAAAGTGCCACAAGACAAAAACTGCTGTCCCGCGTTTCCCTTCACAGCACCTTGAAGCAGACTTGAATTTAAGTCAGTGTCATGTTTGGTCGATCCTCTTATCATATATCCCGCCTGTCTATAGTCACAATAAGCTTCTTTTAAATAAAACTCTGGCGGGTGACAAGCTTGAGGGCCCTGACAACTAAATATATAAATATATGGAGGAAAAACTGCTTACATTGGTGTTTCTTCCCGACAATTCTTTGAGTTAGCATAATCTCTGTGTCTTCTCTTTTTTTTTCTTCGCCCCCATCCTTGCATACACCAGTGAACAGACGCTGGTTTCTGACATGTCATGGCATTTTTTACTGTCTTGGTGAAGATTAAAAAAGAGAGTAGAATGTGCCTAACGAAAAAGTCATCTTTTATGGTCAGGAAAATGAAGATTATACATGTTATAGGGGCATCAAATAAGGAGACGGTGAAAAACCAGCAGTTCAATTAAGCAGTACAACATACGTGCCAAGTCGACTCTGTGAATATGATTGTCTTTTTTGCATCTTTGTGTTCTTGTTTCTGTTCCTGTTTATCATCCTGCGTGACATACATGTAGGACCAATGATGCAATCGTGTTGACTGATCTGCTGCCGTTCATTTCCACATACGTGGAATAGCTGACAGATCGATCATCAACAACTACATAAAAGTCCCCTTTGTAGAAAATGATTGTCCTTGTAACTCTTCACTCTAGTTTCTTGGTGTTTCCAAAGGTCAAAATGTCTCTTTTTTTGTGCGTGTGTCACACTTTTGAACACTGAGAGAGCTGCTCTCCGACAAGGAACGGATTTCTAGCTGGACTATAAGTGTGGAAAATATCCAAACACCAGCTCGATTTATGAGAATGAAAGTTTACACAACTGAAATGACCTAGCGGGGCACTCAGTCATGGCCTCGGAGACACCCAGCAGAAGCCTTTCAGCAGCAGTCTCTGAGGCACTGAGAGAGATTGAGGAGGATTTTAATGAAACTCTCTATTAGAGCAAATGTGGTAGCACATAACAAGACACTCAGCACTGGACGGCAAGTGGGAGGTGAGATTCTAACGGATGGTGTGTGGGAGAGTAATGTTTTTGGTTGGAGGAAGTGTGATGTCTCCATTCCAGACCAGCTTAATTGATAAACAGGAAAATCGCAGCGATACTTTCATAGATTTGTGCCTGGAGCCCTCATGAATTCATAATGGCCCTGACAACAATTGCACGGTTAGTAGTCGCTGCAATAACGCGACAGATAGCAGCCTTTAAAAGGCGCACTCTGGGTGAGTCACGCTGGTAAACGAACTGCACTTTCCCTTTGAAAAAAAAAAAAAAAGAATCGGAATATTGACTCACTTCATTGGTGACACTTCTAATGAAGTTACAGCGTGGAGGGAAAGACCCGAGGACAACTCTTGTTATCGCTTATTCGCATCACACAGTCGGTCTCCAACAGACCTCAGATCCACTACTTTTTCTCTCCGTATGTGCGAAGCGAGGAGCCGCTGGGATGAGTGTGTGTGTGTGTGTGTCTCTGCTCACCGATATATCCGGACTTGTGCTCGATGTACGGAGAATCCAGAGGAGTTCCTCGCCTTTCTTTGCCTCAAGTTGAAGACAGCGAGAAGACGCGCTCCCACAGTCCTGAGTCAACTGCGAAGAAGGGAGAGAAGAGGAATCAAACCACCAGCCCGGCGAAAGAGGAGAATTAAGTGGGTTGGTAATTGCGCACGTTTTACGCAATAATCCGGCGCTGAACCTTTTGTTTAAAGGGCGAGGAGGCTCGCAGAGGCGGTTTGGCGTCCCGGCAAAGCAGCGATTGTCAGATTTGACTTCAAACTGAAGCTGACGATGCGCACCCAGATAAGCTCCGGATAAAGAGAGAGGTGGAGGAAGCGCACGAGGGAGGAGGGAAGAGGAGGAAGGGAGGAGAGGGATCGGAGGTGCAGAAGCTCGAGACGGATTCCGTGAACAGAAAAGGGCCACTCCACTCAAACTTATGAAGTAGGTCAGAAATATGCGAGGCACCATCCCCGATTCCTCCTCTTATGACTCCATCTTTCACGCCGGAGCAGCTCAAAGTTAGCCACTCACGCCAGTGACTTGACACTAGTGGGTCTTGTTCTTGCATCCGAGTGGTAGCATTTCTTCAGGCAGCAAGTCCACCTCACCAGCAGACCTGGCGCCTCATCAAGACTCTCCCTAATGGAGTCCTCTCCAGCGAGCAGCAGACTCCTGAAGACTCTTCTCTTCTTCAGAGAAACGCTTCAGGGAGGGAGCTTGAAGGATCCGTCACTGAGTGGAGGAGGTGAACTTCATGACAAACCCTTCTCACATTCTATCATAGACTATGGCCAACGGAGAGGACTTTCTTTCAGTCAGACGCCTGTGTTGAGCTGGGTGTGTCAAACTCAAGGAGTGTGGGCCACATTTGGCCCCCCACATATGCTCCGTGTCCCAGAATGTACAAAACGTTTGGAGCATCTGAGCTTGAGTGGGACATGTATGGTGCACTGTAAATAAGAAACTCTCAATAGTGATCTGATACTTGTTTCATACTTTCCTGTATTTTGCACTAGATTTGTATCTAGTCCGGGTTTGGTACAGGTCAATTATTGACTACAAAATTACGTTTGTTTAGCTTTCAAGTGAGCCTGATCTTAACTTAAGCTGTATGTTTTTTTGTGATCACCTACACACAAAATTGTTCTCTCTGCTGCCTCTGGAGGCAGATGAACCAAAGTTGTGCTTTAAGAATGTAGTCGATGTCAGTGAGGCCTATGAAAGCGCCTGTGATACATACATCACATGCAGCCCATTTTAACGCCATGTCTCTACGTTCTCCTCAAGGTCATCCTCCATTATGGATCAGCGCGTAGCAGTGTTAAAACCACCACTGTATCATCATTGTCTTCATAATGGGTGTTCTATGGGGGCCGGTGTTATCTTATGTTTCCTGTCATGTCTCAAGTTTGAGGGAACAATAACCTCAGCCAAGGACATGTGACTGTTGGGGTTTATCTGTCTGTGAGCAAAGATACTATCAAAGGTACCTCATTATGTACAGTAGATAAAGTGCAATAAGTGTGTGTATTTTTTGTTTTACACCTCTAGTGTCCTTGTCAAGAAAGACTTCTCTTAATACATTATTATTGTTGTTGTCATGAGCATATTACATTCTGTCCACTCAGTTAAAAATGTTGAGTTTACTGTACTTTGTTTAGTATGGCATTGCAGCAATGCTGCCCCGCTATATTTATTTTTAAATGCATTACAGTTCCCATAAATGGAGTGTGATGTTGTAAATAGTTACCACGACTCCATGTTAAGACAAATGTGGAGGAGCAGCAGGAGGAGAAGGAGGAGGAGGGAGAGCAGATAACCTGAGACTGCAGGTTCCTTCATGTTTGTGAAGCAGCAGGAGCCTCAAAGATGTTCACTGGAGACTTTTTGGGATCTCTGCCAGCCTTACCGCAGGAGGAGGAAGTATCTCATCCACACATTAGAACTCTCAAGTAGAAGTGAGTGATGTGGAGATTATTCAGGAGGATTGATGAACTGAGGGGTGATAGATTTTAGGGGGTGGGGGGTGGCGGGGAACACAGGTATGAGAACGCCTCTTTGTTCCACAGTGAGGAAGGAAACAAGTAGAGTATACCAAGCTCTTGATAAAAGTTTTGCTTTGAAAATAAGAAAGTGATCTTGCTTGCACACGCTTCATGTGTTGGGATATGCTGCTCAAAGGTCCTCTATTATTTGGATTTCAAGGGCGTTCAAAGTGATATTGGAGCCCATTGTAGCACTCAGGTACGTTTTTTTTGGCATGAAAGTAATATTAATAAGTAGAATAAATCCATTGTTTCTTTTGGTGCCAAAGTGCTCAAAGGCTGCGGCAGCTTCATATTGAAAGGCTGATGGTGTAATAAATAGCTATGACCAATTCATTCACTGTTTGACTCATCTGGTCCTGTTTCTTTAAGATTTTTCACTTGTGTGACTATTCTGAGGTTGGAGTTGACTTTGGCTCGTGTTCTGTGCCTGGTGTGATCCCTGTCACGCTACACATGCGCCAACATTCATCGATACAGACGCTATATCACCAGCCCTTGTTGGAGAATTGACGCAGCATCCTCCAGCATTTCCACAACATGTATGTGGTCATGCTGCACCACCAGTGACAACAGTCAGAGCTGACATGCCTTCAGAATACTGATCTCTTTTTAGAAGATGAAATTTCATGTGATCACATGTGACAGAACAGTAGAAAGAAGTGGAAACATTGAAACAAGCGGACAACACAACAAGCATCATGGAGGTGGACTTGGTCAAGGTGGTTTTTGGATTGTTTGTAACGAAAAAAAAACTGGAAAAAACATAATAACTAAAGGACAGGAAGATGGCCTTGCGGAACTAAAGTCACACATCCCGCCCAGGGTCGGACCAGACGAGAGAATGGACTGAGATTCATGTGCCATCATTAGAAACTAGTGTTTTTATTGTTATCATTTTAATAAATGTATCTGTCTGTTCTGTTCTGGTACAGCCGCCTTTTTCTTCTCCATTGCAGTTCCGCATACAAGAGTCTGAAGTGTCGTACATGGACGAACAGTATGGGCAGCAGCTCAGTGTAAGTCCAGCTTTTGGTGAATCATTTAAGGGGGAGACAGTTACCCATCATGCTCACACAACACATAAAGCACGTGAACCACCATTGCAATTGTGAGTTCTTTGGAACCTGAAATGAATTTAAATAGAATGATTTTGCTAGAAAAACCATATCACTAATGTATGTTTTCAGATCAAACGGACTCTGGCACCCTAAAAGGCTCACCAACTATACGACACACTTCACTGCATGACTCGTGGTTAAGATGGCAGCATTCATTCAGTCACCCATTCTCTTCGGTTTATTGGCTTGAACAGGCTCGGCGGGAAGCTGGAGCCTGTCCCAGCCACAAATCTGTGCAAAATAAATAAACATGTATCGTAACTCCAGAGATATAATACAATGATATAGTTTTCTTTTTTTCCCCAGTAGGCTCCACATGAAATTCTAAAAAATCGATTGTTACAGTGATATTTTCTATTGTCTGGCCGGAGCTCCCAGGTCTCTCCCAGGTAGCATGTCAATTGCCATTACCCAGACAATTGCAGCATTGTGTGCAGTTGCAGGACCCCTGTTCATCACAGGTCCTAACAAGTGAAGTGGACTATTACAGGCCTTCTCTGAGGATTCCAGGCCACACTTTCTTTTTCCTTTTTTCTTTTTTTTTTGTATGGTCCTCTAGGGAGATGACATCAAGGCCATAAAAACCCACAATCTGATGGAGAGGACGCAATGGATCTGGGATAGAAAAGGGTCTTTTCTTCTTCACCTGGCGGCTCATTTGAGTTTTTCGTCTGCAGTGCGTTTCCTATAAGGTGTTCATGCTCTGAACTAATGAGTGTAATTAAGGATGCGTTGAGATTATGTAAGTATCTACTGTCTGTTGCAAAGCAGCAGATTAATAAGGACATTAGTTAGACAACAGAGAACTTCTATTCACAAAGAAAGTTTCATGTCATGAAAAATGTTCACAGCCTTTACCACTGAATAGAATGTGGCCGATCAGGTGAAGACAAAAGGCAGTGAAGAACCAGCTGGCACAACATCTCAATTTCAATGTTCTACCTCTTAATCGAGCACATTTTAGGGGAAGGAACTTTTTCAAGATTTGCTTTTTTTTCCATTAGCACCAAACATTGAAAAAAGCAAAACAAAACAAAACAAAAAAACATTGTTTAGGCAAGTATTTTATTTAGCGCTCGGAGGATAGGAGCACAAAAAGTCCACTTCCACCCCGACGCATGGGCTTGTGTGATTCAACTATAATTTGACCCATTATAAGACAAATACTAAAATGTGATTCATTGCAATTAACTACTCGTAAAACCTCCGGACTATAGAGTGCACCGGAACATTATCCACTGCCACTAAAATTAAGAAGGAAAACAGTTCTTGTTCATACATAAGGCACAGATGCAGTGTAGAAAGGTTAAAAATGCATGAGGATCACTTCTAAACTAGTTTTGAAAATGGAGTCCAGGATCGAGACTGAGTGAAGAAACAAACTGGGCAATGTTCTAAACTTGAATCATGAACTTCTCACATCTTTTATTTACATTAAACCGCTTAAAATGCGCTGTTTTCGCCTGTGTGTCAAAAGCTCTGACACCACAGCTGGTCTCAGCTGCTGCTTCTCGCCTCTGCTTCTCCAGCAGATCAGACATGGAGACAAAAATAGAGCGTTTTGAGCTCTTTAAGGTAAATAAAACACCTGTGATTTGTGACGAGGCTTAATATTTTGGCAGCAAGACGCCCTTTAGCCTGTAAAAATCCATATATTAGCCACGTTGTTTTATAAGCCGGAGAGTTCAAACCATAGACGACAGACTCTTTTTAGACTGAATTGGAATTGTATTGCATTCTTTCAATACATGAATTCATTGTGTTCGCCTATATTTGGGATTCATTAAATCAAAGAGAGCATTTGGTTTGATCCCGAGGCTTCCAGAGATCAGTCACTACTACCGTAACTCTGTTGACACGCGGCTATTCCATCATGTTGGGAGGAAAGTAACATCAGTAATAAACAAATAATAATAAACTAATTAAATTCAGGTGAAACCTGCTGACTTACCTAGACACAGGCCAAAAACTAGCAACATTAGCCTGACGTGATACAGGGTGTGCTTTGATGTTGCTATTGTTATCTCATTGGCTGGATTTATCCTTTGTCATGAATGACATTGAAGCTTGGTGTATGTGTTGTGGTGCCGAAGATGTGGGGAGAAATGAGCTGTTTAAATCCTTTAAAAGACTAGTAAGGGATGTGTGTTCAGTGCTCGAGTCTACCCACTACAATAGCTTCATCTTTATTGTAATGGGAAATCGAGTTTTCATTGCTAAAAAAAATAATCGACTTGAACATAAACAGCTGTTTGACATGGTTTTGTCTGCAACTGGCTCATGGATCTTGAGGTTCTATTGGTTGGGGCCGATACCAGTCTTCAAAAAATAAGGCAAAAAAAGAGTCTGCTGTTCCTGGTACTGTAGAGCATGTCAACAACCGGAGCCCGAAATAACCATCTGATTTGATGATGAAGCAGACACACCAACAAGAGGCACCTGAGCAACCACAATTCCCCAAAGAAACACGATCAATATTTCTCACCGGTCCATCTGTCACTGCAAACAACAAAATAAATAATGATTTTATTCATCAAGGAATGCTGTGACCCACAATTGGATGAAGGTGTTTGAGATGTCTAAGGTGTCCGGGGTGCCATCAGGAGCAGGGAGGAGATCAGCCAGCGTCTACGGAGGAAACCATGTCAGTTACATCGACGAAAACCAGGATCACACATGAAAGGAAGGGAACACTTGTACTTGTATTTTACAATTGAAGGCACCAAGAGAAGGGACGTCCACTCCCTGCCTCCATCATCATCCCGACTTTCAGGCGCATCCTCTGTTTGCCTACATGCCCAAATATTTGCAACATCTTGCTGTATGTTTGCAGAGTGTTTGGAATCAAAAGTCAGTGTGTCTGTGTGTGCGTGTACGTCTGCGTGCCGGTGCACGTGCGCGTCCGCATGTGTCAGAGAGAGCTTTGTACTTGTGAAAGTCTGCAGATCTGAGTTTGTATGTCAGTACGTTTGAGTGTTCTCTGTCTGCAGTTGGTCCGCATTATAATCTAGCACAGACACGTGAGCCTCTCAGACGTGCAGAAACGCTATACAACAACATAATTATGATGTTCTACTGCTCAACACTGCTCTATCTATCTGGTGTTGTGTGTGTAGAGCTGGGCCTTTTTTCACCTTGTCATATTGATCCGTTTCTGCTGCTGTCAGGATTTCTTAACCTGAACATACTGTCGCTGCATTTGCACGTTGACGGTACATGTCTGGTGTATTTATACATCTCTTTCTCACCCTTAGTCATTATATATGCTGAATATTTTGTCACGAACAGGACGCTATGATGCAACCAAAATTATTTCATAAACAGCTCATTTTGTACCATTTTTTCACCTAACCTAAATGAGTCATAGCTTATCGGCAAATTGTATGTCAGAAAAACACCTCTCTCCCACTCCCCGGAGATTTGGTCATAATATCGGTATAATTTCATAATAATGGATCATCATTTTGTAAGATCTATTTTAAGATCGGTTTATTTAATTATCAAGATGCATTTCTTTTTGCTCTGGATTGAGAAGAGGGACCATGCAACGCAAGGACGTCAGCAAAGTTTTTGGAGATGAAATGAAACACCAACTTCACTCACAACTAAGGATTCTAAGACTCAGAACATAGTGGTCCTTGGATTACAACAAGTTTCAGAGCTACAAGTTTCCTTTTAAACATATTCCAAACTGTTGTTTTCTGTAACATCAAAATTTTAATTTACATAAGTAAACGCAGCCTATATGTCCTCATGACGGTAATAGCAAGGAAAACAAGGCTAAGAATAATCCACTAATGGCTCTTCTTCGGGTGCTCAAGTGAAGACTCTTTTGACACATTGCTGTTTAATACAGGGAACTGGCACGGATAATGTACGTATAGATGGATTTGGAATGCTTAATTGTGACTATGAAATAAAAGTGTAAAAAAAAAAAAACATTTTCACCTGAGCTACACTCTGAGCACGACAGGACGAGCACCTGTGTTGTTTGTGTTTGCACCAGTAAAGCAAACTTATCAAAGATATAAAACAGTCATAACTTACTGCTAAAAAAAACTAAATAAATAAAAAAAATTGTGGCAATATTAAAGCACTGGTTGCTGGATTCAAGTAGCTGATGCTTGCATCGGGCATAATATATATATATATATATATATATATATATATATATATATATATATATATATAGTCACTTGGCTGGAAAGGTGAGACAAATGGGAAGTGTGGTCTGACAAAAGCCTCTTCTGCAAGAGTTTTACGCCAGTTACAAGAGAATTGGCAGCCCTGTGCTAACATGTTAGTGCTCTCTGCTAACCGCAGCTCAGTACAGCTGTGCAGGATTGTAGCTCCTGGAACAAAACCATCTATGCGATCGATGGTCGTCCTGGGCTGTAAAGCTGTGGGGAAAGTCGTTGGATATTGGTTATTTAATCCAGCTCCCACAGAATCTCTCTGTTGCTGCATCTGCACACAGGTCTGTGATAACAGGGTCTCTATCACTGAAACAATTTAGCCCCCAAAATATGACTGTCAGAACCTGTGCTGGCACCTTGTTATTACACATTAACTGCTTTGTATATTTATGAAGAGTGAATAATACTCTTTGTAAATACACAAATACACTTCGGCCAACACCAATACGTATGAATGCTAAGCCCACTGAAACCTTCTTGTATCGATATGTTAAGCGGTCGTCCCAGTCCTTGGTGAATCAGTCAGATGGTTTTCAATTTTCCGTGCGCAGACAGAGGCCAGTAAGTGGGAAGCGTCAGAGGGCAGGAGAGTAAATCACTGAGCGGTTCAAGTGTGGATTTTACATCCCAGCCCGTGAACGCCACATTGGTTTACGCACTCGGAGAAGCAACGCTTTTAAAGATTTACGACGACTAATCGAAGTGCGATGCACCTGCTGTTATGTCCACATCAATCTGTCTCCCCAATATTCATTAAACCACAGTTTGAGCAGGAGCTGAACATGAAAATGGTCTGCTTTAGCCTCCGGGCTCACACATCACTGAGGTCTCAGTGTTCCCTTCTCTTGTCTTCCTACACATTATTCTTTCTTCAAGCCCATTGCAGCTGAGGCAGGGATGTCACCCCCCTCTTAATGATCCGTCCCGTGGGCTGCCCCTCATTAATGCGCTCCAGACACTGGCGCACACTGTATTTGCCGTTATATTTTGAATGCTACCACGATATGCTCAGCAAAAAGCATCAGCCATTACTCATTGTGCGCCTCTGCTTTATTCTTATCACCTTATTATGCTTTCATCCCCTCGTTTTCCACCCCCGTCTTCTCACCTTTACCCCCCCCTCCTTCCTTACATTCCTGCTAAGAATGCAGTTCTCCTTAAGCACGACGTTCGTACATGCTCTTTGTTATCCACTCGCAGGGTCTACGCTGAACGCGCCAGTTGTTTGTGTCCATGTTGCAGCAGGAAACTCAGAAACTAGGCCACGTCGACCACCCAGGGGTGTGAAGGCTCAGGGGGCATCAGAGCATTGCAGTTTGAGCATAAAAAAATAATCAATCATACATTTAAAACACATTGATGGCAAAAAAAAAAAGAAAAATGTCCATCCGGTCTGATGGACCGCTAGTTCTCCTCAGTGACAGGCAGCACAAAGACAGCTATTTAGAGAGTCACTGTCAAGGCTGTGGCGCTATGCACCAATGTGCAGTATGATTTGATCATATCCGCTGAATTAGAAGGCTAAATAAGTGTAAAACTAAAGCGAAATGCAGCAAAAATGTGCGAGAACCGGAAGCGTTCCTCGACATCTCTTGGATAGTGTTAGCTCGCCGGCACACACGTCAAAGGCCAGGCAGGAAGGAAGGTGGCTGATATGTCACTGTAATATTATAGATATGATATATAGACATATCTTTGAAAAAATATGTAATTTAACTGAATATTAAATATAAATGTTTATAAAAGAATCATGACAAATAGGTTATTCAAAGTCACTTGGAAAACAAGTTAGGAGTATTATATGGGAAAGAAAAGAAATGGAATGAAAACAAACCTTGAATGAAGATGGCGTCTATTGACTGAATACATTTCATGAGCATGTTTAATCAAAGCAAAGTGACAGAGGAGAAGTGGCAATAAGCTAATGTACACCACAATTACTCAATTCCTTTTTTCACTCCGCAGAAAGTTGTTGTTCACTTGTACACGTGAAGACACAAACCCCACAGGACATAACTTACAGGCGCTTCCCAACCTACAGTAGATGACTTGTCTTTGTGTATCCAGAGTCAAAGTTTGTATAGAATATGAATGGCACGAGCTCTGTGTTTGGGGCTTATTTTAATAGACGGTGATGAAAAGTTGCCAGGCTGTTTGCATCAATGAGTCAACTGGTCATTTCTCTGGTCACTGGTTGATCAATCAGATCATTTTCAATTCTCCTTGTGGCGGCAGAGGACAGTGAGTGGGAAGGGTCACAAGCAAGGACAGCAAATCATTCTGTGCGTATTGCGTATTGCCCAACAGTTTCCGACTTAGTTGAGCTGCACTCTGGCATCTGCCATGTTCCATAAATCATAAATGTGTTCAATTTCCAAGTCCAGATGAAACCATTAAAGACTGCCACCTACGTGCCATTCGCACACTTTCCTATGAACCTTAATCACATGGTAAATAAAAGAGGAAAAGCAGAGCTCTGTCTGTCAATATCAAGCTCAGCCTGAAACAATGGGCCCAAACCTCAGGCCCATGGGCCGTTTGTGGCCTGCAAAACACTGCATAAGTGAGTTCCAGATGATGACATTTAGGGTTTACCTTGTAGGCATCTTTATTCAAGTGTTAATCTAATCTAAAACCACCAAAACATTGAAATGGGATTAATGTCATCAAAAAACACAAAGAAGGATTAAAAAAAATGTACAAACACAAGTCTCGTGAGACTTCTCAGTCCTGCAATGCAATGTATGTCATTTTGTTAAGGAGCCTGTTCTATAGAGCTTCAAGAGTCTCACGCTGGCATTGAGAAGAATTGCCAAGAAGTATTTAAAAAAATGCAAATAAGTAACAAAATGCAATATGGCCAATGACAATGACAAGACCCTTCATTTTTCACTTTATTATTTTTTCTTTTCAAGAACTTCCCCATAGTTGTTAACTATCACAGATTTGCAGCTGTTAAGTCACTTCAGTGACACACTACTGCCTCCATACGTGGCTAATGTGTTTAAACCGAGCGTCTTGTGGCCCTCACGACCCAAAGGTGTAAGACAAAAAAAGTTTTAGCGGCCCTTTAGGCGGCGCTCGCGACCCAACCATGGGCCCCGGCTCTACGGTTAAGAGTCACTGCTGTAGCCTGCAGCACGACAGTCGACTTACAGTGCGCATGTTCGCAAACACTTCCAAGGTGCTATGAGGGTGACAGGACACTTTTTATCATGACATTGTAGGCATTTCAGAAGGAAAGTCCATAACGTGGATCTTGATATTTGAGTAAAACATATTGGAACCTCCAAGTAGGGGAAGTGTCCCTCTAGCCCATTGTGAATATCGATACTGTCATTAATTTCAGCGGGTGTCCTCTTCTAGCAACACACAGGTCATCTTCAGCCCAGTCTCCCTCCACCCTGCATTGATCACATCTGATTCCCATTGACCTGCGGACCTCATGGCTCAGACGCAGCAAAAATAGAGCCCTTCTGTAACCTCACACCGTAAGGTCAGGTCACCCTGGGGGACGCAATTGTTTCAGAGAAAGAAAGAAGAACGTTGCATGTTCTGTCTGAAAGTGACCATCAGTGCACATGAAACTTGCAGAAAAATATCAATTTTTTCTTCCAGCATTTAGTTGTATGTTTTGACAATGTGACCATTAATGTCCGGAATTAAGCCTATTTTTCTTTACTTTAAAGGAGCCCTATTCTCCTTTGACTTATGGACCTACGGACCTATGAACAAGTGTAACATCAACTAATAATGAGGTGCAGGTATCTGTAATACAATGGGGGTAGGACTCCATTAATAAGTTATGAAATGTTTAATAATGAATCATTATTATTAATTGAATAATAATAATATAAATATAATATAATATAAATCCAAGTTCAATCTGCACACACAAGCTTCAACATTGCGTCGAAGTGCTCTGGCAAAGTTCTTGCTGCTGAACAACACATAGTTTTTTTTGTTTTTTTGTTTGTTTTTTGTTTTGTTTACTTAAAGTTTGCAATCTCATTTAAATGAATCTCTTAAAATTGCAGCCCAAATTTGCCAGTTATTGCTGGAGTGAAAGGTGAGGAAAGAGTTATGATGCCTGCGTCCAGTAATGTCGATATTCCAAGGTCATATTTAAGGAATTTCTCACCAAGGATAGAGCACCACCTTTGATTTTGTAATATACGATATACAATGTTTTGTAAAATAATACAATGAGATCAGATAAGTAAATATCTCATAAGAGACAATAACATTTGATAGTTCAGAACATTGTCCAAGTCCAGCTTAAATGCTGCGTTTTAATGTGTGTACGGTCAGATCACTGCTGGTCAACAGCACTTAGACCACTGCGCTCAAGTGTTCAAGTCGCATTCATGGCAGTTGCTTTTTTAAATGTGCACAACGGGGATTGCTATTGGCCGCCCACTCTGCATTGTGTGCACCATGACTGACCAGTCACCCTTCTGAGTGACTGACGTCAAGATCAAGATCAAGTTGTGGGATGTTCTCTTCCTCTCTCAGTTAATGTTTCCCTGATTTTTCTTGTGGACACAATTAAGTTGGCAGTTTTATTCATTAAAAACAGGTTTATTTGGTGTTTCAGTATCCACCAAAGCATCTTTTTACAGCAGTTTTTTTCAGCAAAAGTACGTCATGGAGCCTTTGCTCCTTAACCTGTTCCATCAGCGTGCTCAGTGCCGGCGACTCACTCGACCTGGTTGTGCTTGTTCTTAAAACAATTTGACTTTGGAAATACATGGACTTTTACAACTCTTTTACACTTCAATGTATGTTCATGTTCCATCTTGTAGACATGAGATGAATCTGGTGGACACATGGAAAAGCATCATAGGGCCCCGTTCAAAGAGACGAAGATCTGAAATGAACAGCACAGGTTCACAGGTTCCCTTTTCACAGCATGATGAGAAGTGGATATACATGAAAACAAGATGGATGCACCAAAAATAACCATCATGGAGTCATACATATATGATCTAACAATGGTGCTTTAGAGTGAAGCAGAGTCAGCAAACATAAAGTTAGTGTAAAAGCTCTGGACTTTTGGTGACTGTGAAGCAGCTGTGTGATGCTTTGATCTGCCTCCATTTAAACCTTTTCCTTTACCTGTTAAATTCTGGGGGTTGTCTTTTAGGAACAGACAGTTTCTTCAAGATCATGGGGTAATCTGAGGGATTATGGCTCTCTTTGGGAGAAACAGGTACTGTGAAAATATACTGGAGAAAAACCCAAACTCTCAGCCACAAAGGTCACGCTTCAAGGTGAACTCTGCTTACTTGCTCTGCTGCCGAGAAAAGGAGGCCAAAGCCCATTTGCCTCTGTGTTGCAAAGACGTAACCAATGAATGAAAGTTTGGGTCGACTGCGACTCGCACAGCTTCTGTTTCTGCCACAGCCAGAGCACTGATGCAAACATTCAGAGTAGAGTAGAGCCTTATTAAGCACAGAACAACGAGAATGTTTCCAACAGGAGCAGAGCACCATGGACAGTTCCACAGGCCCCGGTCATCCAGTGAAGGGAGAAGGGCTCAGTGCTGCCACTCCCACACCATCAAATACCGACTACGATCATGTGTACTTTGCGTCTCAGATTTCCATGATACATCTGTGTTGCAGTCGTGATAGGTGCTCGTGGGACAGTGAGTAAGGCACATCATCATTCGATATGCTGTATATACCAAGTGACAGAGCGTAAGGATCACATCACTCTTTCTTCAACTAGCCTTCTTGGTAGCTTTCCGTTTGTGACTGAATGCGAGACCCATCAGTTGTGAATTGCTTTACACACAAAAGGTAACTGTTTGGGATTGTTGCTCAACGATTTTTTGGAAAATTGTAAGCATTCGGTGGGACAAACCACGCTGTCACATTCATCATGTCGTCCCTCAGAAACAGACTTTATTTGAGGCTGGAGTTGCTTCGGTGGTGCATATCCAGCGACTTGGTGCGTAGGGAGAGGCGCCCCCCATAGGATTTGAAATCACAGGCGACCCTTGCCGTAGCTTGGTCCACTTCCTGCAGACTTGATAAATTGCAGATTTTCATCATGAATGTATGTGCATTTTTCGCAGAGATTGTTCATTACGTCAATGGTTCTGTGTGCTCAGAGGCATTTTACTGGGGTTAAGCTGGGGTTAGTTAAACCAAGGCCTCCTGAGTCGACTCATGTCTCCGTTGAGTGGCGACATATGACGAAAAACAGAATTACAGCAATATAGAAGCAAAAAGAGGGGTGAAGTGAATGGAGACTGAGTCAGTACCTGAGTGTCAAGGCGCAAATGACAGACCAGGAGTCTACAAGACAGTGATCCTACCGGCTCTCGGAGCTGTTCTCGTCTAGTTCAGGATGAGTCACAGTTCGCGGAGCTGTTAATTACGCCGATGGCTGAATCAAACTTGGAGAATGAGAGCAGCTGTCTGCACATTTACATATCACACAGCCTACATGTCCTGGAAAGAAGGGAATGTAGCTGGGCAGCGAGTCAGGAGGGGGACCGACGACGCAGGAAATGGGAGGAATGAGAGAAGGTGCACTCAAACAGCGCGGGTACGGAACTTCACCGAGGGGAAGAAGAGGGAGAACGGGGAAGGAGGAGTGCAAAAGCGGGAGAGCAACATGAAGAAAGTGTGAAATTACAGTGCATAAAACCGCCTCATTTATCCCAATTTAATTATTCATTATGGTGAGATTCATTTTTTACTACTTATCCAGGTCGAGTAGTAAGAGTTTCATCAGGGACTTAAAGTTTTCTCCGCCACTTCAAAAAGTTGGATCTACAAGATCCAAGGACTGGATATGTATTCCCTTTGTCTCCTCCAACTCTGGGTGCCTGTCGGAGGTCACTTGTTGTCTGGGAGACACGTGCACATAAATATTACAGTGGCCTTAACACCTTCATCCTGCTCTTCTTGTCCCAACACATGCGCCTGACCAGCTGTCTGGATAAAATGGATCTGCCGACACATTGGTTTAGAGTTTGTGGATCAGTGAGCGACATTTTTCATCAATATTCACGCTGCTTCTGACCTGGCTCTGGATTTTTGTCTATGAGAACATTATTTTATTAATATTATAAGGAATAATATTGTGTCTGCAGAGTATTCTGCAGTTCAAGTCGGGATAAGAGGTCTGTGACAGTAAACCAGCCAACAAAGAGCTGAGCTGAGAAGTGACGCGCTTGACTCCTGCAATGGCCAAAATAGAAAAAACTCCATTCAAGTCACAGACATGGAAATGCATCAGCATTGCACCTGCTGACAGGCCGGATGCTTTGTTGGAGTTCACTTCTTCTAAAAATAAAATGTTGTGTGAGGAAAAGCCTCCGACAACACATACACACAGACACATATGGAGTGTCTTGTGATACGACGGTTCATGTTGCTGACCAAAAGTTCCAAAAGTGAATATGTTGCCAATATTCAGGAAAAATTAAAATGCGTTTTCTGTTTCATGAATTGATAAAAAGGTAGAACTCCCCTCAAAATAAATAAAAACACTGTTTTTGATCATCAGAATTAAATCCCTCTCCAAAAGGCATCCGTTCTCGCGCGGTCTGTCTCTTCAGATGTTCGACTCATGACTTAAGTTCCACGAGCAGTGGACCTACTCCTGTTTATATTTCATTTGAATGCGTTTCAACACGTGGTATTTCATCTTTAACATAGAGATGATTATTCTGAGGCCATGTTGGCCGATTGTTTACATGTAGCAGTGGCCATGAAAGAGGTCATTTATTGTTAGGGGAAATGAAAATAGAGAAAAAGAGGGTGGAAAACGCACAGCCTGACCTTCTTCAGGTTAAAGAACGTCAATGATAACAGACTCAATGCATGAATCAATATATGTTATCAATATTTTGAAGAATGTTTGTCCTCAGCGAAGATGCAAGTATGGCTTTATAGTTCAGTATTTAGTCTTCAAGCTGGAGTTACTGCATGTAAAATGGTTATTTGCATAATGTGTCTCCAAAAGCTTTCTTCATTACTAATTTTAAGATGCAAAAGTTACAATATGATCATGTGTAGCTAGGTTTCTCTGTTTAACTGTATACATCAGTCTTCAAAGAGATACAGTCACTTCACATTGATTCTTTGTGATATCTATTATTGTAATGTTCGCTCCTGGAGGCTTTAGAGCCTTTATCAAAACTGTTTTTGACTGTGATTACATATGATCTAATATACGGCTTTTTATTGCATGCAATAATAATAATAATAATAATAATAATAATAATAATAATAATAATAATAATAATAATAATGATAATAATAATAATAATAATAATAATAATAATAATAATAATAATTACATACTTACATACATTACATTGTCAGTTAACTGTTGCTGAGTCCTGTTCAGTGTTCAGGGAGGCAGAAATACACCGTGGACAGGTCACCAGTTCAGTTCACACACCATTCACACACACACAAACCTAGGGGCATGGAATTGAGTTAGTTCTCCATGCAGAAAGGCCACTGGTCCGACCCGGGAATTGAAGGGGGGGTAACCTTCTTGCTTCAAGGCGAGAGTGCTAACCACTAAGCTGGCGTGTGGAAAAAAAAAAAATCATAAAATAATAATTATAATAATTGTCCAAAGCAAACACAAACTGTCCAAACACATGCAAACGCAGAGAATCTGGCGCACATCGCTGGAGCAGAGGAGATTTAGAGCAGCAGCTGCAGCTCTAATATCAGTTGAGCTGCAGAGACTGAAGGGCACAGAAGTGGCAGGACAAAGGGAAACCAAGATAAGCGGAGATCATGACAGAAACAAGAAATAAATGCCTGTGGTAATAAATACATTAATAAATAATAAATAAACACAAGCAGAATTGCTTGAACTGAACTCAGTGAACGCAGGTTGGGATCATTGTGGGTGAAAGGCCAAAACTACGCTAAACAAAAGTTTCATGGAGTGAGGTGGTGTGAAGAGGGGCAAAATAATAATAATTTTAAAAAGTATTTGGGGAGTGTTTCAGTTGAAAATCATGCCATTTCCAACAGACCTCTTGTTAATGATTTGCTTCTGAATCAGAAAACCCTGAACGAAAAAAAAAAATCTTCTGTTTCAAGTGTCATTTAAGTAAGATTTACATTCTTACATGCACTAAAATTCAAAAATATCGATACATATTCACTGAAAATCACTCTATCAACCTATTTCATTATCGTTTGTGAAGTGTAACAGTATATTAAAAGCTGTTTTCCCATCAATAATATCTTCCTCAATAAATAAATAAACACCATTTTTTAACCAAGGAATTGACAGCTATCACTCACCATGTATTTCAGGACACAAAAGTGGAACGGATACACCTACGTACAACTTGAGCCTGCTATAACCAAGCTTTGGTGCCATTTGCCTGCAGGACTGAGCTGACCGTGGTGAGCACCAACTCTTGACAGAATTTTTAAATGCCGTGTCTTGGGATGCTGTAAAATCAGGTTTATGATCTGCTCTCATCAAACAGACTGGGCCGCTGCTTTTTGGCCGCAGTGTTTATGGAGCGTGACGCGAAGGCAAATGAGATAATTGAGTCACTCACAAAGACGCTGTTCATGGCCAGCAGGTGGCTGTGCTTATAGTGCGTGCGTGTGTGCATGCGCGCGCGTGCCCGCCATCCATTTCAGACATCAAAATTAAGGATCAGAGGAGAAAAGACACAAAGTCAAACATCCATCACATTTTCTTCTGAGTGTTTTAATGCACTCACTTTGAAGAAACAAGTGCAAACGCTTCCCACCACTGCCAGGACACGGACGCGTGAACACAGACTGCACCCATCCCCCAGTTATTCCAAGTTGCAGGGCTTTTTGTCCCACAATAACATGGTCTGGGGTTGAACCACTGGGGGTCAGCAAAGGGTTTTATTCACCCAGACATTTCTTCCATGATGCGGTCATTTAACTTTATCAAATTTCTGTCTTAGACATCTGTTGCAGGTGCAAATATGTCCGAATTGGAAACACAATGGATGCGTACTTGCTCAAAATCCTCAAAATTCTCACCCACATCACAGCAAACCGCAGCTTCTCTTGTGATGCAGCAGGGGAGGAGTCATCCTTTCCGGCCTCTGCTGGGATGAGGGTTGCCACTCTTCATGCTCCCAAATGAGGGACTCCCTTTGCTGAGCAGGCCCTGCAATTCCTAAGTGGCTGCTTAAGTCGTGATCACCATCGTTGATGTGCAGGTCAGTGGAACCAAAAAGCGTCTTCCCTCCAACCCCCCGCCCCTCTTACCACCCTCCTTTCATCAAAAGGGAGATATTTGATTTAATGATGCTACCACAGTGCATAACACAAAAGGTCTGAACGTGATGTTAAAGTTATATTGAGTGATATCCAGCAACACATCCAAGACCCTCCAAGGGGTCAAAGATCACACACGTCCGAATGTCAGCCTCTCCTTTTGGAACGTCACACAGGAAGAGCTCCATTTATCTCGATTGAAACACAACGTGCAGAGCTGACTTCAGCATCAGCATTGGATGCAAAAATCCACTTGAAAATATTATGACGCGTTGGGATTAACAATCTGTTGTACACACACACTCCAGGCTCCTGCCCTCCTATTCTGCCAGGTAGAGACAAAAATGTTGGTTCTCCACTCACTAGGAGGGTTTCAAAGGTAGCAGCACCTTGGTGTGTTGAAGACTACTGAATACCTCCCATGTTAGTTCAATAACCTACGCATGATTTGCACTTTGAGTACAGTACAATTCCATATATCAAGGGATGTGTGTCAACCTTAGCTGTGATGTCTTCACGGCATCACCATGGCAGCCAGATGGGTCATCTCGATACAAGGCTGTTGAAGCTTAGAAACGTTCTTGGGGGGGAAGAAAACTGACTGGCAAGTTGGAGTGAATCTCTCATGTTCAGGCATGAGCGAGCGTAAAGCAGTGACAAGGCGCTCTGTTATATGGGCCAACAATCTGCACATGGGTTCTCAGGGGTTGCAACACTATTGGCCAGGCACATCAACTGTAGCTATGCAGCCGTGGATGGTTGAATCAGAATCAGAATCCAATGTATTGCCATGGTCAGTGGGAATCCCACCAACTAGGGAAGTACTTTGGAATAAAATAAAATAAAATAAAAGAACCCATATATCCGGACACCACACATCCTCACCCCCATGCCCAAAGTCAGCCTTCAGCATTCATATATTCTGCCTTCCGCAACATACCCTGACACCGTGGGCAGCATGTCATGTGACAGACGGTGCACCTTTAATGCAGCAGTGTGTTAGGAAATAAAGCCCCTCCAATGGCGAGGGTCAGTAAGGATGAGAGTCGTGTTACGGGGCGATATATTGCAAGTAAGAGCCAGTGTAAATATGTAAAGAGAGGTTGTTAACGTTGGCGTGCATTGTAAATCCCCACCTACCTAGAGCATCTCCTGGGGAAGAAACACCGATACGTTGACCTGCAAAGCAAAACATTTTTCGTCCAACGTTTTTCCATTGATGCATCTGTCTATTCTGCAGCCACAGCAAACGTGTGAAGGTCACACATACCGTCCTGCATATCACTGCACTACATTGCACTGTCTACAGTCTTACCCCATTCTACACAGGGAGAGCAGCTCCTTCACTCTACTCTTCTCAAATGCAACAGTGTGCAGCTGCTCCATGTTGTCTTTTCAGCACCCTGTCAACAGTTGGGAAGCGGAGTGTGTGCATGATGCCAAAGATGTTGGTGTCCTCACTAACGGCACTCTGTATCCCTCTGTCTTATGGCATTGTTTTTCACAGCCATGTTGCAAACAGCCTCCTCCTGTTCAGCTGTGAAAAAGGGACCCTCTGCCACCCCTGGTCATCTGGCAGTGGCATGTGGAAAAATAAATAGAGTGCAAAACAATCCCTCTGTAATAATAGTGTATACTATACTGTGAACATTGCAAAGATATAGAAGCAAAGTGGAGTGGTGTAATGGTATTGAGCTGAATGTTGTGTTATTGGCGGACACAAGCCTCCACCTTTGCAAGTCCCTTATCTCATCAGGAACCCCCCAATACTAAACCTCCCGTGTCCAGTTCCTTGTCCTTCCATTACCAAACACTCCAGCTATATCCTGCGCACTTGTCAGCTGATGTTTTTTCAGAAAGCCAGTGTCATTCTGAATTGATCATGGTAGATGTGGGAACACGTTCAGATGTTCGGGAACATGAGGTTGGTTAACCAATGACTAAATGTTGAGGTGGGGCACCTCCAATTCATTTGGACCATCTTGTCAAAGCGACTGATCATGATGGACGCATCAGACAATTCTGCAGATCATTTGCAACCTGTTCAAAGACCAGAGAAACGGCGTCTTTGATGTGCACAAGTGGCACCATGATGTGACGACTGAACCCACTGCTGATAATTATAATTCTGATCTGAGGAAACACTGCAGTGGTTCACTGATGAGCGAACCACAAGACTCGTCTTTCACAACACAAAATCAAAGAAATGAAAAATGAATGTGTGAATAAATGGGTGACAACTATCACATGTCTCACCTCTCCCTTTGCACTTTGGTGAAAGCTGTCGAGATGTGACTTCCTTCACTACCATTTGCCTGTCGGCAGGTGAGAACAGTGTATTTTAAATGAAACACCAACACAAAAAAATCCATCATATGCTCACTGAAATTGAAGTTTGCTGTATGTTTCAGCTATAGCTTGTCTGCTGCAGCCAAAAATATGGAGACACCATGAATTTTCATGCCCGAAAGGAGGCTATATCAGGACATTTAAATTATGGAGTGAAAAAACAACAACGGCGGTTTTAATATTTTGAAGACAACAAACAGCAGATGCATGTGTGAAGAAGGTGGAGCTGAGAAGGTGCAGCAACCAGCGACAGAAGGATAATTGCATTTTTATTTGCTCACAAGGTTAAACAGTCAAACAAAAAAGATAAGTTATGTTCCCTGACAACAGCAATTACAGGCGTTTTTATCCATCTGCTGTAGATTTTACATAAAATGTCACGCATTCGTCTGTTATTATTTCTTAAGGAACTCAAGTGAAGTCAGTATAGCAAAGGGTTTGATGCAGACCTATGGTGTTGTGTGTATGCATGAAATGTTCTGCACAGCAAGATAAGCAAATGGCTTGCATGGCATTTTAAAATACGACAGAAGCATGTGCTTGCATGGTGTTTAACCTGAACACTCTTTCCCAGAAAAAATACAGTTATATTTGAAAAGATCATTTGTGAGTACTAGTCTTTGAAAAGACTCTGGTGACCTTCACGTAATGTGAGGGACACTTTCTGAAGTCAACGCTCATGACATACTGTATTTGTTCTCACACATTGTACGGTCCAAGATGGCTGACTAACAGACACTTGGACCCTCAGCCATTTTTCCCTGCATGAGAAAAGTTGCCTTTTTAACTCCATTCTTAAAGTCTTCTCATTCCATTCAATTCCGCCTGAATGTATTTTGTTTTCTGACACAAACCTCTGACAGTCAAATGGCACCTCTGACTGGAAACCGTAGACAGAAAGGTAAAAACGGTGTACTTCGATCCAGGATGTTTTTGACTATGACGGGACTGGCTGATGTGCGATCAGCTACGCAGCAGAAGTAAACTAACTGGGTGGGATTTGATTAAAAAATTAATCTAGTTAATTCGAGAATTTGTGATGAATTAATCTCAATTAATGGCAGTTTAATGGTATAAGAATATTTGCCACAAGAAGCCACATTTTTCACTTGGAATGAATTAGGTATGTTACTGAATCAAATGATGGAGCCATACATACATTTAGACAACAAAATACTGTTTATTCTGCATCAGTTTGACAATAGCACCTCAATAGCATTTCAATTTTATAAGGATTTCAAGTCCATTCAGAGTAGTGGAAACCCTGGCCATTGTGTAGTGAAAATCCTCCCTGAACAAAAGCAAACAGATGCTTTTGTTTGCTTTTGTTCAGGGATTCCTCCATGTTTGTTGTTGTTGTTATCATCCTAGCTGCCACGTGTCTTGTGCATCAGTGTGATCAGTGGATCAGGAACTCCTGCACTTACAAAGGTTCATCACCTCTAAAATGGCACTGAAGCAGTCATGCGCAATGCGATAACAATGACATGAAGAATTTTTTGCGATGAGGGCCACTTTTTTTCTTACCTGAGCACCTGGCTCCCAAAATGCCTGCAGACACATATTGCATCGCTCAAGTGTGCGTTTGTTCTGCCTCCATATTTACTGTGACATTAAGAAAGAGCTGCTCCATCAAATTCAGACTCACTCCGTAGGAGATCCCTGTAGGAACATGATGATTTTCACAACAGAGTTTTACGATAAATTCAGTTAACACTCTGTTGTTCATTTAGTATTAGTTGGTTTCCCTGAAGCTTCAATTATGTTTGTTACACTTCAGTATGACCCACAGTTCAGCTAAGAACAGGTTGCCATTTTAGATTGGAGGGTCTGGAAAATAATGAATTCAGTGAGAAGACGGCGCCTTATTGGGAGGTGGCTGTGGTTGGTAAGGACCTCAAGGTTTTGTATGGTCTCACAATGTGTCAGTCATATCCTCAAGGAAGAGACAGGAAGACAATTCAGTCCATCCACCCACAGGTGGCAAGGAGTTTGGTATGTTCCCGAAAGTGCCATCCTCTTGTTTACCCACGTTTGAGGAATAATGTTTGATTTCCACCCCTTGAGGAGCTGCCCTGTGCATTCATGTAATAAGAGATCCCAACCATTTTGAAGTTGCCTGCCGTTCCTGACCTCAATAGACCCGCTGTCCCATGGTCCATCATGCAAGATAGCTAACTCACTCTTGTGCTTACTGGCCTCAAACCCACTTTCTTGTGTCTGTGTCCTTCTTTGGTGACTGACCAATGCTTCCTGAATCTGGGTCACAGTTGACTGCATCAGCTCAACAGGAGGCATCACCTGGAAAAAACGGTAGCCGCTGCTCAAGGGACTGGACTGAACTGTGGATCAAAACCATCAAAGTGAGAAGATACAGACATGAGTCCACCTCACCTTTGTTCACAGCAGCCTCATGCTTTAGCATGTACAACAAAGGCAGCTGGCAGGGTTGAGGAGGTATCATGAAACAGTATTGCTTGGTTGATGATACAGTATCTTAATTTTCAGAGGCACTATTGGTTGAGACATGAAGTGAAGTGTCATTGAATTCAGAAACTTCCCAGCAGACAGTGCCACCTCGTGTCCGCTGAAAATCAGAACACTGTTTCATGAAATCTAACCTTTCAATACTGTGTCATGAAGCATCATCTACCCACAGACTGGCTCTGGCCCAGGAAGATGAATTGGAGAAATTTCAATGAATGCGGCCACTATTTTGGGCAGATGATTTGATTCCACAGGTGACCGGTCTCCTCAGTTACAGTTACAGAGTTGGTGTTTGACCCTGCAGCCATGGTGTCTCCTGAACTTAGAAGAATAAAGAGAGAAGGCAAATGAGAACACATGCTTTAGTCTGCTTCTTCTTTAGGCTTCTCCCTTCAGGGGTGGCCACAGCAGATCATCTCCCTCCATCTCACCCTGTCCTCTGCTTCTTCTTCTCTCAAACCTACAAACCTCATGTCCTCCTTCACCACCTCCATAAATCTCCTCTTTGGCCTTCCTCTCCACCTTCTGCCTGGCAGTTCCAACCTCAACATCTTCCTACCAATGTACTGGCTCTCTCTCCTCTGTACATGTCCAAACCATCTCCATCTAGCCTCTCTGACTTTGTCTCCTAAACACCTGACCACATGTGCTGTCTGTCCCTCCGATACACTGCTTCCTGATCCTATCCATCCTGCTCACTTCAGAGAGAAGCTCAGCATCTTCATCTCTGCTACCTCCAGCTCTGCCTCCTGTCTTCTCCTCAGTGCCACTGTTTCCAAACCATACAACATTACTGGCCTCACCACCCTTTTGGACAAATGCGTTAGTCAACATACAAAAACTGCCACAAAATATACCCTTTAAATTTGAATTGAAACAGTACAGACTACTTTGAATCAAAATCCAGCGGGAGGTTAAAAGAAAGACAATGTTATCCTTATTCTTTAGAGTCCAGACAATAAAAGGATTATTCAAGCAGACGTCCTTGTGAGCGTGTGGAGAACCATCACATGGTGAGATGTAAGCAACGCCAGAATTTTCTGATTCTTCAATCTCTCCATTGACTCCAAGATCTCCAGACACTTTCATTAGTTCTTTATCAGCACTCCCACACCCTCCAGTCCTCAGGTCATGTTTTAATCGTTCCCGCTGCTGGAGCACAAGTCCACAGAGAAGCTTCTCACATATAATAAAGTGAACGGATGCTGTTAACATTTCCTATTCAGTCGAGCTGCAGGAAAATTGATAAACCTCTTTTGTAGAAAGTTGCATAAAGTTCGGCGTAAAATCACACTTGATGCGTCTCATGATTTCAGCGAAAGCGTCGCAGGGGAAATCATCTTTTTGAAGAGGCTTGTTGTAAAAAAAAAAAAAAAAAGATTTCAAGCATCAGTTTACAGATGAATTTCATTCAAAGTGTGTTGCGGTACAAAAAAGTCACCCAGACGCTGAATAAATAATCACTGTTGCTAAGAAAAACATCAGATTTTGAGTCCTCCACTTCAACAGCATGAATATTGCATGTTTTGTACATGTGAAGACACATCAGTGTGCGTGTGGACATGTGTGATCTTCACATGTCCACTAACACCCAGCTGGGAGGCAGATGTAAACAACAGCCAGCTATTGTTTGCTGTGTGTGAAATTCAGACTTTGCCACCATTTTCATTTCACTATTGACTGACTGAAAAACATCACCTTGCTTTCAAGTGCGTCACGTGTTGTTGTGGCTCAAACCGAGTGAAATGAAAGCTGCTGGGCAGTGAAACCAAAGAACAGGTGCGAGGTGTAATCGAACATTAGATGCCCCTGTCTAAGTGGCCATGGCCAAGATCACCACCAATGTGCAAGCATCTCTACAGAGGAAGGAAGGAAGAAGTGCTTTTACTGAGTAGCATGAACACTTGTCCTGTAGAAAGATATTCCAGCTCTCATCCCTCATGGATTACAATTTTCCCCTTCTTAATTCCTGACAGATTTACCTCTTGTGTACCTACTTGTGGTACTTGGACTTGGTACTTGTGTGTCCCCATGAGGTTAAGCCTCAATTTAAGGATCAAAACTTCAAAAATAACTGGGTCATTAGAATTGGATTTAAGTTTGGTTTAGGCCCTGGTTGAGGTTGTTTAGGACGGTTAGGTTTGGAGTAAGAGGCTGGGGAAAGTCAATGAGAGGTCAACACAAAACATGCCTCAGTTGTGGGAATATATGGCAACATCCATTGCCAACTATCTTTGGGCAACAACAACACGACTTTATCTGTGAAAAAAATCCACATCCAACTTGCTGAAACAAATTAAAAAGCAGTGCAACATCGCAAAAAATAACACTTGCAGAGAGCAATTCCTCAACTTCCACTGACGGGAAGCACAGAATGTCTTTGGGCTGAAAAACAGAAGCCAGCCATAAACCAAAAAGGTCTGGAGAAGCTCGTCGCTGGCTGTGCCGCGGAGGAAGTGTAGCCTATTCCTGCAGTTGACGCTTTTAGAGAAAATTCCAAAACACGACAAGAAGTTGCCTGAGAGAAATATGTCAGATGGCCATCTGGAAAGAGATAAAGGAGGCTACCTGTTTTTGGCAGAAGGAGAAAGAGTAGTTACAACATGTAAGAAAGACACACTTTATTTTCTTTTATGTGATGCAATGTGCAGACGAGAAGTGTTGAAAGTTTCGCGATTAAATAAGAAATCCTGACGCACTGATGTAAATAATGACTTCTGAAATGATGTAGTCAGTATTTGAACAAGTTGTTCAAAGAGAGTAACGGCCCAAACCAGAACTTAATATTGAATCTTCCCACATTTTTTTCTGTTAAAAAAAATCAAATTAATGATGCAAAATATGAAAATAAACTCCAACTTTCATCTGCTCCGAATACTCTTCATTTTCCATCGACGTGTAGGCGGCAGGCGCTTCATTCACTCTGCTGAGAAGTTAACATTTTTGGGGTTGTGGCGGCTCAACATCAATATCATGACATGCATACTTGTCAAATTTGCATCTCATGTATAGTCGAGTCATTTGACAATTTACATTACACAGTCCAGGATACCGACCACGTCTGAATAATACATACACCTGGTGGTCGCAAAAATTGCCTCCGACGGAAGATTTTCGACACGTTTGCTCGCTCGGTGGAAACAGAAATCATAATTCCTCCTGGTCCTGGGCTGCTCCATCTTCTGCCCTACATAGACAATAACACTGCAGATGTGTCTGAGATTGCCTTTTTAGGTCAGGATTTGTTCTTAATAGCCATAAGTGAGAGTTTAATTAACTGCTCCATGAGAAGTTTTGTTTCATTCGTAGCCCAAAGTCCCTTTAAAAACAGGTTGCTTTGATGGCGGGGTTCACAGCGCTGGCTTCTAAATAAGAGGATGTTTTGCTATTCCCTGAAATCAGCCTGGTAGATATTCCTCAGTGACATCAGACAGCTAGGTCTCTCTGTTGCAGGGATTATATTCCCCTACACTGTGGAAAGGGAGCCATGTTCCATATTTCCTTCAGGAAAGTTTCTGAGCGTCGAAAGTTGGGACTCGCCTCAAGAGATGCTCATTTCAGCAACCATTAAAATGTTCCTCAGGTCTTGTGATCTTCTGAATTATAGGGCTCCTGGAGGCGCATCAGAAGAAAATAGCTCGACACTGAGGCTTCCCGGAAGCAAAACAAGGCGGAGAGGATGGTAATTAGACGCATCCCTGTCACAAGGGTTTGTTGTCCGGGAAAACACTGGTGATGTGTATTATTTGCCCAATACGCCCGATTCACGAGAGCTCTTCAACCTATAGTCATATGGGAACAGCCACGCTCAGTGCACAGTGTGATCACTTTTGGACCAGATATTCATCGCTGACACTTCATACTGGCTCCATTTTGATCATCCTCTGCCATTACATCATATCCACTTCATAGTCAAAATGGTTTGAGGGGAACATGGAGCGACTCGACTAGAACTAGCTTTTCACATTTCTGTAGATCATCCATTTCTGTACACATGTATAACTCAAATGATACCCAAGTCGGTCGTCTGTTACAACAGCCTCATAAGGTTTCATTTACTCAGTCAGGCCTGAAGCATTATCCTGTATAACCATAGTGTAGCACAGACCTGGGCAAAGTGCGGCCCGGGGGCCAAATGCGGCCCTTTGACTGTATTTATGTGGCCCTCCTGGAGTCAGAGCAAAACTATAAAACTGACATTGTTGTTGTCTCTGACATTTTGTCTAATGGATTGTTTTTTGTTTATTATGATGTAACTGAAACATAACCTTCTTGTTTAATTATTTTTCTAAATCTTTTCCGTTGGCTATTTTAGTAGGAGTATTTCGTGTCCCTTAAAATACATCAGAATTGAAAGTAAATTTTGAAATGCATGAGCCACATTGACAATCTTTAAATGGAATGTGGTTTAAATAAAATAAAACACAACAAACCAACAGCTTCTATGCATTTTTACAGTGTAGATTCATAATCACACATGATTTTTATTTTCAATTTTCTCTTGTCCTCCTCTCTTTGTGTTTGACGGCCCTTCTCAACGGTCACAATATATAACCCGGCCCCTTGGGACATTTAATTGCCCACCTCTGGTGTAGCACCAGTGCCCCGCCCACTTACCGTCCACCATAAAGCCAGTCTGGCCGCACACAAGTTTATCTGACAAGATTATCTATATTCTCCCGGACAAAATTGACAAATCGATTTGGAAACGCTTTTGAGACTCTTTTTTTTGGGATGAAACTAATATGTACAATGGCTGCCTGGCGAACAAGCAATGCTGAGATGGCTACAGCGTATAGATAGATAGAGAAAAATCAAATCTACAAGCAAGACTTTGGCCCACACCGCGACTTTCTATAAGTTCTGCCTTCGTTGTGACAAAATGTGGCTATGTCCACTGCCAACTATCTTTGGGCAACAACACAATTTAATCTCCACATCCAACACGCTGAAACAAATCAAAAAGCAGCGCGACGTCACAGAAAATAATGCGTGCAGAGAGCAATTCCTCGACTTCCAGTGACAGGTCCAGCAGCACTGTCTTTGGCCGGAACAACAGAAGCTAGGCTGGTTCCAGCTAACGCCGGCCATAAGCCTCTCTCACATTCACTCACAGGATGCGTGCATGTCACGAGAGGCTTGTGACCAAACTCACAGATTCCAACTGGATATCTGATTGGTTATCTCAAATATCTATGTCCCCTGTGCACCCAAGAACTCAGAGGCTTGCCAGGTTTCATACCGACTAGCAACTCAAGTTGAATTGTGATTGGATGAAAACTCCAGCCGATACAGTAGATGATAGTTGGGCCAGCCCACTGTCATGTGGCTGTTGCTGTTCCCAAACCTAAACCTCCTCTGCCAAACTGGACTCGGCCTACTATGCCCCCGTGTCTTAAGCCGCCCGGCCAATGCTACTGCTGTGTCTGGTCTCCACTTCCCTCCGGTGGCTGAAGTAAGAGCAGCTCCTCCAACCAATCTGGGGACTAAGTGATGTCGAGCGTACGTTTCTACTACACTAAATTCATCTTTCTGATGAGGGCACAGCACTGAGGGTAGCAAGGTTGCTGGTTCACGACTGGCATGCTTCGCTTTTATAAAGACGTGTGATTGATGGAGGTGTGCGCTGTCTCAGATTCTTTGTTTGGTTATTATTGTGAAACTCATCCAGGTCACACTGTGTCCTGTTTACTTACTGAATATTTGGACCTAAGACTCCCCTGCTTTACACTGAGGTACCGTTCACGCTGAGACAGACGCGAACAAATCTGCTTCCATTTCCGTCGGATGCAGTGTTAGCTTACACAGCTTTTCACACTGGACAACTTTTGAAAACAGGGTTGTGAGGGGGGGCTGTCAGTGACGCTGCCGACTTTGTCTCTGTGTAAATACTCCTCATGAGACTCGACGCACTCTGGTTAGGACGAGTCTAATGTGGCTTATTTACCTCCAGCGATAAACTCAAATACATAAACGCCATTGTCCCGACAGCCTGGTCGGTCCACATCTCTGCAGATTATCATTTTGCCACGGTACTTTGTTTTTTAAAATGTTGAGGAACTAGCAAGACAACAACAACTCCTGTATGAAAAAAGAAGAGGATAGAACCAAGTCTCCAGCTTCGTATGGGGAGAAGGGAATCTGACATATATATATATATATATATATATATATATATATATATATATATATATATATATATATATATATATATATATATATATATATATATATATATATATATATATATATATATATATATATATATATTATAATACAATTATTGTTGATATTGTGAATTATTGATATCATTGTGAATGACAATTGACCACAAACAAGGTCATTTGTCTTTGAAAAATCAAAGAAGCAAAACTCAAGAAGACGTAAAAAGTAATACGGCAGAGCACCACATTTTAATTTAAAACTGATGGAATAAAATGCAATATTTTTTCCTTTTTTTTCAAAAATGCTGAGCTGTGCTAATAAGACGACTGCTGCAGTCAAACAAGTAACAGCAATAATGCTTGACCGTATTTGGAACTCTGTTGATCAGGGTTTTTTTCTTTGAAAAACGACAAGAGACCAGAGGACAGAAGTGAAAGTAATAAAGTTGACAATATTTCAGGCGCCCAAGTGATCAAATCAGAGTGGGAGGAAGAAAGTGGGAAAACCTCAAATAAGTGCTCCGAGATGACAAAAAAAAATAGAAAACTCTTTGGATTTTTTTTTTTTTAAATATAGTTGGAGTGAAAGCAGTTAACTTCATGAGTTGCAGTTTTAATAGCAGCAGCCATTTGCTTCCATAAGAACATACATACATGCATGTGCAAGTAGCCACCCCTCCATTCCCACAGCTCGAACCTTTCCTTTATACTAGATCAGAGCTGTGTTGGCGGGTTTCAAGTTTTCGATGAACAGGGGATCCTTTTATTTCTCCTTAAGAAACTTGGAAAAACAGGAACAACCTCTGAGAGACCAGTAATTCACTTGAATATTACAGTAGCTTACGCAAGTTTGCCAGTTGAGAACAAGTGAAGCACTTGCTGTTCATCACAGCTCAAATGAAGACGAACAGATAGTCGGAGGCACAAGACGATGGATCGCAAAGAAACACATGAAAGAGGGAAATGTTGAAAAGAAACAAAACTTCTAAGAGAAATCTACCGATCTTCAAAAAGAGAGAAAAGTCCCCACTCTGCTTATGTAAAGACATCAGACACCGTGAGGAATACCTGGCACACACACACACACACACACGCAGACTGGAGAGAAGTGAGTTCAGCTCTCTGAGGCAGAAAAAGTGAGTAATTTTCACTGAGGCAAAAGTGACTGAGCAAAGGAATGCAGCGCGAGCTGTCAAGCCACGGCGATTGGGATGGGATATAAATAGAAGACGCATTCCCCATAAAAGTCAAGAGGAAAACATCTGCTTTGTTTCCAGTGATTAGTTGTTACACAGCTTTGATACCTGAAGCAAACACCAGACACTTTTCCTCAGTGAGCAGGCGTCTAATGAACAACAAGCACTCTCATCTGAGAAGCCTGACCCTGATACTTGACAGCTCGTGAGGATCCCTGTATCAGGGTTGCCAACAGACGGGGAAGATTATGCATGTTTTCATTTGCATCAGATAGCATACTGGGGAGTCTGAAAAAAACCTTTCCTTTCCTGTTAAAACAGGGGCTTCAGCGCCGAAATCTGACAGTTAATTTGACAGTCGTGCGAACAGAAAAAGTACAGCACACAGATGAGTGGAGAGGCTGGTGTGGACTTGTGTGGAGCTCACCTCAGTAGCAGATAGAATATCATGAAGAAGTTCAATCTTTCTTGACACTCATTTCAGAAGGTGACTGCCATATATTGTGTAGATTCATAGAGCGAAACATTTCAAAGAGCCACCTACCAGAGCACTTCATGCTTCCTTCTGCTGACAAGCTTTATGGAGATATTTCGCTTTCCAGCAGGACTTGGCACTTACCAAAACTTACCAAAAGCTGGTTCAGTGACCATGGTGTTACTGTGCTTGAGTGGCCAGCAAACTCACCTGATCTGATCCCCATAGAGAATCTGAGCTGAAGGCTGCTATCAAAGCAACCTGGGCGTCCATTACAACCTGAGCAGTGCCACACGCTGATGGCTTCCATGCCAACGCTGCATTGATGCAGCATTTCATGTAAAAGGAGGCCCAACCAAGTACTGGAGTACATGGAGATTAACATACTTTTCAGAATATCTGTGTAAAATATCCTTTTTTCATTGGTCTTATGTAATATTTGAATTTTCTGAGACACTACATTTTGAGTTTTCATGATCTATAAGCCACAATAATAACTACTTCTGGAAATCAATGTTTGACATGTCCAATGAATCGATATGAAATATGGGTTTCAAGTTCTATGACAAAAAAATATTGAACTTTTTCATGATATTCTAATTTTTGCATATGGACCTCTATATGTCGCATTAGATCAAAGCTGCCTGGAGGCTCAAAAACTATGGTGGAATCCCCCAATGGACCGATATTCCAGTCCCACCTCAGGCATCAGAATGACTGTGTGTGTACGGATGGAGACAGAGGACGTTGGGTCTGATGCTAACAGGGACCCGGTACCCAAGTTCTGGTTAAAAGTGCCGTTGAAATGTGCTGTTAAGGTGCACTTGTTGCCTTTAGGGTTGGTTTTAGATTTTGTTTTTTTTTTTTTCTATGATGTAAAAGGTGGAAAATGGTCAATATCACCAAAGTCATTTTATTTTGAAGTCGTTTCCTTTTGATACCTACAATGTTGTCACTTCAGTCTCAGACTGCTCTGACCTGTTGAGATATAGACCGCCTCGATTCTTCCCACAACAGGGAGATATAGCGTCACTGCCAGAGTCTGTAGTCGGGTGTCTGAGCGATGTTCATAGTTAATAATCAATCACACATTTTGAAAAATAAGAAAAACAAAAACATGACTCAATCTGCTTCCAAGCGTAAGCTGGTGTATCAGATTAGACAAACACTAAGCTATTTATAGAGCGATGTGGTTTCAGCGAAAGTAGCGCGCCAGCCAGGTGATTCATAATTTTTTAATTAATAAATGATGTAATAGTAGGACTGAAATAAGATGATGCGGCACAGCCACTGAAACACTTCAATCCAAATGATGTAGAACAGAGACTGGCATCTTGATCACTGAGCAACACATGTCACCGGACGTTTTGAAGTCCACCATCCTCTCAAATGTTGCACACAATTTTATAATGCCTTGAAATATTTTTCATAATGTAACAGCTCAGCTTCCTTTGGATGCGCTCACACTTTTTTCTCTACTATCGACTCATTTTTCGTTCTTTACTGCAGCACCATACATATTGCCATGGTGGATCCTGAAATCTGGCTGCAGTTGCGTTGGCTTGCGGACAGTCAAAGTAAAGCAAAGCTTAAGTTCCATGTTCAGATGGAGCTGCAGTGGCAGCAGAACTCACACGCACAAAGTCGTTCTGTCGCTCCTGATAATCTTTTTTCATCCTTCCTATCGTGTCCCAATTGAATGAATTGTTGGCCAATTGTTCACAGGCCCAAACTTGGTGTGTAGAGGTTCCCAGCTTCCCTGTGCTACAGTGCTATAAATGACTTTCACTAGTTAAGTATGGTCACATTTATCTCATAAATCAAGGCGTTGACTTCAACAGCCCGAGTCCATTTGCCAATGTTTCATTCGATGCTATACGAGTCGCCTGAGAACGTGGGTTTTTTGCACATGTGCATCAAGTCCAGCACCAGGTTCATTGTATCATGTTATGGATTTTTCTTTATCAGAGCGGCTGCTGGTTTAGTTTTCCTTTCAAACACTACAGTACTGTGTGTCATGTCTAGTTCTATTTGTGAGTATTTGTTGTGTGTTATTTAGTATTGTTAATTCTTTGTTATTTTAAGTAATTATTAATGATGCTTTCTATTACTTTTATGTTTTGTTTTATGTGAAACATTATTTTGAGTCCCCTTCAAGACCTGAGACGGCTGTAGTTGGACAGTGACTGACCGAACACATTGCAGCGCGAAGGTCAGACAGACAGAATCGGGTACATGAGTGTTTAATGGGGATTGTAAACAGTGAACAACAATGTCCCAAATGTCAATTGCATTACATAGAAAGAATGAACTGAATTACACTGAAAAAAAAAACCATAAACATAAAAAATAACCCTATCATTTCACAGTCAAAAGCCAAAATGCTACCTCTAGGCAGCGCCCAAGTCTGGGGAGAGCAGGGAGGAGTCAGGGAAAACTACAAAACCGCCGAGGTCAGCATTTGTTTTTGTAGGACGGGCATGGTATTTAGATTTAAAAATTGCCTGATCCATGATTTTACATTGACTAACTTACTGCCTGAATGATCTGCGGCGCTGTGGGAATGCCCTGCCCTGCGAGTGATTCAGTGCAGGAGCGCCGCTGGGTCTGACACCTGCCAAGTGGCAGTTACGGTCCAGATTCTAGACGCATCTACTCATTTGACGATGCTTTCTAAACACATTGTGAGCCATTTTGTGTTTTTATTCCCAGTCAAATTCTGAACTATGACGCTGCTCGACAAACAAAACAAATCTGTGCCATTGAACAGGATGAACATAAACAGCCAAACGCACACAAACAAGCCCGTCCTGCCACTAATCTGACGGTGACTTATATATATATATATATATATATATATATATATAGGGACTTTCCCGGCAGTGGCAGCTGTTTTGCTTAGAGGATGAAAATGTAGCAAAAATATTGACTGGGCACAAACAAATGGCTGCCGACTCACTGGACAGATCTGGCAGGCGAACAGACTCAAATAAAAAATAGAATATTGATTCAAGCTAGCAGATAGCCATCCACAGACAGACGCGGGTTGGCCAACCGCATCACATGATTAAGAGCTACATTTGTTGATGTATCTCGACATGCTGATTTAGATTCGCCCACTAATCTTCAACCGGGCCAATACTTAAGACTCACAACTCCCAGTGAAAGTAATCTCCCTTCACACATAACTGCATTCATAAACAGGGTCTGGCCGTATAACCCTGACGCTATATACATCCGTTAATCCCTGGTCGTAAGTAGTCGCCGCGTGTTCATGGGATGGACTAATCTCCATTAGAAGAGCCGCCTTTTGGCGCCTTTTTCCCAGGTAAACATCGTTCCCATACCCCTGGCAAAACAGCTAATCCCACTTGCAGATACTGTAGCCGCAGAGGGGAGTTGAGAGAATCGTTGAAGGCTTAAGCCTGTTTGTGCTGGTCTGGATCCAGCTAGAGCACCTCAGTCTAACCTTTATTTCACGTACCAGTTTCACATATCAGGACATTCTTGTTGGCACACACACACATTAATGTTTCCATATTCAAACAAACTGTCCTCTTCTAGTTTGGCAAATTCAACTACAGACAGAGTGGTGGTGAATAAACACAGATGGAAAACAATGCAGAAGCATGAGAGACAAAGGTGTATGGGACTGCCCTGCCAAATCAAAGTTGGAAGGAGGAATGACTCACAATTGACTAAAGGAAGATGTGAGACAGCGTTGTACTGCGGGGCCCAGCCAAAATGGCGAAGAATTATTTTTACCTGCTGATCTATAGTTGTAGGACAGAAGGCTGCCCCTTGAGATTGGACAGTGAGCTCAGTCCATCTGAAGAGGCTGGGAGTACAAACACTGTTGGAGGAAGCCAATGCAGGTGTGTAGTCAAAATGCCTCTGACGCTACTATTCCGAATTTTAAGACAGAGACAGGAGTGAGGAGGGGGACAGGAATTTACTACTGAACTGAAATAGGCTGTCCATCATAGCCTGTTCAGCAGCCACAGCCTTTAAAAGCCCAAATCTTTGCAAAAATGTGGATTCAATGTCATTTTCTGTCAGGCACTCACACTGTCATGACCTGGTGATGGATTGCCGAGCTGCATAAGGAAGGCCTCTTGTAGCGTGTCATTGCTGCAGCGGTTGGGCGCCATAAGACAGTCATTTCTGATAAGATCCTGAGGGTTATGGAGCAAGAAGGTCAAGTGGTCGCCCCCAAAACAGAATTACAGCCCAAGTCAGAGGACTCCTTCCTGACTACCCGCCCGGACGTAGAGCGGTCCTCGACTCTTCAACATCACAAAGTTGCATGTTAGGGATTCACGCACAAGAGCAACAAACATGGGACACTGGATGGTTGAAGAAAGTGAGAACATTTTCAGCGTTGATGGTCCTGATGGCTTCCAATGTTAGGATCCCACCTGAGATGTTTCCCACAAGGCACTGTGGCAGGGACGCCATCATCTTCTGAGGTGCTTTTTCCTTCAACACTACGATGGAACTCCAGGTCATGCTGATGTGTCAAACAGCAGCTGACCATCAACATCTCTCTTTTGGACCACCTTGTTAGGCCCCCTGATCTATAGCCACTTGGTTTGGGAATGAAGGACTAGGGTAGTTTCATAGGCTTCAAGCATCATCCCCACGAGCTTCAAGGAAAAACTGCCATCAACCACATTGATGCATTTTTTTTTAGGTTTTTTAGCGGTAGGGCATTAAAAATGTTACACTTTTTCCAAGCATGGCGTGCTATTTTTGCGAAGGAGAAATGAATAATGTTGGTCGTAATGAAAAAGCTAGGAACTAGGGTGATTTACCTATTTTTAAAAATTGTGTGTTATAACTCATGTTTCATAAGAATTCGGTCCCAGAAGATATTTAATCACTAAATGAATATATTACATAGACACTATATCATCCGCTAGAACCATTTGTGGCCCAGTGTAGCTGAATGGTGGTTTGAATATCCTCGAGTAAAGTCGAAGTGTGTTCTTGCATGTGTATGGGAAAAAGAGAGCTGGTCCGGCTTTACTCTCTCCTGAGACCCCCAGACTCTCTGACCTATTTCTGCCTGGGAGAAGCTGCTTCATCACTGCAGACACCGACCAATGCACCTGGAAGTGGGTGCGTATGTTGACACTATTATATATATATATATATATATGTGTGTGTGTGTGTGTGTGTGTAGGAGAGAGAAAGAGACAATCCGCCCCTTGTCTCACAAGTGTTACTTTACATTTTTATTTGGTGCCTGCTGGTTTAGACGCACACACTCACTTCCTCCTCCTGTCATGTATTTGCTTTCTCCACCATTTTTAGACACACACACACACACACACACACACACAGTCATGCGCACACACAGCCGGCAGTGTTGCCTGACGCACTGTCCTGTGCCTGTGCTGAGTGTAGCTGGATCTGTGTTCACAGCTGGAGACACACACACACACACGGTTTGGACTTGGACTCTCACACACACACACACACACACTCCCAGATACTGTTACACTAAATGTGTTCACAGCAAGAGAAACCTGATCAAGCAGGGAGCAGGAAAGTCTAATGATTGATGATATGACTGCAATAGTTGCAGGCGCAGCGAAATCAACACAAACAGGTTATTTGGGACCTCAAGGCGCTGAGCTACTTCCACACAGCAGAGACGGAGCAGCGGTCAGGATTATCAGCACGCTCTTCTTAGGCCCGTCGGCACGTGCCCGATCACCTCAGCGACCTGGGCGGCCAACGCTCCACCAGGATGTGGAGTGGATGCAAAAGAGATGCCAGCAAATTGCGAATGCACCACCGCTCCTTTTTTCTCTTCCTCCTCTGGTGCACTTCTCGACAAGTTTCTGCTGAATTGCTGAAGAGGCAGTCACGTAAGCAGACGCATCAGCAGAGGGGCAGAGGTGCTGTAAGTCTGATGAGCAGTAAAGCTGTCTCCAACACCAAATCGCTATGAAGATTGCAGCCGCTGTCATGCTTAACTAAGGCGAAGGCATTCTGTTACAGTGCTCTCGCCTGCTTTACCCACATGAGGGGCTGAATACGTCGGCTTATTGTTCAATACACAGCATGTGATCACTTCTGTGTTTTCTTATTCATATATGTTGGAAAAGTATAACTCACAGATGTGTAAAATAAAATAAAAACCCAGTCAAACCTAAACATTCAGTTGGCACCAACCTTCCGGAGCTTCTTAAAGCGCTCGGCTTTATTTCCTTAAAAATGCGTTTCAACCCTGACATTTTATTGTCTTGTGAGTGAAGGTCTTGTTGCAAAGCAAGAATGAATGATTAAAAAAAAATGGCGAGGATGGCGACGCAATTTTCAGACGGTTACTTCCCATGGTCACAGGAAATGATGAGCAGGTAGCAAGCTCTTCAACACTGCAGTAAAAATTAAAAAATACTTTGTCAGAATGGCATCGTACTGAAAAAATCTAGAGCAGACTGAGGTAGATGGCACATTCAGTTTCTTTAACTCTCCGGAGCTCTTGAAAACCTGCATTATTTTTGTTCGAGAGTGGCTTTGAAAAACGCTGTGAACTTCTTTGACAAAATGTGACCAATCCTTCTGATGAAACGGAGCCAACCAAGAGGCTCTATCAGGCTTTTATCATTTCATCTTTTATCATTTGGCCGACTAGTGTGAATGGAAAACCTTTCAATGCAATAGCTTTCTAGACTCATAAAGCATCTTCAGGTGTAGGTGAAGGATGAGATCGCTGTCGTCAATCACAGAGGTGTCACATAAAGTCAGGGAGGAGGTAAAATATGCAGATTGTAATCCAAGAATCACTTAGACAACCAGTGAAAACAGAATCATACGCTCATTGAATCTCTTTTTATCCATCACTTTCCACTGCTCAGCTCAGGTTGGGATGCTCGTGTGGCAGTGCAAGCAAAGGGGCCTGGACTTTCTTCTTCTCAGAAACATCCTGCAGCTCTTCTGAGGGAACACAATTCAAACTGTGGAGAAGTGCTCTGGACCTCCTTCCAGCTGGACATCCAGGCATCCGAAACAAAGAGAGGGTACGCTAACCCACTGGCTCCACTGAAAAGCATCTTGCAGACTCTTTTACAGCTGCATTCTCCTTTTGACTCAATCACACAAGGATTGGAAGGTGGTTGAAGGCGCCCTATGGGCTCTTGACGGGAACAATAAACAATAGGTTGTTTGGTTGGATCACTACAGAGGTAAAATACCTATAAAGGCACTGGCAGTCGGAGAGCCACATTAGGGTTTATATATGCTAAGGGACCTCTCTAAGTAGTGAAGCTCTTGATGATCACCCACAGTGCACATTCTCACTCCGTTCCCATCTTTGGAATGTCGTGCAGAAGATCGTGCACTGAAACAAGCAACACGGAAGGCTGACTTCAGTGTCAACGTTGGTCGCACAAGTCAACTTGCAAATAGACACAAAGTGACGCCTTGGCATTGTGTTGTCTCAGTCACTGTCCAAAGCTGCTGGACATGGTGGAGAGTGGCTCCATAAATCAACCCTGGCCTTTAGCTCCTTCCTCCCCATGAGAGATAACCAGCATCTGATGAACTTGTCATGACTCTGCTTTTATTTTTGTCACTTGAGTTCTGCTTTTTTTGTATCTTGACTCCTTTTGTTCTCCCTGCTCCGCGTGGCTTCTTGGTTTTCTGTCTGTAATCTCTCACTCGTGCGTTCATGTTGACAACCTGGATAGTTGACTTTGTTTCATTGTGTGTGTTCTCTGGTTACAGACTCTACTTGTATTCTTTCTCCTGGTCGTTTTTCATTTGGACTCCTTCTGTTGTGGACTCATCCCGTTTTCGGTGACTGTCTGGATTTGTCCTCTGCCCGTAAGTCTTTTCATACCTTCATCAATCTCCAACATTCTTAGTCTGACCTCTCACCCTCTCACGCGTCCAAACCATCAGGCCTCCCTTACTTTGTCTCCAAACTTCCTCCAGTTCCGATTCACTTGAAATGAAACCCTGAGCATCTTCATCTCTGACACTTCCAGCTCTGCTTCTGGTCCTTGTGTCTCTCGAACCCATACATCATGGCAGGTCTCCCTGCTGTCCTACAGAGTTCCCCTTCCATCCTGATGGTCTTTGTCACACAGCACCCCTGGCAACCGCCTCCTATCTGCCTGGACTCTCCTCTCTTTTGTTTGGACAAAAATGTGTCATAAAAAAACAGGGTCTGAGAATGATGTGGATTTGAAGAGCAGAAAACACAACCGTGTTGAATACAAAACTGGAGGCATTAGCTGGAAGAGTGGTGGGAATCAGGGAGCAGGATGACGTAATGCAGTGTGTAGGAACTAGTAGGACTCTTCTTCCCCCTCCCGCCTCGACTCTTTTTATATCATCACTACTTTCTACTCTTCTTTTTTTTTTGTCTTGGCAGGCTCCACTGCCTGCTCCTTGGGGATTCTCTCATTAAAACTCAACAGCTCCCTCCCTCGGCCGCAGAGAGAAGGCACATCTCATGAAGACAGGTGCAACTTGAACCTCTCTTGTGGCTTTGTCCAGTTATCCATATTCCACTTCCTTTCTCCCGTCTCTTTCCGGTGCGCCACGCTACAACACCCAGCTTGATTCCTCTACGGACTGTCAGACCACATCGAGTCCCTTTGACACAGTGTCAGGAGCGTGAAACATTTATTAGAGTCAAGCCGCCGCGTAACCACACGCTTCTTCCTGTTCCTCTTCTTTTCTCATCCACCACAACACCCGTTTGCTCACCAGCAGCGCCATAACTAACAAGACAAAACTTCACCGCCGTCTGGCTGACCATACGAGGAGAGGAGCCCGGACACACACTCGCACACACACGACATATGCATGGCTACACAAACATCACAGGCCTGCACAGACATCCGTACAGGCAGAGTGCAATGGGGCTTTAGAGTGAGGAAGCTCACAACATAAATATCCAATTACCAAACACATCAAACGAACAGAGGATGAAATATTGATAACTTTTAGACATTTATGTAATCCACAATGGTGTCTTATATAAGTGTTCTATTTGCAAGAGGCAGCAGAAATGTGCAGGGAGGTATTGTGTCTTTTTGAGGATAGCAAAAAAACCCAAACAAAAACAACAACAACACACGCTTTTACATGTTGGCAGGCAACACTGCGAACATGTGACAGTTGCTCATGAAAGCAGCGGGGCAGACATGCTCCTCCTTTGTGCTCCATTTATGAGCCAAGCTCAGTTCAATGGCTGCTTTAACAACCCGACGCAAAGTTTGATGTGAAACCTGGTGCGAGTCTTTGGGTGGGCGTAAAGTAGATTTTTGGTCCGTCAAGTTCTGGCTGTCTTGTTGGGTGGTGAAGTCTGTTCCGACATGTGGCGGCGACGGTGGTGGATGAGGGGTTTTTAGCCTTTGAGCAGCAGATGATGGAGCCCGTGCAGAGTCCCAAACAAGCGCGGCACAATGAATTCCCTCTCATTATTGCAAATCATACGAACCTCGCGTGATGCGTGCATGTGCCCGTGCACGAGAGGAGAAAACAGGCTAAGGCTGAATAATTTGTTTTAACTGAACTGCCTCATCAACAAGCCACTCGTGGTGGATTTTCCTTTGAAAGGGCTGTTCCCTCACTAACGCTGAATAAATTAGAACTGAAAATAGGAATAATAATGAGGGCATACATTATTCCTCCTGTTGGGTCGCCGTGCTGTTGTTGTTGTTGTTTGTGTTGGCAGGAAGGCTCAGATCTCCATATATGCAAAAAAGGTAACTTCTCTTGATATTTTATGAGTTCGGAGCAATGTTTTGGTGACCTAAAAAGATGCCCTAGATATTCAGGAGAACCTCTTTTTTTCCCACCCTGAAATTGCCGACGCGGAGGCGAGCGCGCAAAGAGGGAAGAAGAAGAGCCATAATGAAGGAGAAAGACTGAAGAGAATCTTCTTAATGACTTTTTAATTGTGTCTTCATATATTTTTCATTCGCTTTTTCATTTACAAGAGGCAACTGTGCTCGGCTGTTTCACTTGGTGGCACAGATGAGGTGCTGGGACTTACCGGGGGACAGGAACGCTCGAGTCACGTGACAATAAACCATTTAAAAACGTTGACTTTATTAATGACGGTTCATCAACATTCATCCCAATTAAAAGGTAATGGCCCCCTCTGGTGGTTCTTCCAAATTATGTCAGCCAGATGGAAAAGGATTTGCTTTTTTTTTTTTTCTTCTTTTTTTTTTTTTATTTCGCGCCGCCGGCAGGTTTCATTGAAATACTTAAGATATGAATTTTCACTTCGCTTGTTTTGCATTGGAGGGAGAAACTGTGTGTCGAATTTGACTCTGGTTCCATTCCCTCTCAGTACAACATGAAGGGACCACACGGAGGGTTCTGCTCTCTGTCCTTTCAAAAAAAAAAATAAATAAATAAATAGAATATAGAATAGAAAATATAGTGTATATGGTGTACAAAATAGAATAAAGAATATATTTCACCCCAAAAAAGGCTTTTGAGGTGTTTCCACAATGTCACTTCTCCCCCACCTGCTTCCAGAACCTGACATAACTCTTTTGTTAAATGGAGTTAGTCCTCAACTGTTCCCTGGTGAGAACCCGTAACTTGGACCTCCACCCTGCAGCTCTCCCAGGCGCCGTCGGCTGACCAGCCCCTCTTCTTAGACGCCGTTCAAGTGACACTGTTCCCTCAGCGACCCTCGACCTGCCTATAGAAAGAAACCTCAGCTGGCTTCATATTTAAAAATGGAATGACAGCGTGAATGTATTTTCAGTTTCAGAACAGACTCCACAAATTTGGCTTCGTTGAAAAATGAAGGGTTTACACCAAACAATTGTGTACTTTATTACAAAGTTTAAAAAAATACAGATAACTTACAGTAAATAATATAATGCACATAGTTTAAGATAAAAAGCAAAGTTGAAACTTAAAGTAAAAAGTTAAAAAGTGCAAATATTCTCTCACCTTAACTAGGTTAGAAAATTAGGTCAATGGAGGCTTTGGAACATTTTTGCGCTGGTTGCCAAGCCAAGTCAGGCCAAAGAGGCCCTCACAAGGTGATACACGAGACTACAAGGGAAACTTTCGATGCGGTCGTGCTGTTATTAGGATAGTTTTTGTGCACTTGTCCATTCTATTCCAATGTATCAGTCTATTAAAATAATCTTAAAGCTGTTGGTCATTGCAACTCAAAATTTTAAATCCATTTTTTCTGGAGTTTTTTTCTATCAGTTTTTTTCCCCTTCCCTTTTCCCTTTTACCTTGACAAATATTTAAGTATTTCCACTCTTATCAAGGACTTGCATGTACTATCAACATGTTTGTCTCACAGTTCAGTTGAGTTTTTATTAATATAATTTTTATTACTACTATTACAGCACAGAATTTTCATCTTTGTCTCTGGTTATTCTCTCTCAGGGGCTACTACAGAAAGTCAGCCTCCTCCATCTTCATCTTCCTCTCTAGTCTCCCAAAATCATCTTCATTTCATCGTGCATCCATGAACCTTAATGGTTGTCTTCCTCTTCCTCAGTGTGACCTGTACTTGCATTAGCAACATTCTTCATCCAACATTTTCTCAGTCTGTCCTCTGTCATTCTGGTTTCTCACCTTTTCCATTTATATTCATGAGATTAATCTTTTTATATCCCACTCTATTTCTTCAAAAGTCTTAAAAATATCAACAGAGAAAAACAACTTGATAATAATTTCACAGTTATTGAAACAGAATCGGTGCAATGAGTCCTAGTCGTCTTGTAAATGTAGCTTTCTTTCCTCGAAATAACATTGTTTCTCAGTTGATGTGCTGAGTTGTTCTTACATGAATCAGTTCAGAAGAGTTACTGTGAGCGGGGCTGGCGCACCTCCTCTCGACTCTTTCATGAAGAGCACATTAGACATTCCAACACAGACAAGAGAAATATTGACAGCAACTTCTAAGGCCTCACAGGATCACACGAGGGAGTGTCACGCCGCAGCCATCACAATCAATTTCTCCTCGTATGTTTGCTCCATTTATCGTCGGCGTGGAGAAACAAAACTTACAAGCCCACAAGGAGAGAGAATATTTATACTTGGATGAGGCTGAAACAAGATTTATTATGGATTCTCAAAAGTTTCAAAAGGCTTGCCTTAAATCAAGGGTGCTCGGAGTCAAAGCGCATGGCGAGACTCCCCGAATGCTCAAAGGGCAACGATCAGACAAGAGAGGACTCGTAGCAGACCTGTCTTGTGACTAAGATATTTCACCCAAACTGCCACTAAATGATCAATAGAACTTATAGTGCAGAAGAAGACGCAGCAATACTGCTGGCGGGTGGACCAGATAAGAGTCCTTCTCTCCAGCCGTGTCACAAGTGCTGCAAGAAATCCCTCTGTTGCAGCAGGCAGAGCACAATGTGAAGCTCATGTGAGCACTCCGACCTTTCCGACTTGTAATGCCTCCCAGTCAGGAACGTCAGAGGAACATTCTAATGAAAGAGCTCAAATTTTCAGTCAAGTTATGAGAGACTTCAACGCAGTCGGCAAAACAGAGACTCCGAAGATGCCCTCAAGACAGATTTTTGTTTATCAGTGTTTTGTTTTGAGGTGATAAGCAGCGGCTCCTGACATGCAGGGGAGCAAATTTGCCATTGAATTGTCAAACACATCAGCGTGAAGATAACAAAGCTGCACCTCTTGCTGTTTTCAAAATATGACAACAAGCGCAAAGGAGGAAAAAGAAAAAGAAAAAAAAACGGAAAAGAAAGGAGTCGACAGTTCTGGGCTCACGACAGTAACATTAGTTCCAGGATGCCGGCTCCAGGTTATTTCACAAGAGAATGTTGGGGGGATCGGTTGATCCCACTTAAAGGTTATATAAAGTGCAGCGGCACTGAAGGCCTCATTTATGGCCTGAAAAGTTGCTGCTCTGCACACGAACATGTCCCGTGACTTCTGAACACCATGAAAAGATGCTGTTGATACTCTGTGCTGTCCAGGAAGCCGTCACTTTGGGATGGATTTAAACAACGGCAGGGACTTTCAGAGGTTCATTTCACTTCAATAATGACAGACAGAAACAGGTCATGGATCCAGATGAGACAGATTCATTCACTATAAACTGCCTTCTGTCGGGAACATGTCATCCATGATCAAGGAGAACAATTGAAAAAAATAAGTTGTTGTCCGCACTTTTTGCTTCTACACTTCCGCCCCGATGGTCAAAATCATGTGCTCAGATTCAAGCTACATTTGATCATTCTGGTGTCGAACGTCAAAATATGATTCACGACGATACATTCATTATAAAACCTTTAGTTATTTAGATCAAATTTATAATCATGTAACTCTATCGCCAAGGCATAGTTAGTGACAACAGCAGTTCCCATGATGCCCTGCTGCCCTGTCAACCAGTCATAGTGGTTGGTCAGTAAAATAAGGAGCTTACGGGCAAATGACCTTTATGTCTCCACGATTGAGCCGTGTCACTTCAGACAAAACAAAACAAAATTCATGTCATGTCATTTCATTTCATCGATCTGTGACAGGTTAAATTGGTGGTATCATTCTGAGTTTGTTTTCATCGCCAGGCTCCATGCTGGAGCCCATTTTCTAAACTTGTTAGAAGCGACGTCACGTATCTTCACGCGTTTTTAAAGCGGAATGTGGAATTTACTGACCTTTCTACAACAAGCTGAGCACCGCTGCTACCAGACCATTGAAAACAGCTCAACATATTTGTATTGTGTAATATGGATTCACGCAGTGAATCATGTGACCATGCACCTTCCTGAGATATGTGGAGAAATGTAAAGTCATATTCCTCCTTTATTTCATTATTAGACATAAATATCTTAGGTTTCATTATCTTTCATTTGTCTGATATTTTCAGTGTTTTTCAGCAGTTTGAAGATGCAGCTTCATAAGGTTGCTGCAAACACCCTTTTCCCAGGCACATTCCACCAGCTTCGACTGGTGGAGATGCTCCCAGGCCAGTGAAGAGATCGACCCCTCTGTCTCCTCCCAGCGGGCTGTGCATCCTCATGAGACGCCCAAACCACCTCAACTGACTCCTCTCAACGTCGAAGGGGAAGCTCTACTCTGAGTCTCTCCTGAGCGACAGAACTTCTCACCATATCTCTAAGGAAGACACCGGCCACTTGTCTGAGAAAACTCATGTCAGCTGCTTGTATCCAGGATCTCGTTCTTTCGGTCATGACCCAAAGCTTCATGGTAACTTTATGACTTGGTCATACATGAGTAGCTTGTGAGCTGAAAAAGTCTGCCCAACTTTGCTTTAAAAACATAACAAGCAACAAGTATCTCAACAAATCTCTTTCTCTAAAAACAGACTTAATAGTCCCTCTTTTAGCTGTTTCATCACAATCCTTTTTTGTCTTAACACACAACTTATCTTCCTCTAAATGCCAGCAATGCAATTGTTTCGCCTTTTTAAAAAAATTGCGCTCATGCACATGACATTTGGGAATTGTCTGTTCTCCCACAGGAACACATCAGAAGAAGAGTGGCGGCAAAGTGTTGCGGCAGAGCTTGGAGCGGGTAACAGAAGCTCAAGCAAGAGTGACGACAACCCTGACAGTGATTGAGGCAGCCATCGAACGCCGCCAAGACGTGGGAATGGAAAGAGGTTTGCAAGACAAATTCAAGGGAAACCTGGTCTCATTAATTCTGCTTCCCATGAGCTGGTTTTGTAAATGAGTCCAATAAAGCAGAGAGACAATGGCTTGACTTTGGCTGTTATTGGTACCTGTGGTTTGTTGAGCCTGAACACGAGCCGCTGTTTGGAATGGCAGCTCTGCACCCTCAGTCTTACACCTACATGTATAAACAAGTGGAGCAAGATGTGTGAATGGACAGCGCCTGTGTCCGGCCAGATGTGTGTAACACAAAAGACTGTGTGAAAGAATTGTTTCAAAGTCAAGCTTCTCCAACTGTTCTTTCACCGTTGCTTGTTTAAGATACTAAAGTCAGTTGTAACTGGACGAGGAGCTTCTGTCCGAACAGCCGGGCGGCAACAAATGTGAGGAAAACATCACTCACTTGCGCAAAAAGGACTGAAATTCATTCTGTCTGCCCTGCAAAAATCAAGTTTCACTGTTGGATCCTGCTGGAATCTCCAACAACGGTATTGAAGATGGACATCCTCCTCACTGTAACAGCCACATTCAAATTCCAAGTAGCGCTACAATGACTGTCTGTAGTCTTCCTAGACATACTGTAGTAACCCAGACCTACTGTAACAAAGCCTGATGGACTTGTTGGAGCCAGAGTTGGGAAGACTGCACGGCTTAACTGCAACTTGCTGGAAGTTAAACCTCATGTTTCGTGCGACACCAAGTGACTTCAACTGCCTTGTTTTGGACAATTTTTGAAGCCTGGTAGCAGGTAGCATTGAAGGTTACACAGCGAGTAGCCAGCACCACCTCAGTGCTCCTCGAGAAGCAGCTCTACAGGACACGAAGGATCTCACTTACATTTACTTGTGTCAAGGAAATCGGCAGCCGCTCCGCAGTGCTCATTCGGACCAATGCGACGGACAACCATGCGGCCGCTAACTCAGCATGCACAAACCCAACCATGGCCACATGCATGATGTTCATATTCATGCATCTATGTGCAACAACACCTACATGCATAGGCAAATCTTTGAGGGTTATTATTTATATACACCACTGAGTTATCGCTGTATAAACAACATGAGATACTTCTTTTCAGGTTCACAAAGTCTAGTTCATTCCACGACAGCCAGGATGAGCCGCTTGTAGTTTCACAAGTGACAATGAAGAAGCTTCTCCAAACGGCTGCGTTGTAAGCACAAGTCAAGCCTTACTATCATAACCAAATAAGAACTGACAGCCACAGCGAAAAACAGAAGAAACTCAAAACATGTGTCCACTCTCTCATGCCTCTGGCAACTTGTAGTCCAGAGTTGACTCTAATTCAAAGATAAGAATAACAAGATGTGAGAGGAACCTTGAAAATATTTACTGTATATTTACCTCAGCAGCGTCAGTTGACCTTCTGAATAGCCATCACTGAACATCTAGTTCCCAAACAGCCCTATGATACAGGGCTAATACAACAAACCTGTTGCCATCGTTTTTAAAAATTCTATTAGATTCTATTAGATACATAACCACTGAAAAGGTTTTCCCAACTCAGGGCATAATTACCGGTCGCCTCAGACTGACTTGAGCCAGCGGTCTTCATTTCACATCGGAGCAACAGGGGAACTTTCCTTGGGACTGTGTGATGTCATCAGAGCGTCACAGAAGCAATGCCTTAGTTCATAGCCCCTCATGGTATGTAAAACTGAGGGCATTAACCATCATTTTTATTTTAGATATTATACTGATATTGAAAAAAAGTATTTCAGGGTATCTTTTTAACAAAGAAATGGATGAAAAAATGGGGAAAGATTGGCGTTCATTCTATTTGGGACTTTCAGGACCTGTAAAATCGTCCATGTGCCTGGCAAAAATGACAAGCAAGTGTAGGATTTTTCATGTACAGTGACGCGGAAACATGTATTATGTCATTGACGTTGGCTATTAACAGCTTTGATCCATTTTTGAGCGCTCATGGCACTGGTTTCTGAGAACGACCCACATACATTTCTTGGTTAATAGCCAATTCACTTCAGACCAACATCAGTTAAACCCAAACTCACAGCGCACCTTTAATTGCTCTTCTCTCAGTCATGTGCCACTCAACGTTGAACCACATCCCCTGTCGGGGTCTTGGGGGCATTTAGCAATGAAATGTTACATTAGCACCACGACTTCAGGTCCACGGAGACACCTGTCGCTACAACGGCGCCTAGAGGTGCTAAAACGTAACATGGTCGTGTTCTGTGTTGCCAACGTCACCCGCTGGCTACACCCCCTTTTCCAAATCTACTGTCCCACCGGACGGTTACGCACTCAGACGGATGTTTTGTCGTGGCTCTGCACATTTTTAGGAAGATCCAAAAAGCAAGAAACTGAAGGGGATTTTTTACATATCATGGGGTACAGAATTTCAAAGGGATTCCTGCTGGTTTTGTTCATCGGTCATTGTATGTCGGAGGGTAAGTAACTTTGCGTCTTACTTCTCTCATGTACGAATGAGGGAATACTCACTTTGAATTGCACATTAATAGGTATTCAAACCACCGACGTGGACACTACCCCGGGTGCACCACAGAACCAAGAGGCGCCCTCTGATGAAGTAGCACCGGTAGTGGCCCCACCCAATCTTAGAGACGTGCAGCAGGCTGTCCAGGAGGCATCGGAACAGGTGGAGGGTCACGGGGCTAAAAAAGTGCTGAAGGAGCTGCTGGAGCGTGTGGTGGAGGCCGCTCTGGGACATAGGGAAGGAGAAAGTGAGGTAAAGCGCAGCGAGGGACAGGAGGAGGCAGGAGATGCTACCACGGAGGCTGATGAAGCAAAGGCCGATGCTGACGCCGAAGCTGAGTCGTGGGATCTCACAGCACGAGGAGCAGGAGGTGCACATGCCAAGGACGGGGTGACTGGAGTTAAAGAGGAGCAGATGGCAGAGATTAATGTGTTTGGAGATGTGGCTGGGGATTGGGAAGATCTCGGTCAGGGAGATACTGTAGAGACAGCTGGAGGTGTAGGAACAGCTGGCAGAGAAGCCGACCCGGCAGCGGTTATTGATGAGTCTCTAGGTGCTGAAGTCAATCAGGAGGATGTGGGGGAAACAGCGGCTCTGTTGAAGGAGACAGGTGGAGATGGTGTAGGGTTAGAACACAATCATGAGCTATTAGAGGAAGAAGTCGGGGGTGAACCTCTGTCTACAGAAGGAGCAGAGCAAAAGACGGAAGGGTTTAGCCTGGGAGCAGATGATGTGCATCCAGGTGAGGAGCAACTGGAGGTGGACACTCTAACTGAGGAGGTAGCGGGAGAAGAACCAATGGAAGTGGAAGACCGAAGCAGGGATGTTCAAGGTCATGATATTGACACTTATAAGGAAGCAGAAGACAAGAACATGGAGAACACAGAAGAAACTGAAGGAGTTTCAGAAGACCCAACGGTTGAGCAGGGCGACGGAGAGACCTTGCATGGAAGTGAGGAGGAGGATCACGGTAAGATACTCTTCTTTACAGACTTGGCGTTCTGATAGTCACGCAGGACAGGGATGGCATGAATAAGTCAGGATCATATAAGCAGTGGAAAGTGAGAAATCTGGCGGCTCCCTCGACAGTTTAAAAAACTTCAATGGCATCAGCCTTTAAATATTCAGCTGCATTACAGCCAGCAGCCGTAGTGTCGTCTGGTTCCATCTTAACCCACTTTCACAGAGGAAGGCTTCCAAAGAAGGGCTTTAAGCCAACGCGTCATTGGAATGAAAACTTGGCTTATTATTAAAAAGAGCAGACATTTACTAAAGCAGTTTGACGAGAACAAGACACTGACATGAAAGGGATGTTACTGTAAGAACAGACACAAAATAGTGTGAGGGTGAAGAAAGATACACCTGAATATTGGGGATCAAAGGGGATTGTTTCACACTTGAAATTCAATTCTAATGAATGTATTAGAGAGTATCTTGAAATGAATGAAATAGTTTTCGATTAACATGGAATATAGCTTTAATAGTTTTGGTGAAGCACAAAGACCAAGGGGCAATATGAGTGAACCTTTAACTTCACACACGATTCCATCATTCCACATTCCACTGGTCCACTCAGCGGAGCCTAAACCCTCGTCCGTGAGATTCATTCTCACGTGCCTGTCACATACCAGTGCTCTCTTCTGGAGACTCCACTGATCTCTGCCCCACTTCCAGAGGAAGCGGCTGGAACTCTGGAGCACAGCCTGAAGCTACAGACTCCAGTCCAGGGCCCGTCCCTGGGTGAAGAGGTGAAACCAGAGGACTCCCAGCTCCAAGAGAAGCACGTAGATGGCAATGACATCATGACCCCGAGCGATGACCTGCTGGCTGACTCTTTTGTGGCCCAACCCTCGCTCGATAATTACGTGAAAGTCACACACCCTCTAGAAGCTGGCAGGGAACCTGCTCAAAATAATGAGCTCGTGGAGGAAACATCACTCGCCACAGGTAGTACATGAAGATTCGTTGCAGCACTTCTAGCTGTTGGTTGTATTATTCACGTCTTGATAAGTTGGTTGTTATCCTGCGAATTCACGGCAAAACATGTTTAAGATTTCATTCTTTCAGAGAGATTCAATATAGAACACACCAGTCTCATAGTTTTCCCTCCGGTTGATCATTTATACAACTGTTTCACAGTTTGATAAGCAACACAGTAAAAATCCATGGGATATTTATTGTTTTTAGAACACAGATTATGACCTATACACACCTCGATCTGTCCCCTGTGCAGTCAAGTTAAGGACCATATCTGTCAAATGCCAGGTTAAGAGAAATGCGCCTCTGAATGACCAGTTTTACAGCTCTTTGAGACAGAGTTTTACTTTAAGCTGACATCTATAACGCGTTAGCAGTGGATTCTAAAGACATCATAGTGCATCTGTCAGACTTTATAGACCATGTTTTGAATGTTCATAATCATTTATGGTAATTTAAGACAAATATTAATGATCATGAATTGAAATAAGTCGTGGACTTGTTATTATGTTATTACAAATAACACAATAGTCTTCATGGTAACATTAGAAACCTTGAAGATGTCATGCATAGTCCCAAACATTCATAACATCTTCTTTAAATCCTCATAAATGCATTACAATGTCTTATCATTGTACTAAAAATGCGTCATAGATGAGACATTTTCATAAAACGCACACAACATTGTTGACATGAAAACAAAGCTATTGTGTGTTTAAAGAAGCATTAAAAAGCTGTCAATAACGGATGAGTCTTGAGTCGGATAAACTGGTGGCGAATGCTTCATTAAAAAAGTTGAATTTTAAAGTGTGCCGCTCATGTTTTCCCTATATTTGTGAGTCTCATCTCAAGTGCCAACACTATTTATACACACGCTGTGTTCCATCCTTTCAGAAGTGTCTGCGGTGAAGACATGGAAGATCGGAGCGATCGCTGCCGCTGCCTTCCTGGTCCTGGAGACAGTTCTCATTATCGTCTACATCATTAACCGCCAAAACAAAAAGAGGTATTTTAGTTTGTTTGTGCATTGGCAAGAGTATTTGACGGAGGGACTGTTACATTGCAGACGGTGGCTCCTGATAATATGGTGACAAATTGTCATTGCCACCTTGTAATTCCAAAATATGGCTTCCTATCAAATGAAAGTCTTGCTGGAGTCTATCACGGGTGTTGTTCGAAGAAGAGTGTGGACGACTAGTAACATGCTCGCTCTGACACACTCCGCACTCAAGGAGCTGACAACCACCTTTGATTCAATTGTTGCAGCATCATTGCTTCACGCTGGCGTCATGACTCCAACACAGACATCAGATTACAAGTAGTGTGGGATTTAAATGAGTTCATTGCGATAAATTAATTACAACAATATTGCGATTAATTTATTCCAACAAAAAATAATTTCATTTCATTTAACAGTTTGCTCTCCAGACAACAGGGAGCCTTTGTAAATGCAGGAGTTCCTGGTGCACTGACACACTGATGCACAAGACACGTGGCAGCTAGGATGATAACAACAACAACAAACATGGAGGAATCCCTGAACAAAAGCAAACAAAAGCATCTGTTTGCTTTTGTTCAGGGATGTTTTTCATTACACTATGGGCAGGGTTTCCACTACTCTGAATGGACTTGACATGAAAAGAGCTTTAGTTTAAATAAGGTGATATAAAAACTTGAATATAGCCACCATGGTGATTTATTGTCAAACTGATGCAAAATAAACAACATTTTGTTGTTTAAATGTATGTATGGCTCCATCTTTAGTTTCAGTCATATACCAAATTAATTGAAATTGAAAAATGTGTCTTCTTTTGGCAAATATTCTTATACCATTAAACTGCGATTAATTTAGATTAATTCATCACAAATTCTCCAATTAAATATTTTTTTTTTTTAATCGAATCCCACCCCTAGTTATTTTAATTATTATTTTTGTTCAACGGAAAAACAGATCACAACTGTTGTGCAGTTCTTTATTGAAAAAAAGAGGCACCGCTGTCTTTCACATTCCCACCAAGTAACCAGCACATGTTCATGTTTTCACGCAGTGGGGGGGCCTCTCACCGGTCATGTGAGGAGGGGAGCTTGGAGCCAGAGGCGGCCACAGGAGCCGACTGCAGTGATGAGACGCTCCCTGCCAGCAACGGAGACACACAGCAGTACGACCATAAACTGACGTGTGGTTAATGTACGCTAGACAACAAAAACATTATTTCAAGGGTGCTCCGCATGGATGTCAAGTGTAGCTATGATAAGTATTTACTGTGCCTGTATGTTTCTATGCGCTTGTTCAATATGTCCTGTCTCAAATGAGCACTGTTTTGGTGAGAGCTACGACCTCAAAGCACCAAATAATAACCAGCTCTTCCAAGTCTGAAGCCGCCCAGACCAATCCTTAACAAGAATTACACCTTACTTCCAAGAGTAGTGTTGTTACGGCTGAAGCTCTGCCGAGCACATTGTCACCTCTAAAGCGATATTGCACAAGCCATTTGGGACTAAATCTGTATTGTTGCTCTTCAGAAGACTCATAAAGCTGTTCATTCTCCATGTGACAGCAGCAGGAGGACTCAAAAACATCTTCTGACACTTTGCTGTTGTGCTTTACAGGGCACTGTCGATTGATCCTTCTGAAGCAGCTTCAGCTCTGGCACAAAGAGATGAGGAAAGACACGGGGAACAGCCAGTGACAAATATGGAAAACCTCCCACTCGGCTCCACAGCTGGGACGTCAAACGCTTTGCCGGGATCAGATATTTCAGAGCAGGAGTAGCTCTCCCTGAACTGTGATCTGAATAAGCTCCTTCAATTAATGGTGACACACAAAAAACAATGCGGTGTCGACTGTTTGTTTCCTCCTCCATCTCATGAAACAGACCTCTCCTGCACCGACGCTGACTCATGTTGCAGACGGCATGAGTGAGCTTCATGATCTCCATTGCATTCACTGAATAAATGGTACAGACGACAAACCTCTCGCTTTACTGGACTGAGATACTGTTCTTTTGTTGTGAAATACCTTCAGTCTGGCCTGATATACATCATAATTGATTCTCCGTAACTATAAACTACTGACTGCAAGAAAGATGTTTTTGTGCTTCTATGCTGAAGTTTCTTAAACGCATCTTTTACATCTCATTTCGTCTCCTTCATCATGGATGTTCTGGTCATGACATCACGTTACATAATGCAGTGCACCTGGATGCACCTTCATGTAAACAAATGTTTGCATGAGGAAAGCACTGCATTGGTAACATCTTACATTTAGTACAGATACAAAACGCGTGATTAATTGCGAGTAAACTCAGCGTTAGTGCAAGAAATTCAAGATTTTAATTGACAGCACAACCTGAAGCACAGTTAACCGACACAAACACAACTAACTTCATTTATCCTAATCTGAATAAAACTTTTATCTGCGTAATAAAAAACACGCCAGAAACCGTACGTAGTGTAAGAAAAGCACAAGATCAAGAAAACAACATACTTAAAAATGTATTTTATGTGTTCCAATGATCATCGATAAAATGCTTTTTTTGTGAAAAGTGACATGAAAGATAGTTTCTGCTTAGAAAAACGTTACTTTGTGGCGACGTGGACCGCTGAATCTGTCTTTTGTGTTGCGTGCCTGTACGGGCGTTACAGTCTTGATCACAAGGTCAGTGAAGTATTGAAAAGAATGTCCACCCTCAAGTGTATTAACGTGCGCTACTTGTGCGTGCGTAACAGTATGATCTGGTCATGCGGCTGGAGCTACTTAAGCCGGGAAAAAGGGATGGAGGGACTGTTGGGGGCGGCAGCTGAGAGGACCAACATGAGCAGTCAGAGGTAGGAAAGACTCACATGCACTGTACAGTTCCATTATTCAAACTGCACTTTTTAAAAAGTGACTTCATTCATTACTACAGCGGGGGAGTAAGGAATTAGAATGATGTTAGCCTTTCAATTCAAAAATACACATCATTGTATGCAACTACTAACAAAGATGTGATTCCATCATTCTATTTCTTAAATTGCAAATCTAATGCTAGGTTTTTGCCTTGTAGTTGTGTTGCTGCTGAGATCTGGAGTTAAATCTTTTCCACAAACTTGACATATTTAGATTCGATTTAAAGATCATTCCGATGATTGTGCCCTTTACCTATTTATTGACGCAGTTATTTTCCTACTGTGCAGCATGTGGGCAGTGTGCTTCCTTGTGGCATCCATTTTTGCCACCACGAGTGTCGCGCAATTCCCTCGAGAGTGTGTCACCGTGGAGGGTCTTCGCAGTGGCCAGTGTTGCCCATCTCCAACCGGTGAAGCGGGAGATGAGTGCGGCTCCAGCACAGGCCGGGGCCAGTGCGTGAGCATAGCTGCAGACAGCCGGCGCCACGGGCCACAATACCCCTATGCGGGGCGTGATGACCGAGAGCGCTGGCCCCTGAGGTTTTTCAACCGCACCTGCCAATGCAACGGAAACTTCAGCGGCTACAACTGTGGGCGATGTCGGAAAGGGCTGTCTGGCCCCAACTGTGACCAGAGGATTTCCGTGGGTAGGAAACATTTTCATTCGATTATACTCTATTTTTTCTTTTCATTTCTACTCATTACTTTTGTTTTTCCATCTCAATTGACAATTGTAGTCAGGAGGAATGTGATGCAGCTGAGCGCGGCTGAGAAGCAAGCCTTTGTGAATGCTCTGGACCAGGCCAAACGGACTGTCCACCCCGACCTGGTCATTTGCACAAGACGGTACTGAGAGCCAACTTCGCTTGCTTGAATGGAACCATAATGCACTGGACATGTTACTGAACTGTATATTTGAAGTGACTAAATCTCCCAACTGGGGCCTTTGCTATCATAACTTTTGCCACCACACTGTGGTATTTTAGGGGATGTAATACTGTTAATGGTTTTCTTCAGGTACCAGGAGATACTGGGTCCGGATGGCAACACACCTCAGTTTGAGAACATCACCATTTACAACTACTTTGTTTGGAGCCACTACTACTCGGTCAGCAAGACGTTTTTGGGCGCCGGCCAGACCAGCTTCGGAGGCGTAGACTTCTCCCATGAGGGGCCCGGCTTTGTAACATGGCATCGTTTTCATCTGTTGCAACTGGAAACAGACATGCAAGTGAGTCCGAACCCACTTTGATATCGACCAGGAAGAAAGAACAAGAGGTGTATTTCTCAGATGTTGGATGAAAGAGAAGTAGCTGGAAAAAAAGAAGTGTTTTTCTGCCTGTAGCACTGTGTACAAACACGCAGCAGCAGGAGCATCATTAACCTTGATAGTGTAGTCTTGAACAAAGATCCTTCTCTGCCTATTTAACTGTTCTCTGGTGACAAAACCTGGGAGCAGCCGTCACGTTTGCCTGCCTTCTCTTCTGTACAGGACATGCTGGGAGACCCCACTTTTGCTCTGCCCTACTGGAACTTTGCCATCGGAGGCAGCCAGTGTGATATCTGCACGGACGACCTCCTGGGAGCGCGAAGCTCTTTCGACATGAATTCCATAAGCTCTAACTCCTTGTTTTCCCAGTGGAGAGTCATTTGCGAGAGCGTGGAAGACTACGACACTTTCGGCACCATTTGCAACAGTAAGGCTACACGCCGTCAAACTCAAAAGCAAGTAAAGAGAGTCGACATTGTCTCTGTTGCACCAGAAAAGAGGGCAAAGAGCTCATAAAAAAAGAGCATGTAGAACATAAGCTGCTATAAATAATACCTCACAGCTGTTGTGCTGCATTCGATATTGCCTGCTATTACTTCAGTTGGTGAGAATGGGCTCTTGTTGAGGCGCTGTGTGCATCCAAAGTGGAACGCATTGAGGAAACAGTTTTCCCCGGTAATTCTAGCTAATAGGTCATGCTGTTTAGACTAGGATAAGAGAGCACAGTATAATAAGATTTGCGGAGATTGGGGCTTGTTCTGCGCCGGCACTGGCTCCGCCAGCCTAAACCACAGCCTTTTATTCCGGTGTGAAATTCTTTTGTTTTATCTGGCCCAGCAGAATAATCGTGATAGTCAAATCCTATTTCCCTGCTTTGTTTGACTTCCAGCGCAGTAGCATGTGCTTTCAGGAAAACCCAGGAAGAAAGGGGAGTCATGTGAATGCCAAGGTGTGTTTGAAGTATCCTAATAATCCCCTCTGAGAGGCACGACACGTCTGGTATTTCCAGCGTGAGCAAGCAAGCGCTCCTTAAATGGGAAGAGGGGATGCCTCATTTAGACTTGATATAGATACACTTGGCTGGTTCCTTTGATCAGGAGGACTAACCTTTAAGGAAGCCGACGTTCACTCATTCATGGCGAAGAAGCAAGAAAAAGCTTGGGCTGCTGTTTGCCAGCTAATTATGTCGTACCGGGAGACTCCACGTTCAGGTCATATTTCCTCGCACCAGCTCGAGAACCTCCGTGATCTGAACCTGCAGTGGAGGTTCAGAACCTCATCTGGCCTGCGCCTCTCTTCCTGACACGCAGGCTCGGAGACAAGTCCAATCAGGAGGAACCCAGCCGGCAACACGGCGAGACCCATGGTGCAGAGGCTGCCAGAGCCCCAGGATGTGTTAGACTGTCTGGAGCTCAACACCTTTGATACCCCACCCTTCTACTCCACCTCCTCCGAGAGCTTCAGGAACACCATTGAAGGTTTGCGTTTCATTTTCACCCCCAAATAAGCAAGTCGGTGTCTATTTTCGTTGAAAATAATGTGTTTGGCGTTGTATTTTTTTTAGGCTATAGCGCCCCCAAGGGAACGTATGACCCAGTTATTCGCAGCCTCCACAATCTGGCCCATCTATTCCTTAATGGGACCGGTGGACAGACTCATCTCTCGCCGAATGATCCAATCTTTGTTCTGCTGCACACTTTCACTGATGCTGTCTTTGATGAGTGGCTCCGCCGGCACCAACCGGGTGGGCAAACACCAGACGCCACACGTCCATGGAGCCATCAGTCGCCTTAAAAAATGAGCACTGACAAGCACGGCTTTTTCTCTGTTGATAGGTGAGGTGGTGTATCCGGAGGAGAACGCCCCCATTGGACACAACAGTCGCTTCAACATGGTTCCTTTCTGGCCCCCGATCACCAACGCGGAGATGTTTGTTTCAGCCCCGGACAACTTGGGCTACACCTATGAAGTCCAATGGCCTGGTAGGTCGCACTTATTCAAGCATAATATTTTAACTTCACTGCAAAAACAGCACTAATCTTAAAAACATGACCCCCAGCCCGAGCCTACACTTTGTCAGAGATTATCACCATCGCCATCGTTGCCTCGGTGCTGGTGGTGGCAGTGGTGGGAGGAGTCATCTCATGCGCGCTCCGTGCTCAGTCCTACCGCTCGGCTGAAGCCCTGGAGCCGCTGTTGGGAGAGACGTTCAGGCGGTACTCTGAGGACGACCGGAGGTTCGACCGATCACAGTCTGTTGTCTGACTGCGCTTGTAACTGAATTTTTTTTAAACCATCTTTTAATAAAGTCGACCCGACTCTGAACTCGGATACATGGGCCTGCTTTCATGTTTGTTAAGAAAATGCTGTAATTGTATAGTCAAGACGTCGCGGTGGATGCCAAACTAACAAAACAAATACAAATCTGGTGGGAAAAAACACAAAAAAATGCAAAAAAAAAAACCACAATCAAATGAACTGTAAATCCGCTGGTATATTATTTTGCTCGAAGGTCTCTCACTCATGAGGGGACGTCACCGGTTCTCTTTTGTTCATGAGAAAATTCCCAGCCAGGATGAAGGTCAGCTTCTTGAGATCTGAGACCCTCCTTCTCAAAACAGCAGGAGAGCTCCATCGAGGCCGAAAGATCTCAGTTATCCGGGAGATCCTCAGAGCAGAACCGTTGCTCCTTCACTTTTGGAGAAGCCAGTTCAACCAAGCGTCTCTTTAGGGTGTTTCCCCATTGAGATACTTCAGGAGGCTCTATCTGGTATGTTGAAGAGATTGTGTGTCAGTATTTCCCCAGAAGAGCTGCATGAGGCTTCTGTGGAGAGGGAAATCTGGGCCGCTTCAGTCTGGCTGCTGCCCCCGCGACCTCTGATGAACAATGGAAAATGGATGGAGAGGATGAAAGATCATTTGTGTGCAAGGCCAGAGACTTTGTATTTGCCTTTTGAGTCCATGAGGTTGAATCCTAAAGCATAAACAAACAGTTTACAATCTAAAACGAAATTTAACTACATCAAACTACATCAAAACAAATCAAAATATAGGAACACATAATAAATAACTAATTTAATGTTTCATTTATCATGATCATCAGTTTTCAAAAACGTTTTATTTCAGTTTAATTCCATCATTCCCACGTCACAAGTGTCCTCAAAGACTGTAGTGCTCCAGTAAAATGGCAAGCTTTCACGTCATTTCAACCGCGCGAACACTGCCCCCATGCGGCTGCATTGTATTTTACTAGCAATGTACACAACATTTAAATGGATCAGTTGCACATGACGTAATGTTCTAATATTACATATGGCCTCAGTTCTGCAAACGGACTGCGTTAAAGTTATAATTATTATGATATTTTTCTGTAATGGATGAAGCAATATTCTCACTGTCATAAGAAGATTCAAACATCGATGAAGCCAATCGGCCACAATATAAGTTATTGGTCAGACGGAGCGGTGAAAGCAAGCGCTTCAGACTTTTATATGACTCTTTCAAAAATAGGACACGCTTGGATGGGTGGATCTAATATCACTGAGGCACAGAAGAGAAAAAAACTGCATGAAAATAGGGGGTTGTCGAGGTGGTGTTCTGTGGCTCCTTCATTTAGCGGCTTCATTGATGGGCGTGTTGGTGCTCGTGTCTCATCCGTGTGAGGTCTAAAGCAAGCCAACTGCTCGGGTTTGTGTCTTCACACCTCGTAATTGTTCTAAAAGCTCTAAAAGTGGAGGAAGACACAGCAAGACTTTCAAAGGCAGCGATCCAATGTAGGCAAAGCTTCTCTTGGCAGAAGCAGGGTGGGGTGTCGGCGGTACCATCTTTCATCGTCCTGCAGAGCTGTTTGAAGACACTTGTGAAGAGGGAACTTTCAAGTTCCTTTTCTTGCTAATATAGTCTGGTGCTTTAACTGTTTATGTCACCTCTGCTGTCACACCCTACCATTCAGACTAGAGTCTTATCCTCAACTCCCCTCACACTGTGCGCATGAGCCAGGTTATTCTAGTCCTCTTCACATTGAGTGTCGAGCGTTCCATTAAGGAGAGGCTATTTGGCCGCTAAAATCCTGGACTGAGGATTCCAAACCGACATTTCATCCCCAGTATGAGAGGGACAAATGTATATCCGAACATGAGGACAGTGACCCTTCATGTGGAGCCCGCTGACGCGAGGCTGTTCCAGAGGCACCGGAGTATTGCGGTCAGAGAGCCAGACGGAGTTGAGGGAGACAGGAGCCGAGGGGGCTGGACGCCAACAAGTCAAAAGGTCGCGACGCCAGTGGCCCTCAACTATATTCCTTATTAATGATTAAGGAAAAGGGGAGCGGGAGCCTGGTGGTGAATCCAGATCAGCTTCTCAGCCCCGGGAGACGGTGCTGCTTCCTGGCAATTAAAATCCCCTGCAATGGTTCAACTAAATGATCTGGTTTTATAGCTTCAGTCCAACATGCAGGTGTTTCCCTCTTCAACAAAACAGAAGAGCATTTTCAGGGAAATCATCTAATCATCTAATCTCTCTGCTCCATCTCACAAGCCGGCCGTGCCAGCGTCCTGGCGAGGCGGCTGTTCATCTGGAGCAGGATGAACCAGCCTGTGAAGCCTGGCTTCCACCAGGCTTCCTCTGCGAGCAGATGGCTGCGATTGATGCAGAGGCTCCCGACAGGAACTCCCTCGGTGCTCCTTACTTCCTAAATGACTCATTTGTCTGCAAATGTATTGTTTGTCAAGTTGTCACCGGTAACGCCGGCAATTAAACCAAATTTCAGCGCATAAACAATTTTCTCAGGTTTGCTTTCAGCCGACGTCCGTGATTGAGGCTGAGAAACGTCTGAACTCCCTTCCATCTGTTCTGCTGTATTGTGTGACGGCAGTTGATGAAGTCTCTGTGTGCTCAGTCTATTACGAGCCGGTCCTTGAAAAACCCTGAGAATGGTTAGCACTGGGAGATCGACGTGACTAAATACTTCATGATTTAAAAAAAACAAACAAACATTTGTCTCAATGGGTTTTTCCCACAACTATAGATGTTGTCTGACAGACTTTTCTCAAAAAGTCAAAACAGCCATTTCCAGCCATTGTACGTTTATAAAAAACATTATTCTTAACATGAACAAGATGCAAGAACACCTTCTGCCAGTAGAATTTTGGGGCTAAATTGTGACGGTGATTGAGAGCCTGCACCGTTAGAGAACAGACAAAAACGGAGCTCAAGAAGTCATTGACGAACTTTTGAACTTGGAAAATAAGTCACTGTTTTTGCGTATTTCCAACTGAAACACTGAATATCAATGTAACAGGAGAAACACTTATTGTTGTATGCACTGTGATGAGTGGTTGTTAGGGCCCCTACTGGCAGTCTATACATGAAAGAGAAACCCCCACAGTATCGAGATCTACTGTGGCAAGTCGCACAATCGGGTGTTCCTTTGAGGAAATAATAATAAGTGCACTCAAAAGGTAAAATGGCAGCTGCTATATGACGCACCGGTGTCATGTTACGTCATGAAGCGACGTGGACATCTGTTCATTATACTGAACTCGATGATATTTTATCACACAATTTCTTATGTTTTGATCAACCATTCACAGGTAAACACTGAACTATTTTTTGTTCTACGTAGAAAGGATTTTCAGATTTTTCTTCAGATATAAAACTATTGAAAAGGGATGTTATGGACTGAAAATGGCAATAATATAAGCCACTATACAACTAAACATTAAAGGTGTAGATGCACAGTCTGTGTCTCAAGCTACTGTGAGACCATTTTCTGTTGAACCTCATGTTTTAACCACTCATTCATCGTAAAAAGTTCAGTCCAAAAACCAGTGGCCCTGATGCGGATGGATGACATGATGTCACAACTATTTAATTCCAATTCATGGAGCAAACTTTAGAATTCAACAGCAGCGAACCGAGCATTCAAACCATTTGTATATGCTTTCGGTGAAAATGTTTATTTCACATAGCAAATTTGATTTTGCCTCCTGAAACTCGGCACCTGCACATCAGAGCAGTCAGATGACCCCAAAAGGTCCGCAGTACTCAGGTACATTGTTTATGTTTTTGAGGGTTCCATGCTTGTTAAAACTGAATCAATCTTGCCGCCAGGTGTCGCACTTGTTGCAAGCTCACCATCCTCATCGAATTTGGAATACCATTAATTAAACAAAGAAGTGAAATAAACAGATCAATTCAGGCCCAAAATAATGCAGTTCGGCACCGTGTTGTGCTTAGTGACTCTCCTCGGGTTCATTAAAGACCCCTTACTCGATGGCTTCATTGATGCTTGTGTCTCAGCAAGCCATGAAACGCACCACCTCTGGTTTAAACAGAGGCTTCCCTCACCATTTGCACCTGTCTACAATCCGTGGTTCAGAACCCCACACAGCATTCAGTCAGTTCAAACAGGCATCCACACAGATCAGTGCCACACACCATAAGGACTGTGTCACAGTAAAAACTCTTCAGGAACATGTTACCACCATAGCACATGAAATACACGTTAAACAGAATCCATGAGAGCCTAAAGTAAAACACATTTGCTTACAAAAAAGTGAAGCTAATCTTCGGCGCAGTCCAGCACACACTTGTGTAGAGATAATACCAAATCTTTCAAACAACTCCTCCATGCCACACAGAGGATTGGCAGACGCACTTGGCATTATTGAGAGCAACGACTCAACACAACTTCACAGAGGCCGAGCACGAGGGCAAGACCTTGTTTGTACCGGCGGTTGTTTTAGGTGTGGATCATGTTCTATATTGATATAAATAAACACATAAGAGAAATGGGTACTAAAGTGTACTACGTGTAAAACACAATCCATGGTGTGCACATGTCGAGGAGGTAGGCTTCGACTGAGCCATTTATAACCAGTGAATGTGACTCAGGTAGTCGCTGTTTCTATTGTTTCTATGACACAGTATTCAGCCTCTCGAGGTGCTATATGGAGGCAGGTTTCAGGACAAAACGGTGAGAACCACGGTTCCTTTGGTCTTCTTGAGGACGTCGACAGCCTCAGCGTGGGTCACACCCTCCAGACAGTGTCCATTCACGGCGATGATTTGATCTCCCCGTTTCAACCGGCCGTCCTCGATCGCAGCCCCCTGTAGAGAGCAGAGTTAAAAGCTGCTCTGAAACGTTCTTCACAGTGTGGAGAAGCTTTGATTTCACGGACAAATATGTCATTTTAAAGGTTAACATTTTCCCCCTATTTTAAAGAAGAGAGATGACCGTCTTCTTATATCACCTTGTTAAAGACAGTTTTGATGTAGATGGGCAGGTCTCCATGAGGACTGCCGTACCCCCCAACGATGCTGAATCCCAGACCGGATGAGCCTCGCTCCAGGGCGATGGTCTTGTACATCCGGGCGCTGTGGACATAGACAGATGTTTCAGATGCTTGAGTGGCGAGGAGAAGAAAAATGTGTGATTAGAGAGAAGAGGAAAAGAAAAACAGTCTCCATCCGGCGAATTCATCAATCTTTTCATTCATTGATCCCTTCTCTCATCCTCTCTCCACCTATCAATCATCTCATCTACACAGCCGGCCCTCTTCCATCTCACTGTCTTCCTCCTTGTATTTAGTGCTTCATCCTCCAGCACCACATCAGCTACTACACCTCCTCCTGATGAACCTACGATGGATGAATAAATATTTGTATTTTCACAATCGATTTTGATGCAGAGCACTTAGTTACCGTCTTCACAAAGGTTCCGCTGGTAACAACGGATCAGTATTGAGATACAAAGTGAGGTAGAGATCACAATACTATTCAGTGAAGCGACGCCTACCAGAGATTGTTATGGGAGCAGGGCAGCGTGCAGGGTTGACCGGATGACTTTGCTGGTATATCACTGTGACCCTGAAGGCTGCTGGACGAAGACGCCACCTGGAAATAAATTAAAACATTTGTTGTTGTTGTTATCATCCTAGCTGCCGCGTGTCTTGTGCATCAGTGGGATCAGTGGACCAGGAACTCCTGCACTTACAAGGTTCCCTGTTGTGTGGAGAGCAAACTGTTCAATTAAATTACATTAAATGAAATTATTTTTTTGTTAAAATGAATTAATCATCATGAACTTGTTAAGTCCCACCACAAACTTCTACATTACATCACAGCACCTCTGCCCGTCACTACAGTTCATTCTCAGTGCTGCACTTGTGTTCATAAAAAAACCCCCACCATGTTCAGTTGGCAGACACGTGGCCAAAAAATATTTCAAAACATCAGATGTTGAAGTTGTGCGATTACCTTCAGAGTGAGGGTTCCGGAGATGTTCTTCAGCAGTGCACCACACTGGACATGAGTCATTCCCTCCATGGACACGTCATTGATGCTGAGAATCATGTCCCCCGTCTGGTCAGCACATACAACACATGTATTCATTCAGCTCAGAAAGAGTCCTACTAGGAAACTCGCCTCAAAAGGTCTGCCAGGCTTCTATACATTCGATCGTGATGGGGCCTTGCAACTCTGGTGAATTTAGGATGACAGTGATGTCACATTAAATGAACGCCCCCCACACCTCAGGCACCACTCAGCCACTGATCCCCAGCAAGAGCTGATGAGAAGCCACCCTGTGTGGGAGTGGGCTTTGTCTTGTGATGGCTGCTGTCGGACAGTTCCTGCTTCATGCAGCGTCTAAGCACCGTCTGACTGGCTTTCACTGTCACAGTGTAATGTAATTATACCTCATTTATTTTAAAAGTATGGCACTAACGTCGATACACAATCACTGCTTTGGCACGGAGACAAACATTATAACATGGCATCCCTACTTGTAATTGCTGTGTTTTGGCAGCAAGTCCTTTGGTATCCATGGTAGCAATAAAGATAGGTACGTTGCCATGGGGACTTCCCACTCCTCCTGCCAAACTGATGCCGAGGGATTCACAAGGACCCTGTAGTGATGGAGTGCATATTATACAGCTGCACCTCCACAACAAACTGCTGCTGCTGTCTCACCTTCGCCATCGTCACTTGCCTCACATTATTGTACTCGTGGACAGCTGCAAGAGCGTCACAAAAATGTTTCAGAGAACAAACCAAAACAACACATAGACTACTGCAACTTGAGTAACAATATAATGAATGCGACGATCACCGTTGGTGCAAGTTTTGTTGTTTGTCTCCCTCTGATGGTCGAGAGGAAGATCGCACCCGCTTAACGGGGTCGCGGTGGAACACTCGCTGTCTTCAATCTGGATAAAACACAACTTAAAGTAGTCCTAAATTCACAAAGTGTCATTGTTAAAATCTCTGTAAAAGAAACACTAGTATTTCACCGAAGTATATTGGGAGTGTATTTACCTGGTTTCTCGGTGGACACTGCAGCCCAGCTTTAAAGCGAGCCACTTCCAGACGCACTGTTCCACCGCAGCACTACGACACAACGCCTTACATCAGCTTTTCTGAAAGTCACGCATCTCCTTCAAAACATCTTACCTGCAGAAGTTTTCCAGCATAATCTTGTGATGCGCCGCGGACATCCCTTCCATTGATTGACAGAATCTGGTCACCCAGCAACAACCTTCCATCTAAATCCGCTACGCCTCCATTAATGATATCTGACACAAAGATGCCCGTGTCATTACTGTAGGGTAAAATAAAGGTTGAGGCTTCAGGTCAGTTTCATGCCGGCAATACATTATCTGACCTTCAGTTCTGCATCACACTCGGCTGAACAGCAGTATGGCAGCACACAGACTAAGTACACGCTGTCAAAGCTGCACAACTTAACCTGGCATCCAAACACCAACAGCAAAATAAGTGCTGTCGACATGCTGGAGCAGCAGGGATTGTTCGGGGATGTGAAGCATTATAACATCATCTGATTTCTCATTTGTCGTAGAAAGGTGCACATTTGCACAATAATCTTAGACAATTTAAAGCTTTCAAAAGCACTTACACTTTCAATTACAAAAGGCATTTATTCTGGAAAATGACTGTTCTTAATAGCCATCTATTTGCCTGCTGAAACGCAAGTTTCAAAACGTTTATCAAGAACAACACTTGTCCTTTAAAGCTGCTATTTAATGTCAGCATTTCCCATTAGGGGTTTCCACAACAAGCCAGCCTCCTCCACCTTAACTTATCTTGATCATCCTCGCTGGTCACACCTGTCTCATCCATGATCCTCAAGGAGACGAAGACAACCTCACTGGTCAATTGCATTGTATTTCAGCAGGCCACCTCACTGGCTGTCTTTCATTTAGCTTGTGCTTCCACATCTAACATTCTCTGTCCTACATGTTCGCCTCTCTATGTCCATCTAATCTATCATTACACTGAACTTCTAATAAACACAACAGTAGAAAACATTGCCACTTAAATATTGACTAAACTGAGCTCAGATAAAGTATGAACCAACCTGAGAAGAGAGGAGTCTTGTTCAACAGTAAATGTTTAAGGACAAAACAGATTGACGTTGGAATTGTTGTTGTTTGTTCTGTCAGCACTTCTAAATAAAGATGTGGGGATTGTTTTACACTGAAAACAGGATACCTTTTTCCAACAGTGGTGAATCCCAGGCCCTCTCTGGCGTCCGCTGTCAGCTCCAGAGTGAAGACATCCCACAGGTCCTCCTCCCTGTAGGCCTCATGATGCCGGAAGATACGCATGTGGACGCGCTGGGTGGTCAGTCGCAGCACACCGATGGCCTCATCATGAGTGGCCAGTCGCAGATCTATGCCATTGACCTACCGAGTCACAGGACAAGCATCACAGAGCAAAGTCAATCCACTGGTAAAGCAAATAATAGTCACCAAAATGTCATAAAATAAACATAAAAGAAAAAACTGAAGTCTAAACCAGTGGACTCACACACCTCCAGAATCTGGTCTCCAGCCTGCAGACGACCGTCTCTCTGTGCTGCTCCTCCATCATTGACTTCATGGATGACTACCGACCCCTAGTGGAGGAAATACAAAACAGACTCATGTTGTGAAAGTTCTCCTGACACTGTAGGCCAACAGCAACATGTTTAATTCCACAAATAAAAGGCAGTGAGGAATCTCACCAGCAGGGTGTCGCAGCCGCCTACGATGCTGAGACCGAGCCCAATGTTTCCTTTACAAATCTCAATGTCGGTTTCTGTGCCTGGCACGAGTGGACAAGTCCGGGGGTCAGACACTGAAGTGGACGCCGGCCAATTAGGCTGACCCGATGGGCAAGACTGCGCGGTAGAGAGGGAGGCAGAGGACGCAGAGGTGACAGGAAGGGTTGCAGATAAAGAGATGGAATTGGACTTGAATTCTGGAGGAGGCGAGGTTACAGAGGAGGTCGGGATCTTGATGCGTGTAATGGATGTTTCCTCTGCGCTTCGTTGTTGTCTAATTGGACCAGACGCCTACAGAAGAAAAGTGATGAACATCATGAACATGTGTTGCCAGATTCGATCGACATGAGGATGCTGTGTTTTTCAATTTGTGCTTTAACCTTGCTGGCCAACGACAGTCCAGTTCCAGTGTCATCAAAATCCGCAAAAAAACGCTCCCTAGCTTGAGTCCTGCCGCCCTGCGCACAGATACCACACAGTGACTCAAGACAGAAGTGCTTCATTAGCATATTTCAATAGAGAAGTTGGAGAAAAGACAAAGAAAAAAAGATCAGCAACAGATCATGAATCTGGATTGCAATTATTTTCAAAGCATAAAAATGACAAAAAAACAGTCTCCAGTGAAGTACACTGGTAAATTATGTATATCATTATCATTATTATTATTTTATTTTATTAGATATATATATATATATATATATATTTTTTTTTTCTTTTTATTGAACTCTTTTTTTTCATTGCCATTTCCAACCCTCTTGATTTCGCTTCTCAAAAAAAAAATTGCAAGCAGAAAATAAAACTTCTGAAATGTCGATGCTGGTAAACATGAATAAATCCTTTTTCCTCAAAGTTTGGGGTATCAAATCAAGCTTCATCATCAGCTCCCTGCAAGAGTTAACAATTGATTTTTACATTTTCCTCCTGCTTGATATTCTGCTTGATATATTGTCATCGAACATCATTTGTCCACAGATCAATGCTACATAAATCAATTTCTGTCCTCAAACAAACTATCCAGCATCAATGCAATGGAATCAGGTACTTTCACTTAAGTGCCCACTGAATCAGAAGAAGGCTGCATTGCTATATCAAAAGACTGTTGCCAGTGTGAGTGTGTCCCATGCAGTGGTTGAATGACAAACAACTTTAAGGAGCCACTGAAGAGAACTTGTCTAAAGTTCCACAGGAGTTACAGAGACATTGACAAGCAGCTTCACCATGCAGCTTGTGGAATCGACATCGACATGAGGTTGTCCAAAAAAATAGAATGTCATACCTTACTGTCGGAGTCAGGCTGGATCAGGGAACTGACTGACGCTCCTGGCTTTGACTTCTCTTGCGCGAGGTGGAGACCCAAACTCAGAGGATCCTGGAAATGACAACAAAGGCTGTAGCCTAGCAAAAATACATGCACACTTATAGATCTTCACTTCATACAACACCTTTATGTTGAGCCTAAATAAACATGCCTGATGTAGAGAAGCGTGCTGGACATCTCTATGTGTTCCTTTCAGTTGTGCAGCTGCTCTCCTGTCCACCGTGTCCTCTGCCGCTGCTGCTGGAGCCATTTCACTCAGTGCCGCTTCATTTCTGAGAAGACACCACACTTTTGATCAAACATTTCTTTGACTAAGATTTTATTCCTGTTGTACCTGATGAGGACAATCTTGACTTTAGATGGAGTGTTATTGATGATGGTGGAAGCATTTTGCTGACTCCGTCCATAAAGGATCTGCCCATTGACCTGCGGATCAAGAAATTCACGGTTGTGGTGGTGTTACCATGCAACCTTTATTAGGTCGAAGATCTGCTTGACTGACCTCCAGCAGCTCGTCTCCCACCCGTAGTCTGCCGTCCAATCCAGCAGGTCCTCGAGGGTCAATAGCAGCCACGTAGACACTCATGCGAGCTTTGGAGTCATCTTTGTTGCCAGAAAGGCTGATTCCCAAATCACGCACAGCAGGATCCTTTTCCAGCTCAATCATTTGCAGCTTGCCAGATAAGCTGCCATAGCGCTGAAAGATCTTCTCTGTCAGAGGAAAGACGGGGCTGTTTTTTCGCTTCAGAATGGTATGATGAAGCATAACTGCGCGGTACAGTTGAGCTGAATAGCGATACCAAAACACCACCTGCACAGTCTGTCAAAATGTTTTCAAAGCATCATAGATGGCAAATCAAACTCCTCTTCTTTAATTTCCACAAAACAATAACATGAAAAACCCATCACCGCAACTCAACAAACTATGAGTTGCTCGCTAGTGTGGACGGAAAATAACTGAATATGTGAATGGTTTAATAACTTCTGCTGTTGCGTTCTGATCAGATCTAACAACAGTATACTTGTAACACTCCATCCATCACAAAGTGCACCTGAACATACAGAATACAAATTCACTTCCATTGAACAGGGGCACACAGCTCTTTCCCCCCTAATGTGCGGATCCTCCCAGCATCCTGACGAAACGTTCAGTCAGATCTTCACGCTGACTAGACAGATGTAAACCCATCTCTTTCCTGGTTGCAACCTACCCTCCACGCATAACACACCTTCAGTGGATCATATCATCACACAGACAAAATACAATATATAGCTTGCTCTCTGTTTACTCTGAGCACAACAAGTAGGAGACAAACCAGGAAGCTATCTGTTAGAGAGAAGGAGAAGGAGAGGAGTGTACGGAAGATGAACCAGATTCAGGATTATGTGATCCAGACTTAGAGGCGACTGCCAAGTCTACAGATGGAGTGGAGAGGCACCTGAAGAACAGGCATCTGAGGAGACAATCCAGTCCAAGAATGGACACCTGCTCTGCTTCTTATCCCCCAAGGATCGATGAGGCAGAGCGAGAAGATGATGAGCATGGCCAACATGGAATGCAACATCTCATTGGGAGCCTGTGGAATGTGGTGCCTGACAGGCCTATATTATCGGCATCTATTTCTTTCTTTGCTGGTCCATGGACCTTCAACAATACAGGTACACAACATGAGTGCTGCTTGTGCATCTCACACACACACACACACACACACACACACACACACACACACACACACACACACACACACACACACACACACACACACACACGTGTATCTTTATCCTTGTTAGGACATTAGGAGCTTTCTCATTGCCATAACCATTTCCCCAACCTCTCACCCTTAACTTAACCACCCAAAACAAATGGCTAAACTCAACCAGGACCAAACGTAAATCGAACCTAGTTGGTCCCCACAAGCATAGCTAAATCAGGTACACACACACAAAACCAGAAGGTCTGGAGGACGCCCCTCAAACACAAACGGGAAAACAGACACTACACAGCAAAAAGAAAACCTATAACCCCCTGAGTCAGGAAAGCCATAAGCTGGGCTTGAACGGAGAACCCTCTTGCCATGAGGCTGCAGCTTTTAACATTACGTTGCAATGTTTATCGATTCTGACAAGGATACTCTGACTATCAATCAAAATAGTCAAAGTGTGTATGCAATTGTTAGTTTATCATCGGCTCTAAATGATAAAGCAAGAAAAGGAGCAAGTGTTTCTGGGACATCTTTTCAAGCTACCCCTGTTTAGTTGGATTCACTGAGCAATCTTTTACAAAAGGATGTCTGCGTGTGTCTCATGAACTTACTTCTGCCAGTGGTTTCCTCGTCCTCAGCTGCAGCTGTAATTGGGGCTGGGAGAGTAATGGGGCTTCTGCGATCCTTTCTATCACATGTTGGTGAAGGTACCTTGGGAGAAGTTTTGCATTATTGAACAGGCTGTTGGAGATGCCTCGAGGGCCCTTCAGGCTCAAGTCGGACTACCCCTGAGGTTTGCTCACCAAGCTTGATGTAGCAAACAGGGGAAAAAAAAGCACGACGTCTACAATGAATTAATGAAGGCAATTTTAACATCACCCAAAAATAACATGAAAGGTGACCAGCACCGGGCATTATTTTATAATCAAGTGCTCAGGAACTTCAAAAGAGCCCAATGTTTATTCTAAAAACTAGTGTATCTCATCAAAGAGAAAAACAAAGGCAACAGGGTAGTTGCGAGCAGCAGACTTTGAACTGGAGTTTTTACACATGTGCACTGTAATTACTTTTTCGGGAAGACGGCTTGTGAGAAATGCTAATGCATGCTATGGATCATGCTTGATAACACGCATGCACACACACACACACACACACACACAAACCTTGAAGGGGATTGGCGTGAAGGGGTTCGTAGGGGAGAGACTACTAAACAGACAACTGACAGGCACCAGTTCCTGCAAGATCATGGGGGAGAAGGGATGAAAAAGTGGTGCACCGACTAGCCACTACAGCAACAGTGCAGAGTCAATTAAAAGATTAATCATTATAAAACAATCCCAGATTGGAGTTGAAATCCCTTAACGCGGTCCAGGGTGTTTACTACGGTCTCCTCAGGGTTGGTCATCTTTGTAGAACATCAGTCAGAGAATCCAATGGCCTGCTTACAGAGCGCCCCAGGCAACAGCAAAGCGAGCCCAAAAAAAAACAGCAAATCTTCTCTTCCTCGAGATAAACAACATCAGAGCCACAGTGGAATCTGAAGATCTGGACTTCTCAATCTCATTCTGTGCTTTCGAATCACACTACAGCCACATAGCTACATAAATCACGGTTTTAAGATTAAATCAATTTCAGATTTGAATTTGCTTTTGAATGAAATTACCTTTTCGGCCTTGAGCCCTTGGCTTGGAAGTAGCCCTCCATGGTTTCCCAGCACCGCAGACTGTGAACGATTCAAAGAAGGATGGCTATATTGTAGAGCTAGCTAGATGAACATGTTGCTTAATAAAATGTAAATGTGCTCAAGGCCAAACAGAGAAAGCGCAGGGCTAAAATCAAACTAACACTGCAATGTTCTCCTCACAGTCGCACATCAAGAGGAGGACATGAGGCCCGGGGACCACATGCATACCTTTGCCTGTATTTATATGCCTCTCATGAGGTCAGAAGTATCAAAGAAAATGTACTTTTTTAATTTAATTTAATTTGATTTTCCTTTGTAAATGATAATTATTATTTATATATATATATATATATATATATATATATATATATTATAAACAGTTGTGTATTTACACATTTTCAAACTTAATATGTGGGTAATATAAATTATATATATTTAGGATTTTTTTTTTCTGTCCCTCCCCACAATTTAGTACATAAGGTGACCATTTTTCAGTGCCCACTCCTGAACTGTACAAATGTTCTGAGAGTGCTCATGATCAATATCACCATATTGAATATGGTGACATAGTCAATGTGGGGAGTTTGCTACTGTATCTTTAATGTGAATATTATAGTATATATATCATATATATTGTATCATATATATCTATTAATGAAGTTTCATGAAAAGCTGGTTTATTTTAGAGTCCTATCCAATGTCTAGAAATAGTTGGTCACAAATCTAATTTCAATAACCAGGGTCCATGACATTACATTTCAGAGGGTCCTATATGGAGATAATTTGGTGTGAGAGCAAAATGTCACGTGACTCAGAACCATGGTAGACCAACAGCCCATCAAACATATCCTGTACCTGTGAAGCGTGTAGTCCTGACTGGACCAGGAAGACCACGTCATCTCCTGCACTGCGAATAGCCTCCACTGCCTGTTCGTGGCTGGCATCTCTTAAATCCACGCCACTCACCTGCAACATCAAGGCACACATTCAGTACGGGACATAAGTGAGTTTTGTTACAGCTTCATGAGCAGTAGGACACAAATAATAACTTAGAGCTAGGGAACCTTCCATCTTTCACATGTACCGAACTACTTTAGTCCAGCGATTCTCAACTGGTGGTTCAGGACCCACAAGAGGGTCACAGAGGTTTGATCTGCTTCTCATCAGTGTGTTATGTTGAGTTATACACCAGGTTAAAACTTTCAGTTATTAGTTGTTTTTTAATTACAGCAAGAAGGATGCAGCGGCAGCGGAACCTGCATCCTTTCTGTGTGAAGTTCGTACAGCCATTTCACACACAGAGGTTCAAACACTTTGCTGTATAGGCCCTGTGACAGGCTGGCAACCAGTTCAGGGTGTCCCCTGACAGCTGCCCAGACAACTGGGAAGACATTTGTCATTTTCATAATTGTTTTATTGACAAAATCATTTATCGATCCAAGTAACAGAGATTAATCATCAACGTCTTTCAGCGCACCAGTTCCACATTATACCACATGATGTCATAACCAAGACATCAGTGGTGAACAAACTGCACTGATACATACACACACACAAAAAACACACACGCTTCATGCAGGAAGAAGACGAGAGCAGCACTGCTACCCTGGAAGTTTGAGTTTATGACAATAGATGCAACTTAAATGTCATCATTGTAATGCGACTGAATGACAAAACCTCAGATGAGTTGAATTTTGGTTGGTCAAATATCACCCATAATTATTTTTCTTTATTTAATTCAATGTCAATTGATTTGTCTTTTTCAGTTGGATTTTATTTGGGAGATGATGTCAGGTCCCAAATCAAAACCACACTGCTTAAACTTGGGTTAGCGATTCTATTGCTCATTACCAGTAAACTGAATGGATCCATCTGAAGCATATTAAATTACATTCTCATCTCACACAAGTCCATGAAATGTCAGTTTGCTTTGTAATAATTCAAGCGCCTGCATTTGATAAATGAATGTATATAAACAAAATGACTCCACCGTATGGAATAATTCCGTGCTAAAATGCAGCGCTGATACTGTTATGTTTGCGATGAGTATGATCTGCATATTAAAGCTCCTTAGAGCCAGGAGGGTCATGCAACAATATTCTGAGCTTGAAATGTCCTTGTTATTGTTCTGAACGAAAATGATCCGGACTAATTTAAATATGCGCTCATCTGCACGCAGACGGGATTCCAGACTCAGACATGCGATCGCGCGCTCACACACACACACACACACACACACCTACTTCTAGTATCCTGTCTCCAATCTGCAGGGTGCCATTATGTGCGGCTGGACTGTCAGGGCTGATCTGCTTGATGAACACTCCTCTCATCATCTCTCCACTGCTCAGTCGTCGGCCCATTCCTCTGCCACCCATTATGCTGATGCCGAGGGACTGGCCCCGAGCTCGAGTTAGGTGCACACTGAGACACGGACATAAGGCACAAACCTATAAACAGTACACTTACAATGATGATGAATGCATGTCTACTGTTTGTCTAATGAGGGCTTCCTGGCTTAAAATAAATCAGCAGAAAAATCCACAGCTAGCGTAATAAATCCAGGGGGAGTGAATACTTTATTTTTATCCTTCCCAGTCCTTTTTGCTGCTGCTCACAGCCGAGGATACACTTTCAAAGATTAAGTCAAAACAATGGCACATTATACATGCCTGGGAGAGGAGTATAAAAGCTGCAGAGTGAAGATTATGTGATTTATCTGAGCGGAAACGCCTTCATCAACACTGCTGCTTCTGTTTGCAACACTAGAAAAATAACTGCTCTTTTCAGCGCCTGCTGAGAGCAAAACTGGGACACACTTTAATCAGACTGAGCGACGCTGGTATGAAGAAAAATAATAGCTAAAATAGCATTACTTACAAAATCTACTGACCTTCTGGGCTGATCCCATGATACCGGCGGATGAGAATGAAACTCTTCTTCATCCTTCACGCCGTCAACGTGTAACTCCAACGTTTTACCCAAATGGTATTTCTCCTTTGCCTCATCTTGCTTATCGCTCTTTGTGAGACACTTCATCCAACTAGAGGTCCAGAAGAAACAGTATGACATCAAAAAGTATTTTTAGTTACTTGATATTTGGTAATTGCAAAGTAAGAACAACAAATGGAGATGGACAGGATGTCACATGAGACGTTCATTATTGTGAATCTGTGTGGATCAATGAAACGGACACTGTTATACTGGTGATGAATGTGACCTAAAACACAAAACGGAATCCCTGTTTTCCTTTCTCTTGCTAGTGTCTTTTCAGATGTGACTCATAATTTCTCAGCCCTCAGTTCTTTCCCACTCTCCGCCCCTGAATTTTAACACCCTCTCCTCAACTGACCTTCTTTCCATTAATCACTATGTCCTTATATACCAGGCATCATCCCCTCACAACCTGCCACACTTGGAATCCACCCTCCTCTTTTTAGAGCATTATTATTCCCTCGCAGCCTGCCCTTTTGACCTCCAATCTACAATTCTGGACCCAGTTAGAATTACTTGCGCCCACTGAAAACTAAACCTGGCTAAACCAGACTGGTATGGTTGACTCTTTGGCTTGTGACCTGGATTCTGATCCTCACCCTGCCTTCTTTGTGCTTTGTTTGTCCAAGTGGGCGGATCGCCTGTTTCTGGCCACGGCCTGGATAAGTGATGAGTGAGCTGGCCAATTCCTCACTGTGCCTCTGAGTCACGATGAATCAATTATAAAAATAAAAATACACATTTTAAATGATTCTTATTGTATTGTATTAGATACACAAATGATGCAGATACATCAAAAAGGCAGTTTCGTCAACAGGGAACATTTGTCAGCACACCACATTAAACAATGTGATGTCATAACCAGACCACCCACGATGAGGAACGGTAAATGAGTTGTGCTGATATTATTAGAATATATTATATTAAGATGTATTAATACATGAATTATATTATGATGGATTAGGTAGCATTTTATATTATGAAGTAGCAAATCATGTTCAGTTTGGGACGTTCCTACTGAAAATGACTTTTGACATTTTATCAGGCGAAACATGGAGGTAGAACCGAGGTCAATTCAAAATGAGCTGGATAAGGCCCCTTTAAGAGAGCACCGAAGACAAGAGACACTGCCACTTCAAAAAGAAATTAACCAGATAATGATGACGTTATTTGCACTCTGGCTTAAAAACATCAGACGCTTCTCTTCATTTAAGCACAAACAGGCATACAAGTTACCTGTTCTATTTTATAAATGCTCTGCCCTCTAACTGACTTTGCTGTTGGTTTATTCCTATCGCCTTCACTTAAGTTATAAACCCATAGCGAAGTCTGTCATAGGGCGGTGTACGAAATATAAATGGTACCAGGATGTAACCCCAGTTCTATGAGGACATGCGAAGCCCTCTAAGGGATAAACCAAGAGTGAAGTCTGTTAGTGGGCGGAGCATGCACAATGGTTAGGGTCTAGGAATCTGCCTTTATGATTAAGGGTAAACCATTTTTATTTGAAAGATATATGATCATATCACTGTGAGAAACAGAAAACCTACAAATATAGACGGTTCAGTGTACAAAATTTAGTGTACACAAGGACACGGGCATATACAGTAGGATGTGACTAAGCATCCATTGTGACACGATTTAGTATTTTTGAGACCCCAGACAAAGTGAGACATGGCTGTCAGCAGTCTATCTTGGCAGACGTGGTGAGGACACACAACTTCATGCTCTTACAGCTATGAAAATGCATGCCTACCGCTGCTCAGGCTCTGTATTTATGCGTCTGTTTGAAAGAGAGAAAGAAAGAAAGAGAGGTTGGGGGCAGCATTTTTCATGAATATGTTTAACGGTGCAGGTCTGCAATAACGCCACGGAGGTGAGTGATAGCGGTGCTATCTGCACAGTAGGAACCTATACTCAGTCACGTTACAAATGACAGTGGAACAGCCATGTCCACCTGGCCTGAAACAGGGTGGTCTCGGTAGGGGAGGCATAGCAGAGGAACGTGAAATGACGGGACGAGGACCAGTGAATGAGGAAGGGAAAAAAGAGGCACTAACAATACGGACATTCCAGCAGAGTACAGCACAATAGCCCTGCTTTAAAAATAGGACTGATAGGAAAATAGGCGTGAGGGATGGAGAAGCGGGGCAAGAGCGAGAAGATGGAGCGATGGAAGGGAGAGACGGAAGTGAAACAATTCATTTCTGCTGACAGTCAGCACCAAGATTTATAAGGGAAAAGCTAAATATAACACAGAGATTCAACATTCATAAAAGCCTTCACTCTCACAAAAAAAAATACAGGGAGGGAGGGAGTGAGGGAGGGAGGAAAATTACACTTCCCGCTGCAAAACACCATTTCTTAGTACTTCAAAAACTCTTTACGCCAAACAATGATTAATAATAGCGTTCTAAAAACCTTAATTGGGTTGTATATAACACAACAAACCGTCTCCGATGTTACTTGTTGTCTTTTTTATCTGGTTTCACCTGCCTGCCGTGCACCAAAATGCACTCTACATATACACTGTATACAACTCCTAGCCAATTGGCTCCAAAATGCACTGCTCAAGATGAGCTCAGGCCTACATGTGCAAACATACCCAGAGTAGACTTTACCTTGAGTCAGGAGCTGGGTGGATCGTGGGCACAACAGCCAGGCTTTGCAGAGGACTTCTGAATGACAGAGCGCTCTTGATCGGGACAGCACTCGGAGCAGCTGCATGACCTTTGACAGAGGCAGAATGTCGAAGTGCTGACGACGGCTGAGTCACTTTGAGATCTGGACTGGGAGTTCTGGCAGAAGCCAGCATGGGAGGTTCAGGAGAGCCGGTTGGAGGTGTCGGCGTGGAACACAACGCTCCCTCTTGGACTGAGGTAATAGACGGCAGACATAGCTGTGCGCGATACTCGTCCACCTGGTGCGCTGCAACATAAGTTATGCTAAAGGAAATGGGAAGGAAGGAGCAGACGGTAGAAACATCTCAGACACTGTATCTTCAGAATTGTAAAGGAAACAGTGATTCAGGAATCGACAAAACTCAAAAGGAATGTGTGGCTCAATACGATGTACAAAGTAAAAAAGCTTTACTTTGAAAATGTAACATCATAATATGCGTCAAGGTGGAGAATATACCTCAGGCAGCTAATCTAGTTGGTTTCTTAATTTCACAACTGAACAGTTACATTAGAAAGATTAGCTGAAATTGATGTGAGACTACATTCACTTACTGTCCGATATCTTCAAATAAACCATGTATGTACACATTTTCTGTTTTATAAAAAAAAAAAAAACTAATTAATTTTTTACTTTGTATTTCTGCATTTTGTTGTCGTTGTTTGTTTTGCAGCCATCTTCTACTGTGGTATACTCAATTGCCCAGTCAGAGTGGAAACGTGACCCCTTCATCCACTCTGTTTGCCTTGCAGTTCCCCACCAGCTGAATGAAAGTGGAAAACCACTTAAGAATGGCGACCAGACGACAAACCTCATGAGGAGACCGAACCACCTCAATGTTTTGTTTTGTTTTTTCCCCCCAGATAAGCAGCAGCTGTACCCTGGGTCTTTCCGAGGAGGCTGATGGGGCTGATCACTCACACAAGGAGCATGTCATGTTTCAAGTAGGGGTCAGCTCCCTAGTTTCACTGAGCATCGCATTACTTTCCTGCTCACAGTGTTGATGCAAAACGCACCACAAATAATAATAAAAATATTAATGCATCTCTCAAGGAAGGTGACCACAAACCTCACTGAAAATAGAATCCCTCACGCCTCCACAAGCTCATTACTGCGGTCACAAGAAGCAAAGTTCTACCCTTCTGGCATTTAAAGTCAATAAACGGTTGGCCTGGCAGGATTAAATATGATTAAATGTATTCGGAACCTGGGGCTCAATAAAGCTGCCAATAGCATCTCTCCATTGGTGTGAACCTACCTATAGCCATAGCTGTAGCGCCTCGATCCAGGGAAAACCAATTTATCTCGGGGGCTAATAGTGGCAGATGGAATTGGGAGGACGACGCTAAACAGTCGTGACTGAGCTGTGTGGACAATGTGTCAGGTCTCGCACAGGCAGCTACATAATGACAAGCCATCACCCTTAACTCAGTCCTATTTTGAGCATTCCAAAGCAATTCATCTGCCTCCACTTTCTGCTAGATTGCCAAGGGGCCTGTCGACAAGAGGCATTTGTACGATGTATAATTGTGTCTCTGCTGGTGATCAAAAAAGACGTGATGCACGTGAATCTTGCGCTTATGTGTGCATCAACAAGAGGCTATTTAGAGTGCTCTTTCATTCAGATGTGCGCTGTTCAAGGGGAGCGGGTCGATGAATTATTCAAACAGCTCTCGCAGATTGGTTGTTTTTGGAGGTTAGTGAATTCAAAGGCTGTCCATGGTCCTGAGCGCATATTGGTGTGTGTGTGTGTGTGTGTGTGTGAGTGGACTGAAAAGCGTGAGTAGGTGTTGTGCTGGGAAACGGGGTTGTGGAGGTGAGGTTACATCTTCAATCAGCATTTGCAACGTGGCACACTGAAGAGCGCTGTAATGAGTTCCTCAATTTTCCTCGAAGCCATGTTGTGAATATTTTCATCAGGTCATATTTAGAATGTTTGTCTCACTTAAGTCAATCACTTAAGTAGCTGGGAAAACAGAGGGAGAATGCATCAGTGATGAGTGATTATCCTAGAAACATTTGAAATAGCAACTCAGTGATTTTTGTCGGCTCCCTTTTTAATTGTTCACCCCCCCAAAAAAAGACAAATTGAAAGTTATTTGAAGAAAGTTAGTCTATATCATGATGTTTTAACAATAGTTTCCACTTAAAAAGATCGTCAAATATCTGTCATTTATATATTTATATTGCTAATCTTTAAATTAAATGTATATTAAATCAACAAAAATACAACCATAAATATGATTTTATGGATCTCATGTTATGGCGTGATTATACGTTCTTATTTTATAATAGTGATTAGTGGAGTAGCAAAATTTAAGGTACATATAATATTCTTTTCCTTTCGGCGTGACGGCCCCTCGCACTCGTATCAGAATGAGGCCCCTGATGGAGTTTATTTGCCCACCCTGGGATGGGACAGCAAGAAATAAACGCATGGGTGTGACTCATGCTAATATATAATTTGATTCCTAGACAGTAAGACTGGTGAGGTGTGGTGTAAGGAGTGGACAAGGGATTCAAGGTGAGAGTAGGATTACATCAGGGATCAGCTCTCAGCTTGTCTTGGTTTAATACAGTGATGGACAGACAAGGCTAGAGAGGAGTCTCCATAAACATCATTGGACTACGATATTTGCTGATGACATAGCGTTCTCAAGCGAGTTGAGAGGAAGTGGAGTAGAAGCTAGAGGGGTGATGGTACGAGCTGGATATACTACTGTCAGAGGAGCTCTATGGCAGACTCGTGACAGCTCAAGGACAGTGGTGAGACCTGCCATGATGTATAGTGCAGAGGTTGTGGCTCTGACACAAAGACAGGAAGCAGAGCTAGAAGTGGCAGTGTTGAAGACACACTGCAAGTGACGAGGAAGGACAAAATCAGAAACAACCATATTAGCTCATTTGGGGGGGAAAGGAGATTAAGTAAAAAAGCCACACGGAGATAGATCGGCAAGGACATGTTGGATAAGGTTATGGAGATACCAGTCGAAAAAAGAGAACTGGAAAAGGTTCAAGGATGTGGTGAATGAGGACAAGAAGACGATCAAGATCGGATGAAGCAAAGGAGGCTGACTTGCTGTTACGGTTGCCACCTGTCTCTTGAAATAAGAAAATGTCCCTTATTGGACGGGTCAACTGAGTGTTTTTTTAAGCCATGGCACACTTTGTTTGTTGAAAATATTCCAAGGCACACCACCAAAGGAACCTCGGCCAAAGCGCAATTGTACTTAGTCCTGTAGTAAAATTCCTTTTAATTTGTGAAAAACTGTACCTACTGACACCCCGCTATTTTAGCATGTTAATAGCAGAAACAAATAGCAGAAAATGCATTTGTTTAAACGAGTCTCCAGAAAGGGTTGATCTACATTTATTTATTTATTTAAATTAAAAAAAATTCCAGACAACATTTTTAACATTATTCACCTTAGCTATTTTGGGACAAAATTGTTTGGTTCTGCATTTAGCTTCAGCCAACTTTTAAACGGCAAAGCAAACTTTGCTGATCTACTGTACCAGTGTCAATAAAGTTTTTTTAAGTGAGACATCATGTTAGCTGTTCTGCTACCTCTCGCTGTTCCGACAAGGACCAATCCATCACTCTGTCTTGAAGGTGTGTGGTCAAGTTAGAGTCCCATCAAGTTAAAAAAAACTCAAAGTTGCACATTTCGATGTGTGTGGGAAGAGTAGCACCGTGTGCAGCTCAGCTGCAAGTGATGAATGAACCAGCGCATCAGCATAGATCTGTAGTGTATCGAATGAGTGTCACATACGAATACATGGCATCCTCACGTTGGATTGATGGTCAACACGTTCTAATTGTTCATGTTATAGCCCACCTCTATCTCCAGACAAATTAGGTGAATGTGGTGGAATAGATGAAACTAGATCATTTCCCACGGCAGGCCTGACAGTCCCCAGTGTGCCGCGGCACACCGGTTGATAAACACTAAACTAAGCGGCCCTTATTGAACCATCATGCCATGCGATTTGTTCCGTATTAGGAGGTGTCATGAATGTACCACCACGGTGTCAGCACCACATCACTTTTATTAGAAAGAGCCGTCATTCTCTCCTCTATCATATTAGAAATGACAGACAGAACCAGAGATGAAGGATTATGGCCTGCACTGAACGCCAGTCTTATGCTGCAAACCCCCATGTTTACTTCGGAGTGTGTCAGTAAAACAGCAATTTGCACTATATTCACGCAAATGATTTTAAAAGATGGCTCATCTGAAAAAATACAATGAAATATAGTGCATATTCTAAGGGAAAGTAATGCAAAAATAAAACTCTAATCACAATCGGTGCTTTGGAAAATGTGCAGTCAAAAACATAATAATAATAATAATAAAACTTATATATATGTACGTTTATAAAACAAACAGAAAGATTTGTTATGATATATATTACTTATATATGTACATATATATGTGTGTATATATATATATATATATATATATATATATGTGTGTGTGTGTGTATATATATATATATATATATATATATATATATATATATATATATATATATATATATATATATATATATATATATATATATATATATATATATATACGTACACATACATGTACATACATGTATGAAGTTGGCATCCATCACGATTAAAGAGTACGGACGGTTGTGTACCTTTGAAGGTGACAAATGTCATGGCGGCTCACCTGATCTCAGGTCCAAGAACAGAGTGTCTCCGAAGCATCGCTCTGGCTTTGGCGGTGTTCAGGCTGCATGTAGACTCTCCATTGAAAGCCAAGATGACGTCACCCACCCCTAGTCTGCCATCCTGGCACACAGCCCCCCCCTGGACAACACTCCGCACCAGCAGGCCTGAGCCGTCCTTGATAGCACTCACAGACATCCCTGCCAGCCCACAAGCACACGGACACAGACACGTGCACACGCACACACACACACACCGGCTGCAGTGAGTGGAGGGTTGGCTTAGGCTACTTTGATTTTATGCCAAACAGACAGACAGTGGCCCAAACACTTGACACTGTTATAATCAAGACAGACACTAGGCAGATTAGCACACAAACATGGCTACCCATGCTTGACATTTACACAGTCCTGACCCTCACAGTCACACTGCTCCAATGTGAGCACACCCAGACTAACAGCGTCAGGGCAGAGTGCGCAGGTGACTAGAGGGATAACGTTGAACAGTCCAACAAACACACGACTTTGGCGTTATTACACAGGACACTAGGCAGATTACAAGAACGCTTCATTAACACAACCCGACGGAAGCAGGTAAACTAAGGCTCACATGTACACGTGTGCGCAAACACAGGAAACGGCCATCTAACACCAAACTGAAGCCTCACAAATCTACTGCACTATTCACATCCACAACACTATGGTCGTACAGAATTTGAAGATGGTCAAAAAATGACTGTTTTGTTTAATCAAATAAATAGTTTATTATCTTTTATCAGACATTCAAATTACAATACAATCATAGTGCCAGGAATACAGTAGACTTGAGACATAGATATCTATTTAGGGGAGCACAACTTAAAGACAGCATGACCGATGACTGCAAAAAATGATGGTGAAATGATGACACTATTCGGAGAGAATGCACATTTCCTCACTCGTATCAACCGAAAACTCAGTGCTCATCGCCCAAAGGAGTCGAGTACATTTTTTCGGATGTGTGCAGTGAAAAAACATTCCATTAGATGAGAATACGTGACTAAAAACTGTAATACTTTACATATTAACTATTAATAAACAAATTACTTGCCTATTTACGGTCAATAATCAGCAATTACAATGTTGTTTTGAGTAAACTTTTGGTGACCAGTCCTGGATTAAATGTACTCAAGCATAACAAGACACTAATAGGTACTTTATCATATGTAATTACAGGCTAATAAGCTGCTAGTACATGTAGAAATAAGTAGGTTATTTACGGTAATATAAGTTCCTGAAATCTATAGAGCCACCCCAGGTCTACATCTAATAATCAAACACTTCTTCAGCCAAGATGAATCCATATTAAATGACAAATCATAAAGCTATTGGACGCTGTTTATCACAGTTCCAATTTGTAAAACAAACAAAAATGTGCAAACTCTCCACCTTATCATTTCATAAAAACATGTATAGACCAAAATGACCAAATGACAGCCAAAAGTTTCAGACCAAAAACATGTATCTTTTGACTCAATGGACGCAGAAAACAGACTGACTGCATCGGGTTGCACTGTCCTCAGTTATCACTTACTACAGGATTAGACAGCGGCATCGGCAGACATTTAGGTTTCTTCCCAGAAAACACAGACAGAAACTTCAACTGAAGGGAGGACTCTAATTTGCCATTCAAGCAAAGAATTCAGCTCCGTAACAAAGGTCACGACTGAAAGCAGCCATCAAGGTCAAACACCTGGCATTTACATGGAAGTTAGCAGATCGGAGCCCAGTGAGACGGAATATTAAGTCCATTGTAGATCAATTACTTAAAGGCCACAGTGATTTGACGTAGCATACGGTGAAACCTTCCCCAAATATTGTTGCAGAGGAAATCTAACAATGGAAATATGGCATAAGAGTTTAACTGAATATATGAGGAGTTAATCATGAATGTACAGGATTACATGGAAAATATAATCACTCAACTAACAGAAAAACAATAGTGATATTCTTTTTTAAATATAATATAGAAATATTTATACATAGAATAATTTCATATCTAGTATATAGTATAGTTTTGGACTGATCCTACGCAGCACTACTTTCTCTCTGGTCCACTTCCCCACATCATTTCAGTTAAGCTCATTCGACATCAGCTCGGTGAAATATGGCCATTACTGTCGTGCCAACGACGTATACAAACCAAGTCACCATCATCATGATAAATATGGAGAACATACCAAGGCTTTGGCTGCCCCGATCAACAGTGACTGTCCTCTCAAAATTCATGTGCGCTGTCGGGGGATCTTGGGTGTTCGAGTTATTTTCCATGATGCCAAATCTCTGTCGTGGCCGATTTTCCTGGAAGACAATAAATAAATAAATGAATGCTTGACAAATTTGTTCGGATCTGTATTTTTCGAGGAGAACCATAGCCATGAACTCGGCGTACTCTGAGTCTCTTATACATCTTAATTGCAAAAAAAACCTTGCAGGCATGAAAAGTAACAAATGTATTTAAGTTTTTACTTTCTTGAAAGAAGGCATGCAGAGTAAAATATACAGGAAAGTCGATGCCTCTGGTTTCTTTGAGCCACTCTCAAAGAAAAAGTTGCAGCAAAGAGATAGTGTTTGAACCTCTACAGACAGCTCAAGCATCAATGTGCTTCTGACACTACTGTGGCTTTGATGCCTCTCTTTGTAGTGTGTGTGTAAGGGTGAGAAAATACTCGGTTCTTAGATGCATCACAAGTTTGTCGGGTTCTTAGATGCTCTTCAGTTTGAACTGTATTGTCATGACCCAGAAAAGTCAACGTTGAGCTGCATGAGCAGGAAGACCAAGGTGTGCATCCATGTGACACCTCTATGTCGCATCTTGTCAACTAAAAGCATGTACCACTCACAGCTAATCGCAGGCATCTGGTACACACAAATTCAGAGCCCTCCCAGCGCAAAAGTCCTGCTCGGCGGACTCATATCATAACAATGGAAGGATGTTTGTGATCAAGATTGTGATCATCTTAGCTTAAGGTTGTATAATTTAGGAACCAAGCCGCATGAATGACGAAAGCGTGAAAGACCAGAATGAAAACAATGCCTCCTTTTCAAAAAGAAAAAAAAAAACAACTTTTCAATAAACAGAGCAAAAAACTATAGTAGGCCGTAAAAAAAACCCAGGAGCTTCAGAGTGCATATCAATTGACACGTTATTATGTGGAGAATGAGAGGAGCACCATCCCATGGCTTACTTAACCCCAAACTCTGTCTTTCTCTTACGTGGGGCACTGCCCACGGTGTTAGGATATGAAAACCTAATGTGTCAACCATGTCAACAAAGGGCACAAAAGTCCACTTTCCTGATGTACATAAATGACGCCTTCTTACGATTTGAGCCTGACATCATCATGTACTGTGTCACATGAAATGTTTGTGCAATCCATAATGCAAGATCCAATGTTAAGAGTGAGGAATTGTTATTTTGTCTCAGTGTAATGGACTCACTTCAGAGAAAAGCGCTTGAAAGAACTAAGAGTTTGAAGAAGAGAAAGAAGAGTTTGTCTGAAATACTTTTGCAACCATGGAGTAATTGTGCCCCCATATACAGCAAAGTCAGCAGAAAGTCCTATTTTCAAGGATTTGCATAATCCAGACTGCTAATTGCTCACATCTGAAGTCCCTGGTACCAGACGGAACATTTTATCGAATCAAAAATGATCAGAGAATGGACTCCAATGTGACATGTAAACAAGTCATCCATCAGGAAAATAAGGACCAGAAGAATTCTGCTGTTGAGAGTACAAATACGAGCTTGAGGTCACTCCTGTTTTGCTATAATTAAAGCGATGGACTTTCACCACCAGACAAACGGCTGCAACTGAGCCAAGACGACTACAAAAGCTTGTCTCAATGGAACTGCATTGAGGCCAGGAGATAAACTAGTCTGACACCGTGCACTTTCTCTGTGCTGGCCCACTGATCGTGAGGCTGGAGACACAAGAAACAGCATCTCTAGAAGTACAACTAAAATCCAATCCAACAGTTAACTTGAAGATGAGTGATGCCTCTCACATGGGTGAATAGTGAAACTGCAGCTTTACAATAATGCAAGGCAAATAAGCTCATGCACATAAATGGTTTGTATTCAGGTGCCTCTAGTGGAAGAAATCCACAGTGAATTTAAAATAGAACGGCACACATAGTTATGACACATATTACATTGCAACTGACATTACTTACCGTTACTGTGTAATATGGCTGCGTGAAGCTGTTGTTCCAAGTGTGACTGTTAGCCTCGGCTAACAGGCCGACCTGAGAATGGATTTCATTGTCATCGCAGGTAACCAGCACACTGCCCTCAGCGATGGGTGTCAAGCCGCCACAAAGTTCCAGCTGAGAACCGGAAACATCAAAGAATGAATGAATTTTGAAGCCAATGAGGTGACTAAATTAGACAGCCTCCGTCCTGTCTACATATGGAGTCGTGCAAAGCGTTCATACCCTCAACTACATTAAATATTCAAAGGGCCTGTAACTGGACTCTCTTCCTTGTTACTATGACACTGCACAACGACAACAAAGATGAGTGTAAAGAAAACACATGCTGCAGTTCTTGATTTCAGTCTTGCCAACAGTTTCCTGTGTAATACAGTTAATTTAACTGGCTATTAGAGTATGGAAAATGGACACAAGGAGAGGAGTCATGGAAGGCTGAATCTGCAAAATTAATCCATCTATATTGTATGGCATTTAGGTGGATTGTAAGACTGTTGACTGTAAGGTGAACATTTACTTACTATAATAGTTACTTGTATTTATTTACTACTACAATGAACCTGTTGTCTTTGATGTACTCAGTTAGATTAGCACCTATTGATATTCTGGTAAACATGAAGTAGAGTTACACGTACTGGGAGCGGCTTGGCAACACCGATGCGGACAGGGCCGTATCCAGTGGATTTCAGGACATGCACAGCATAATCCAGACTGGAGCCTTCCAGGTCAACATCATTGACAAACAGGAGACGATCTCCAGGAAGGAGGTGGCCATCTTGGTCTGCAACTCCACCTGGTACCAAGGACCGAATGACTAAGACAGTCTTTGTGGCATCCTCTGGATCCTGCAGCACACATGATGACCATATAAAGTGGACTTTAGAGCACAATGAAAAAGTGAACTCAGTTTACATGATAAGGTTGTAAATCAAAATTTAAAATTAATTTCTGCAGCCTTGCTTAACCAAATTCAATTTTGTGGTGCTGAGAAGTTCTAATCTCAGTTACATTATTTAAAAAGCTCAGAGGCATGACTCTGACCTGGTAGTCCAGGATGCTGAAGCCGAGTCCTAACTCTCCTTTCTCCAGCTCCACCACCTGAGCGTCTCGCTCCCACATAGCCAGAGGCGGAGACATGGGGGGCACGCCGCGCTTTGTAATGTCCTCAGCTGTAGGACAGGGGATAACACAGCCCTGGTCCAACTGGGAGAAATGGAAAGGTTTTGAGCAGAAAAGAAATGAATGTTTGAAGAAGAAATTCTGCTCAGTACTGAGGATTTCTCAATTCACCTTATCGTTGAATTCGGCCAGTAGCTCTTTCAGAGAAAGCTGAACATCGTCCTCTTCGTCCTCGTCTTCGCTGTCGGGAATTGTGGGGGGTCGGATACGGCAGCAAACGAGGCATACACTCAAGGGAAGCTCCTTCAAAATATTCACTACTTCCTTGTGTGTTTCACCAATTAATGGAATCCCATTCACCTATTAAAAGAATACAAAATTGTTCAGTGCAACTTTGCTGTTTGTGTTCCAATTGTTAACTCAATATGCATGACAAATGTTACACTTGTTCATGTTTTATATTTATTAGAAACACGAACAAAATAAAAATGGTGTTATGAACAACACAGCTATACTTTTGTTGTTGAGCATCAAGAGGTTTAAATAAAATACATACTTAAAATGCCGGGTTTCCACCAGGATTTTTTGAAAAAAATAAAAAATAAAATAAAACCGAAATGGAAAGCAAAGCAAAGTTTTGACATTCATTGAATTGTTAATAACAGTCGCTTTTAATCATGAGAAATAAATCTAGCTCCAGTCTGCAGTTGTCCTCCCCCTGTCCGTCTCTTCGTGCATCCAGCTCGATCTGTCATAAAATATATCCAGCCGGACAAAAACATTTGCAAGCTTTAGTTCTGCAAGATGTGGCTGCAGTCCAGTCATTTAGTAATGTTTCTTTGTGATTTTTCGGTTAAATACACGTTGAAAACAGCCATGATCATGTTCATTTCACTCATGCATTACGAGTTTTCAGGTTGTTTTGAGGTTTCTGCTCCGTTTTAACATGTTTCATCACATGAGATTTCATCCTTAATAAAGGGATTATCATTCTAAAGGCACTGCAGATCTCATTTAAACTGTGGTGATGGACTACGATGGTTTCCATGTTGCAGAGCACCTGCCGACATCAATATTGTGTGCTTTGTCTTGTGTATTAAACGGAGACAAGGAGAGAGTTTTCCTTTATTTTCTATTTCTTGCAAAACGTTTGTGTTGTTTTTATTCATAAACTATAATGTGCATTCACTTAGTTTTCATCAGTGTTGCTATAACACTGGTGCCGTCTTGTCTTCCTCATGGGAAAAAGGGACGTTGAGGAACATATTTTGTCTCGTCTCATCTGACGAAATTAATGCTACACCACATCTTATGATAACATGAAGTCAGTCATCTCCTCAAATGTCAGATATCATTTCGGTGGCCACACAGGTTGAGTTTTCTATCGGGATTTAATCATATATTATTACTTATATTTTGTTTACCAACTATCTTGCTTAGAACAAAGAGAGAGTGGCCTGTTGGGGCCACACTCATACGAATTGGACGACTGGTGGCAGGCCATGGAACTGCATCCTGCGGGCCATAATGGGCTGAAAGTTTGAGACCCCTGATCTACATAGATGTTCAAGTGAATGTTCATTCCAAAAAACAATTTCCTGCACTAAATATGTCTGGGTATTATGTGGTCGGCTGTCAGAACTGGTATTCTAACTGAGGATTTGAACAACTGTACTACACCCAACTACAACAATGATGATGGAACAAAGCTCGAGTCAGTCCTTTTTATAGACGTTTAGATTTGTAGATGTGACATGTCCTCGTATTTATCTGTTGATAATGAAAAAAAATGGTTTGATAACAAAAGTGATACCTCTAGTATCTGGTCTTCTGTAAAGATCTTTCCACTTTGACCAACCGGACCCTCAGGTAAGACTGAGCACAGGTAATGATGTCCAGCTCGGGCCTCGAGACTAATTCCAAGTCCACTTGTTTCACTGAAGCGCTCCAGCTGACACACCTATGGGAAAAGTATGTAAAGTAAGTAAAAAGGACAAAATAAAGAAAACGTATCGAAATATATTATATATATTATATATGCATATATTTAAGATGTTATTAATATTATATATTATGTATATATTTAAGATTAACATGTTGTTCTGATGAAATATTTATACAATGTCAGCTAGGTTTTAAGACCGTAGCACAAAAAGACATACAACGACGTCATAGCGGGGACCGAGTGCATGCTGCCACCTCATCCTCAAGGCATCTTCTTCAGCCGGTGTCATTGTTACTCCTTCACACAGCAAACACCCAGATGAAGAAAATCAAATAGAAAAAAAGAAAAGGATTAAAAACACCTCAGAATTACACAGAACATTAAGCAACACGTGCTCATTCTGCTATCCTCGGGTATTGTTTTGTCATTATTATGCAGCGTTGCTTTGCTTTAAAGTTTTATTCCGCCTGTTGGTTTCTCACCGCACTCGTCCTGCGTTTCCCTGCTATTATCTGGTTATTTATCTGATCTCTGACTGCTACCTCCGAAGCAAAGTCAGACCAACCCCCTCCATTCACCTTTGTTTATGAGCAAGGTTGACTATAAAACTACAGGTTTGCTGAACCCCACACCCCTCATTTGAATTTTGTCTGAGTCCTGATCATAATAATTTCCCCTTCCACTCATAGCAGCCTCTCACAACACAGCCTTTCTAAAAGATCGACCCCCCGTGGTTCAGCTGTGTGTTCTGATACGTGACTGAAAGTCAATTTTTTATAACCCAATGTGACATGACTGACCGTGACCTTCACCTTCCCTGATCATCCAGACAGAATTATTTCTTGTTTAGAATTAATGTTCAGTGAAGATATCTTTTAACCATCAGAATCAGAAAAACTTTATTCATCCCAAAGGAAATTGTGTTCGTAACATGCTCTGTACACAACATATCACAATAAAATGAAAGAGAAATATTATAAAGTGCAAAAAAGCTATACTAAAGATTTTGCTAGCCACAACCAGAAACACAATGTCACACATGTTATTTTAACCAATTCACTTACTACCTCACACTTAAGTCACTCTGAACATCAGTCAATCACAGTAGCAGGGAAAAGCATGCAAATTCTTTGGAAATACAGGAAATTGTTGACCCTCTTCAGCTACCAATTACCACAACTATTTCATCAGTTTCAAAGAAGACCGGCACCACAGTCCACACACACCTCTTTTAGGTCTGGAATGGTCTTGTAATATCTTCTATAGATATTACAAGACCATTCCAGATTGACTTATCAATGGTTTGTCAACAGAGTTGTTTGCATGTCCTCACCTGACATCATATAATTCTTCAGTGCTCATTATCTACCCATAAAAAGAAGAATAAAAGTACCCGTCTAGCTACAATCCTTCCACCTAAGGACATTTTGAGTGACAGCTCTCGTGTGTTCCATTCATTATGAGACCCATTCACATGGATGAGAAACCACTGAAGTCATAATTGTGGGTTCACATACTTGCCTTAGAGCTGCCATTTCGTCTTTTGAAAGACTTTCCACTGATATCATGACCAATTGAAACTCTAATGAGACCATCGTATTGTGTCAGGGTTTTCTTGTGTGCTACAACATTATAGTGTGATGTGGTAACCCAAGTGTTATCAGAAAACGCACTGAAGTGACCTAGTCAAACATCCTCTGTCACACTCTGACAGCAAAAGGAAGTGATCTTTAGGTGCATTGTCTGACGTCACACAAGAACAGGGTTTGATCTCTAATCACTTAAAAACACGCTTTCAATCACAACCTCGATCCAGACACTGGGAGACAAAGATTAGCTGAAAGAGGGGGATTAACACATGATTGCACTGCACTATAAATAGACTTCCATCGAAGAGAACGCTTCATTGACATCTCCTCGGGCTGCTTGGCCGTCCTATGGCTCCTGCATCTATACTGAAAATGATATTGTTCTCAGCTCCTCGCTGTTGTCTTCTACCCATCAGTAATCACTAGGCACTTCAAATGTTGGGCATAAAAATACATATCCTTGCAGAAGAAATTCATTCTGATGCAGAGGCACTCATCATTTTAGCACAATGGGCAGTTGCAGTTCACGTCAGATCAAGGTTGCTCGCACAAATAATGAGCCGAGCTGTCCTTGAGTTTGGCAACACTGTAATTTGTCAGAATCTGCTGAGATCTCGACAGGTTAGTTGAGCTTCCAGCTCTCTAAGAAGAAGACAAACTTACCATCCTGATGTTGTTGATTGATGGCACATGCTGCTCTCTGGCACATTTCACGCAGGGTGCTGATTCCTGTTAGACAGCGGAGGCATGTTGGATTCACACGGCATGTGGATTTGTTAAAGGCATCACACACAAACACACCAGTAAATTCAATATATTCCTTGCATTTCTGTGTGCAGTTGTTCCTTTTAGAAGTGAAGAGTTATTTATCTCAATATCAGAATTCCAGATAAGCAATAAAAACTACAAAATTCTAATAATAACTGCTATTTTACTGGTATTTTACTACTAATAATCAAAACAATTTCCAAAAATTACCTGTCTCCTGAATCTCCTTGAGATCCACTGTGTAAGACATTCCGTCATTGAAGCTATGGGAGTGTCGGAGAGGCTGCAGGGGGGGAACCGGAGGCATGTTGTGGACAGCCTTCCGCAACAATCTAAGCCTGACAGTGGGGCCCGTCCTTCTCAGCAGTTCCATCACACGTTGCTCACTACAGCCGTGCAGACTCACGCCGTCCACCTGAGTCAAAGCAAGACAAGGTCAGGGTTACAGAACAAATCCATGTGGCACGAACAAATAAAATGGTTAAACACAGCAGAACACAAAATCTTACAGACAAAATGATATCTCCAATGTGGATCTGTCCATGTTGATCCAGAGAGCTGCCTTTTACAATACTTTTCACCATCACACCAGCGCTGTACACTGAGTGCAAGGAAAACAAAAAATAAATAATAAAAACACTCAACATATATGCATTTAATTATAGTACTTCTAACTGAGGTGTCATTTCATATTCAAATATCATATTACCTGAGTTCAGATCACCAATATAACTTGAGATTGTGAATCCCAGTCCATGGCTGTTTTTTGTAAACTGCACATTGTACTCATGGTCCTTATTCAAGTTGTTAAGCTGGACACATGAGAACGGTGTTCTTAGTTTCCATGCAAGATTGGAAGCAGATATTCAATGGAAATTTGACTGAACCGTGACAAACCTTGCCATCCAAGCTGTCCTGGCTGAGTTGCGGGGAAGAGATGTTGTCGTCTCTGGTCCCATCTCTGGCTATCATCAGTTTGACTTTGGTTCCAGCATTTCGCAACACCTACAACACCAACATCGAGGGTCGATGACGTCATGCTCACTCCACTAGGAATGATCAGATTTTTCTCGATCAGGGTATAATGGAAATGTTGAAAGCAATTGTACCTGTGCGGCCTGTTCACTGTTCATGCCAGCCAGATCTGTATCACCAATACGCAATATTTGATCTCCACTACGGAGCCGCTTGTCCTACAAAGGCAGCAAAAACAAAGATTTTGCAATAGTACCATTTTTGAAATAAGAATTACGTTGCCTAAGTTTGTATCATACCACATTGTTTCATACAAAATGTGGTAGCAACTAATTAAATGCTTTTATTTACCCGTCCAGCGGCACCGCCTGGAAGTATGGTTTTAACCATGACCCCAGTGCTCCTCCCTCCAATGATGCCAAAGCCGAGCCCTTTGCCATCATTAATAAGCTCGATCATCTCCACATGACGTCTCTATGTTGAAGAAGGAGAAGATAAAAAGAGCTCACAAGACAAATTTAAGTGTTTGTGGGTCCCAGAACCACAGGAAATGAAAGTACCTCATGGGCAATGGAAGACAGGTTTCTACCCATGGACATGGTTCGGGATATTCTTGGAGGAGTGCAGTACTACACATGAAAGCACATAGAATTGAAAAATAAATTTATGCAAACTTCTCTGCATTTTATTCATTATGTAACAAAAAGCATTGTTTATTGATGAGCGTTCAAACCTGCGATTCAACGTTTATGTAGTTATCGGAGAAAGCATCAGAGAATGAAAGATCCTGGGAGCCTAGAGAGGAATTACTTCCATCTCGATGCAGTGACCGTCGGCTTTCCATGGCCCACGTATAGGAATCACTGTGGCTCATCCCCTTCAGTCCCGGGCCTGCGTCTGGACGTGAGCCGCAGTTCATGGACACCGACTTGGAGATACCTTTGCTCTAAAGGAATTGAGACACAGAGGACAGTGGCGTGAGGAAACCGCAAGGAAACGATTGACAGTCGTGATAGTAGGGTATAAATAAATTATAGGCTTGAAGGACAGGAGAGGATGGGACAATATAAAGAAAAATCAAGGAGAGGTTGTGATAGCGATGAGGAAAACGGGAAATAGAAAAAGATAAGAAAGTTGGGAGGAGAAAGAACCGTCTGTAGAGGATATAACAATGTGATGAAGGAGATAAGAGTTTTGACAAAAGGAAAAAGTATTTCATTAAACCAACTAAAAGGTGGAAGATGAATAGCAAAAAACACAAGCAAGGATTTTTGTTCATATAGATTGATGTGTGTGTATATATACACCTCGTATAACTATACTTGTGGGGACCAATTCTTGGAAAAACACAGACTTATGAGGGCAATTTGCTATGTGGGGTCATTTTCATTAGACCTCACAAGGTTAAGCCTCAATTTGAGGATTAAAACGTCAAAATAACTGTCATTACAATTGAATTTAAGCTTGGTTTAGGTACTGGTTACAGTTAGCTATTTCTTTTGGATGGTGAGGTTTCGGGTGAGAGGCAGGGGAAAGCATGAAAGTCAATGAAACGTTCCCACAGTACAAACACAGCAGTACGTGTGTGCGTGTGTGTACAGTATATATACATCAATATTAATTTTAGAGCTTTTTCGTCCCACTTTTCTTGTAAGGTAATAGATGTGTAAAGGTGACAGTAGATGTTTTTTAGGTTAAAAAAAAGTAATAATGCTTTAAGAATAATAATAATTATAGATTTTTCATTTTAAAGAATCAGTTCTTCATCTTAATATAATGTAGTGCTATACGTGCATAACCTGATATGTTGAACATTTCATAGAGATAAAAATATGTTATAAAGGATTCGATGATTTAGTAAGGAGAACGCAATGATTTGGCTTTATATTTGAGGGCTGATTTACACATACTGAAACGTGCAAACTTTTCTTTCTTCTTGACAATTGATTAGCCTGCGGACATTTCCAGCACCTTTGATATTTGGGGTGTTCGTGAAGCAGGTCACAGATATGTCACATCAATAAAAGCGTGTATCACAATGACAGATGAAAGAAACGAAAGAATTGCAAATGCTAAAAATTGGAGGCAGCCCAATGCTATACTCAGTATTGTTAACTTCTCTCCTCCATCCTCTCACCATGTCCCACTCTGTCTCTCTTTTTCTTGGGGCTTTAGTCATAAGCTTTAGTAAGCTGATTATACAGCCAATGTGGTTCCTGGTTTCTATATTTTGGGAATGATTCTGGCTCCCTCTTCACAATTCAATAAACAAAACACCCACACACTCATGCTCGCTGTGTACCTTGAGCGGGGGCCTCCGCTGAGCCTGCTGTAAGCTGAGTATATGATGGAATAAGGGGCTCTGCAGCACTGTTGTCAGCAGAAAGAGTTTTTCTTGCATGGGAGCCTCCCCTCTCTCCTTTAGTTTGGCTTGTAGTCGCTCCACAGCCTCCAAGGCACTCTGAGTATCTGAAGAAATATATGTTTCATGTAATATTCAGCAACACAATTTTTACAAGGTTGACTTCGCCTCAGCCTCCGCATCATACAATTACCAATGTTTCACATTTCGTGGACCTATGATTGTGGTTTAAGGGTTTGTGAGAAACGTTTTCAGTTTTCAAAAAGTTTTACACACTTTTCTACTCATCCAGTAGGCTGTAACTGTTTTTTTTGTTGCATTCGTAGCATTCACGAGATTAAAACTAAGCATGGTGTTCTCAGAAGAAGTCATGTCAGGTCATGTAGATCTCGCAGATTTAGGAGAAGCGGCTGAAGAAGGCAAGCTGCTGTGGCAGCCAGTCAAGACCCTGCAAAGTCTTCACTACAGAGTTGTGACTACAGGGAGTTCTCTCCACCTGCCCATGTAAATACAAACTCCTGTCTGGCTCTTGCAGCCATTCCTGACACCTTAATTGTAATCTCCTAGTGATGCCGTCGGATGTGTGAAGTCTTACCAAACCCGCTGCCAAAATGTTTGCCTGGGATAAACGCACGTACCCAACATTTCCATGATGGTCCTGCAGGTGACTGGGATGGCTGACGTCTTCTTTGTCCTCGGGTCTCAGTGTTGAATCATTATTATATCGGAGGCTGCAGAATAATAATAAAAAAAAGTGGACAATACTTGAATTTGCTTTTCACAAAATCTTATTCTCCTGTCGTTACTTCGCTATCACGTCAGTTTGTCCGCTAAATAGCTGCCTCTTTGGACATTTGACTCTTTATTATAATGACTGATAATTACAGGTGAACGACAGGTTGCGGAAGAACTTGAATTATCCACTTCACCTCGACGTTTGTATCGGGTTCACGCCTGTTTTGAAGCCGCTTGCTTGCCAAACTAATGCTCTTTAGGAGGCTTTGCGTCTTCTCCAAAGGGCTTTAGCAGCCGGTGACGCTAATTGACCGCGACACATGGCGTCGCGATCGTTGAAGTTGGGCTCATGAATCTTCCAGGCGTGATAGCGATGATTCAATTTGTTTCATCTGAGACGTAAGTGGGGCCTGTTTATCTGCACTTGATACCCCTGTATTTCTAGACCTTCACGCTCATGATGAAATCCTTATTAGCTCGATGCTCTGGAATGTAAATAACTCGATAAATGAAGTACCCAAGTGAATCCAAAGCAATTACACTCGTCCGCGGGCAACTCATTTAAGACGCCATCTACGGATAGTCTTCACAGCCATCGCAGGTGACGTACAAGCGTGACGAGCGGCCGGTCAGTTTGTTGCTGCCACACTCACCTTCAGCGCCGCGCCGGAGGGAATTCAACAGGTCTCCATTGAAAAATCCGGACGCTTCCAGTACGGGTGCGATATCCAGCAACAACAACGACATGCAATGTTCCTAAACTGGACAGGAAGTTGTCACTGGACGAGACACAAAGAACGCAGGCTGTCCGGTTTTGTTTTTTCTTTTCTCAGCACTGTGAAGTCGCCTGTTGTATGGAGTGCAGTGCGCATGTCACCCTCTGATCTCCGGCCACTGCAGCTCATCCCTGATGAAAGCGATAATCCCAAAGTGCACATACACCGCAGTGACACGATGGGGACCTCAGTACTTCAAAAACACTCGCTGGATGGTGTACTAATGCACAAATAAAAATGACAGTTCTATATAGTGACATTAGCGGGCGAAACCTCGGCTAGCGGCAGGTCCAGCAGTACATAAACAGACAGCGCTGGCTCTCCAATGAGGCAAACTAAGCGGCTGCTTCGGCCTGTCTTCCAGGCGTCATTCAGATCACACTTCAAAAAAGTCATGCCAATTAAAAAAAAATGAGTTGGCTGTCTCATTTTCACCTTCTGGTGAAATGTAATTGAACAACTTTTGCGTTCAGTTTCTGAAAAACATTTGTGAGCTGAGTTTTTTGTTAGTACTAGATATAACTAATGCGTTTATTTGAACTTTCGAAGTCAAGAACTAAGCTGCTATGCTTAATAATTATATAAATAAAAATAATAACTAATCACACTACAATGTGATATCATGTTATAATATAGTATTGAATAACGTTACTGTGAAATCCACAAATTATGTCACATAAAACATATACAGTTGAAATATCAAAGTGAGATGACCAAGTTATTGTGCATATTTTATGGATCATTTACCTCTGCTGAATGCTCTACAAATCGCTATTTCAATACAAATTATGAGGGAAAATGAGATGAATTGCTTCTACCGTAGTTTAAACAACTGGCATAGATATAAATACATTTTTCCTAAAACTGTTTTGTTTTACTGACATATGATATGATGATTGCGTGAGAAACTGTCACCATCATAGACACATGATCGACAATGGAAATCGACTATTGAAACATGACAAGCCAGAAAATCACCCAGAAAGTGAAGACCTCAGTCGAGTCGCTAATTGCTAAGATTATATCTTACATTCAACAATTTATTGTTATTTATAAATAGCAATGCAATGGAATCCATGACTCTAAGCAACAAAAAAAGGTTGGTCAGGCTTCCTCTATAGCAAGTTGGCAGTGGCTTCACAGAGTCTACAGGAGCCTGATGGTAACCCAGAAACAAACCAAATCAAACAATCTCTGCTTTGTCCGATTATCAAGGTTGAGACGTTTGACCCCGCCAAGGTGGAGTGGAGGTGGAGCTATGCACCTGATGCCAATCTGGCTGCTCACAAACACTCTGATCCATGACTCGCACTCCTTTTGTCTGCTGACCTCAGGACAGCTTTGCTGCCTTCAGTTTGTACCTATGACTGTATGTTTGTTAAACAATTTTTATTTTTTCTGGTCAGCGAGTCTGGTTGATATTTTAGAAGTCAATGTGTTCATCTTAGTGCAGCTACATTGTTTATTCACCTTGAGTTATGTGTCACCTGAAGAAGCGCTGTATTCTATATTACTTTTAACCACTTATTTTGTGAACATTAAGAATGATGATTCGTGTGTGTCCACTTTGCCAAAAAAAACCCATAACTGAAGGAAATAAATTGGCAAACAAACGCATCTTCCTGGATTTTTATGATACACCGTGGTAGTGCTCAAACCACACCTCAAGGCGCCACACCTCCTTTACAATCATCGTCTGAAATTGCATTGCAATCATACTTACTTTTATTATTTTACACCTGAGGGCCAGCGGCACCTCCACTGCGGGACGGTGGCGTTGTGTGAACCATTTTTCTGAAGAGCAGCCTGGTAGACATGGACGATCACTCAGCACTCACTTCACCACAAGGGGTTGATTAGAGAAACCTTTGAGTGTCCTTAAAACATTCTATTTCAAAAGACATGCTCAAAAAGGGATTTAATAGGACACCGTTCCAAGTTTGCTCAGGCCACCTTGTTTATGGAGCCAGCACGCCAGCTGCAATTCATGACCGCCTCATCCAGAGCCTGTAATAAATGGAGGGATCCTCTATCAACTCATATGTACAATGTCGTTTTTAGGTCATTATACGTGCGTTTTCTGGTCCAGGGCATTGCATTATGAGGCAGGGCATAAAGTTATAGTACAATCCCGACACGAATTTCTGATCCAAATGCGTGGAGCCATCTATCTGATGTGGAGTTACCTCTACAATGCCAGGAAGTCTCAGTACCACCTAGCCAAAGTGTCACATTATTCCAGTGATAACTCATCCCTCCACGTTCGTCGTTTCCCGCTTGGAGCCCATGAGAGCGCTCGGCAGGTGGAGCCCTAACTCCAGAGATCGCTCCAGATCCAGTTCCGTGTTTTGTGCCAGCCAGCCCGCTCCTCCACTCGCTCTCTCCGCATCCCCAAGCAGGAACCATCGCCTCCTCCCTCCTCGTCTCCCCGCCCGCCTGCAACACAAGGAGGCTTCTTTGGCCGCGCTGCGCTCTGATCAACTGAGCATCCACTGCGCCTCCAAATTGGTTTGTCATTCCTGACCCCGCTGTGTCTGTCCTCTACGGTCCCTTGCTCTGTTGCTCCTTCAGCAGGAGTCAATGAGGACATAAAGACCAGAGCGAGAATAAAGGGGAGGAAGGGGTCCGGACTGACGGATAGGGAGAGAGACATCTTCCTCCGGGCTTCAGCGCATTTCAGTCTTTGCGTCTCGGGATAACTTGCCCTCCGCTGTCGTCTTTTGGGGACCGTTCGTGGCCGACGTGTGGCGACACGTAGGGACCTCTATTTGTCAACACCGTCCCCATATTGGGACTGGATGAACCAGCGAAGAGAGAGGTGAATTTGGATGCGCCTGCATCGCTGCGACAGCTGCGAAGGTAAGAGTCTTTTCACTCGGTTGAAAACATTAAACGCATCTTAACGGACCTTGGAGCTCTGTAACGCGACAAACTGTATCGACCACCGACATGCTGAGGAATTTCCACGGCAATAGCTTCCTGGTTCCCCAAGGGAATTTGGCCTGCGATTGAAATGATTTCAGAGGTGGTTAATCATCGATGAATGTTCACATTGTTGCTGGCATGGGCGTCGCTAAAACGTAAACGCTACCCGGTAGGCAGCAACACTGGGAGAGATGCCTCCCCATCTGCAGGATGTTGAGAGCATTATGATTCTGTTCCTCGCGTGTTGGCCCCTCTGCACGCTTCATGACAAGCTCCTGCAACATTCGGAGCCGCTCGTTCATTCCTGCTTCCTGCCTGACTTCCCCGGAGCATCATTTGAATGTATTGAAATGTGGAGGTGGCTGTCAGCTGCTGGCTGAATGCTGGAGGAGAGCAGGCCAGTGCACCCCATTCACCAGTTCATACAGTGGAGGCCCCCACAGTTGCAAATGACCTTCATTTGTTGCTGTTTTTAAACCATGGTTGCACATTTTGATTTGGAATAAAAGGCATGTCATAAATACCGCTTGAAGCACAGCAGTGATCAATGACGTTATTATTGACTTGTCTACCTTCGGTGGTGATAATGAGCCCATGACAACACGCTTTGCAAGCAAATTACACCTCTGACCTCTGACTGGTGCCTGTTATTCCCTGGCAGTTAACTCTGCATCCAAATGGCCTTCAACAGAGGTATTGCTTGCCTCCCTTTTTTTTGGATGTGATCCTCAGGATACAGTGAGTGGAAAATGTTAACCCCTCCGTTCGAGCCCACATTTTATTTAAGTGCCTTAAGCATTTATTTGGATTGTGTCCGTAAAAAAAAAAAAAAAAAAAATGCATACGTTCGACTGCCATTTTGGCAGCATCTGTTAAAGCACGGGCCGGTCTCCAAGGAGACTGATATTTTTGTGGATGGCATAAATGTAGCTAAATCATCAGTCATCCTCGCATCTGTTTATGCCAAAATAAGTGGGCATGTAGTTTGACGCATGTAGTATCTTTAAAGGGGCCCTGTCCTGCTTACTTCGGGGGCGTTTTACATGGTATTGGACCCCGGTGGAGCACTGGAGTAAGCGTCTTTAAAATTAATGTTCGGGAAATTTCTAGTCATTTAAAGGAGGAAACAGCAGTGAAGTCCGATTGCTCTGTTCTGAGTGGTCATGCCTCAATTATGCTGTCAGAAAACAAAGAAGTTTCACTCCCAGATAGGTTTAGCTGCAAAGGATGACTTCAAGCAGTTGGTTAGGATTCATGTGTCGAGCAAATGACTCATCTCAAGATTCATCTGCATCCACATCTTCGCTGGTGTTATTGTCTCTCCTCAAGATCCACCAACGCCATTTTTCAATGGAAATCTGGGTTTATTACTCGCCCAAGTGTCCAGAGTTAAGTGTTTCTTTCTGTTTTTCATCATTCACATGCAAAGTGTAAGTCTATCCTCAGACTTCATTGAAGAGAATAGCACGACCCAGCTGGTATTGCAACCATGTTGGTATTGTAATAGTTGACAATATGTAACCCAGTTAATATAATAAATGTGAAAGAGAATCGCTGTGTTCTGTAGTGATTCAATTAAAGGGAGTAAAGAAAAATAATAAAAATGTGTTTAGAAAAAGAGGAAATCATTGACACTAAAAAAATCAAAACACATATCCGGCCCACAGAGAGCCCCAGTCTTTCCTTCATCTATTCACTCACAGTTCATAAGTTAGCCCCTTTATTTGTTACAGGGCTGCAATGTATTCAGTGGCATCGCACACATACATGTGTTACTCTCCACCGCCTCCTCTCTCCTCTCACAGTTCCACAGCAACTCAACAGTAGAAGGGAGAGACTCATCTCAAGAACATTCTTCAAGAGACTCCCTTTATATTATCTAGCAATTATTTGATTAGGAAATTGTAAAAAAAATATATGATATTGAACATCGTCTCATTTGTCTGGTGAAAATGAAAATTCGCAGCATGATGTGTGTGTGGACTTGCTTGTCGAACAGCCTGCTGACTGTGTGTCTGTACGTCCATCTTAATTAGGTCACTGCTTAATTTCAGCGACTGCAATTTACCACTTTCTCCAATGCATTCTGAAAACTCAGGGTGGCTCTCAAGCCTTTACAGTTCCTTTTAGACCTGAATTATCGTCATCAGTTGTGTTACTTAGAACACAGTTAATCATAATGGGACCGTATGTTTTCCATTATCACGGACGGAACGGTGGAATTGGCTGATTAAAAGTGAGTTTTACATAATAATGTGACTGATAAACTGTTTTTCTTGGGGGGAGGGTCTTTAGAGAGAATTGCATGGAGGAAAGCTGAGCTGTGCTCAACCTGAGACAGAGTCATTCAGTATGCTGTCTGTAGTAAGTGCAGAAGGAGCGCGTTCAGTATAGGTTTTATAATCAAAGGAGTGATTTCTTGTCCAAAAGATCTCACAAATAATAAGGTAAAAATGCCTGAAATGTGAAATCACATCAGAACCACCTAATGGTGATTGTTGATGATCCACGTGGAGCCCAATGTCTCACTTGTTTAAGTAACTTTTGAACGATTTTGGGTGTTGTTAATGCATTGTGTGATGAAAAAAATCTGTAGTTTGTATTCTCACCTTATTAAATTTAAGTAAATTTTTGTCGAAAGGGTACAGTAGAAATCTAGATTTTTGTTGTCTCATATGACTTATTTGCATAAAAAAGCCAGTGTGACAAGCAAGGTAAAATGTATGTAAAGAATTTGGTATTATCCCCTTTGTGCTGGATATGTCCACATCTGCTATTCTTCTGTGAAGATGCATGTTTGATGATTTATTCTTGTGTCGAATCTAAGGTAGTGGTTTGGCTTCTGTAACTAGAATGAGCTGAACCCAGTCTTGGAATACCGAGAATAGACGAACTGAGACATCAGCAGTTTAATCTACAGAGGTCAAATGATTCGGTATTACATGCCTGCTGGTCACCCTGTGAGCAAGTGATCGGTGTTATAAGGAGATACCAAAATGAATAATATTTAATTGCAATGATGAGGCATGTACAACAGAACGAGCTGAAGTCTCCTTGTGAATTTTATGTTTGCCACATCGTTATATGTGAAATAGTGACGTGACCTTTTCGGAAATACCTCCGAGCGGAATGCAGTTGCCAGTCTGAAGTTGTGGAAGTGTATGATGTGAAGCATTCTTCTCATGAGCTCCGGAGAGCTCAGTAGTCATTGGTCTAACTTCCCCGGACACTGAAACAGCAGCTTTTCACAGCAGGGGAAGCAAAGGTTTGGCAGCACGGATTGACTCACTCACAGAGGGTGCGACAAAATGCGAGACCTTGGACAGTGTTAAAGCACTTAACTTTTAAAATAAAATACGTCTTTCTCTTGCCATCGACTGTGATAACACAGAGAAATGTTTTGTTGTTTAGCTTGGTTTGAATGCTCAGACCTGTCTCCTCACTCATGGCAGACGGCTCTTTATTCATGACGTTTTTCATGATTACTCTGTTAAATATTGTTGTTTTATAGCTGTCCCTGGTCCTTTTTTGTGGCATATTGTCCTTGTGCCATTCCAAACTTGCTGGAAAGTGGGCGAGCTCTGATTTAAATAGGTGTGTTTGCAACGCTAAGATTGTGTACTCTGTCTTCTTAAGTTGGCCGCCTACTGTCATTTGGTACGAGCAAATGGAGTTTAAAGCTCTCATGCTAGTGAAGAAAAAGTTGCAGTTTCATTAGCATAATCAATGGCACTTAACTGCAGTATTCCAAACATTCTGGATACGCTTTTATACTCACAATGAGCTCTTTTGTGTTCCCACTTTCCTGAGACTCCCCGCTCCTCCTCACTTAACACGTGTAACTCAGTAATCTTGAAGTTGTCCGCGCTAAACCCCCAGTTAGCCCTCATTTATCAATGTTCACCCTTCTCATTAGCGTGACACACAACAGGACCAAAGCTGTGGCAACCATCACAAAACATCTGGGATGTTGTTTTGGCAGACTTTTACGTACGTGCTGCTCAAACTGAAGAACTCTTATGCAGGTTAATGCACGTGACGTAAGTGGCGGTGATGTCTTGCTTTTCATTCCCTGTACAAATTCAATATAATTTCCAATATACGTTTCCATATGATCCTGACATGGTTCTCATAAGTGCATAACACGCCATCTTGTGTTGTCACTGGTGGTACCAAACACCAGTCCACTGTGCACTGAGGAAAAATTGTGGAGGTTTTTCAATGTTTTTTAAGGAAGAAGAGCAGGTTCATGTAAACGAAAGACTTGTTTTCTTTTTAACCACGTCATAATGCAAGCGACGACTCAGACTCTGAGTGTCTGAGAGAGGATGAGTGTCTGAACGGCTCACAGACAGACGGCAACACTGTATGGTAATGTAAATGTAATGCAAAACTCTCTTAAAAAGGGTCAGCAGTTCAAAACATGTAATGCGTTTGGGTAAACAGACTAACTCTGACTTTTACCGGCAAGTATCAAAGCCTCCTCACTGTTGCTATCATCACTTGCTTGGTGCAGTATCATTGAAAACCTTCATTTGCAGTCTTTTTTCAAAACCCGTTTCAGGCAAACTTTCAGGGCAAAATAATCCTGCCACTTGTCCCTCATTCTTTAAATTTGCGTCACCTATTTCTTATGATGCTCTTCATTTTTTTGGTTAGAAGAACAGGCTTCCAACTCACAACTGGTGCTCAGCAGTAGAACATCCATGGTGACTGACTGGATCCTCCTCCAGTGACATCACAAAGAGTCTGTGCAACACGGCTCTGAATTTGTTTCAGTTAGAACTAGATTTACATTTATCTAGCGTTGTAATTCAGCAGAAGCACATTTGTAGACGATACGTGTCACACTGCAGAGGCATGTTCCAGAAGCATGTTGCCGACACTTTAAATTCACACAGAACTCTTTCTTGATGTATTGCCATATTATTTTTAGGGATTATTGCCCAGCAACACTCCTAGTGGACTGTGCCGGTGCAGTGATAAATGAGGTAAAGGAAATGGTAATATATAGAATGTAACAGTCGTTTTATGCGGTAATATTAAAAAGAAAATAAAATACTTCACTGTAGCTTGATTCATTTTGCTGAAAACTGCTGCTTAAGTGTTGACTAAAACCCTGTTTAGGAGTATTGCTGTTGCGTCATGTTTATATGCAAATGGTTGCAGGGTTCAGTCAACGGTGTATTGATAGGTTAAAATTTTTTTTTTTTCCAATATTCCAAGAATTGTATTTGTGTCTCAGGAAGCTCTGAATTGATTGCATGTCCTTCTTTTATATTGTCATCATTTACTTGGTACATTACGTAGGTCACAAAGAACCTTCCAATGCGTAGAAGGACGTTTTATTCAATTTGAAGGCTAGTTGCGTACTCGCATCTCCATGAATCATTTTTTCATTTTTTGTTGTGCCCGAACAGAACCTTGAAACTGCCTCGTTGAATATGTTAACCGATTACTTGCGGTGCACAGGCTGGAATATGGTGTCTGCAAGTATCTGCAATACTTCTTGTGGTTCACACTGATTATCGTGTCTTGAGCACCCCCTTCAGCCCTGGCTGAAAGTGCATGCCCTCATAAATGCACCCGGCTCTAAAGAGCTGAATCGCCGATCAGTGTGTTCAATGCCATCGTGATTGTAAAGACCTACTCGAGACGCGCAAGTTGATGTGGTCTGTGCAGGCAAACATTCACACTGACCCCCTCTCTACTGGCCAGTGCAATTATTTGGAGTACTTGGTGCTTTTGTGGCGCCGCAGTCTGACCCTGAAATCCTGTTCTCTGATGTCGGGGTGTTCGGTGTAACGTGAAGAATGGGGGTGCTTGGGAATGAGTCATGCACTTCAGTGATGCAACACTGCGACTCATATTTGAATTATGGGGCAATGAACAATGAGGTCATTTCGAAGCTAGGGGCATAAATCTCTCAGTGTGATGTTGTGTCTGTTGTAAAACGCCATTTCTTGTCAATGAGGGGAGCAGCGTTTGGAAAGTATATCATTGTTTAAGAGTCAGTGCTGCTCACAGAGGCTCTTGCAGTTGACGTCTCCTCTCGAGACAATAGAGAGGAAATTCGGCTCCAAATCACATTTTCTTGCAAATGTCCCCTGAAATGCTTTCTCACCCTATTGTTTAATCCTTGAAACATTTTCCACCTCCATCTTTTCGTGTGAGGATATCCCATCCCATGTCCTCTGATATTTTCCACATCATTTTCCCCCTTCAGTGAATTGCGGACAATCAACGTCTGCTGTAATACAATCATCCCCGGGCCCCTCTTAAATTTCCTGCTTACTGGGCTTTTACTTCAACTGCATTACATCTAAAACCCTTTTGCTCTGCATCTGCTTCCTTTCAGCATAAAAGATCAAGCTACAATCTCTCGCATTACCGCTCTGGTGACAGCGAGTTAAAACACTGATCATGCTGGCAGCTGCTGTGATTAATTCGCAAATATTGTTTGTATATATTGTAAGTTTGTGAGGCGACGCTGTACTATTGAGCAGAGACTATGTTGGTGATGTGGTGTCATCAGCATAGGTGGGCAATAGATATAGAGGCTGATAAAGAAGTACAGATCATTTGTTTCCCTCAGTTCATGGCGTTAATAAATTACCTGTTAAAAACAGTTTGACAATAACATAAGATCAAAGAGGCCCTTCTCTACATCACCGAGACTTGGAAATGATGTTGGACCCCAAGGGAGCTCTGTAAATTTCTTGCAATAAAATACTCAAATGTCAAGTTTACCCTGGAGAAAATAGCTTTCTGGGCTCTGGATAGTGTCACGATTTAGAAGTCTACTCTGTGCTTGGAGCTGTCATGATACAAAAATTGTAAACTCAATATCAATATGAAGAAAGATATTCAATAATTGATAAAATATGCAAGTATAAAAACAAACAAACAATCCCTTCGCATATTTATTTACAGGAAAAACAGTATGCCCGTTTTTATTCTGTTTCACGTTTCATAAATAACTCTAATATAAGTTCTGGAATCTTGATCTTCTTTCATTGTTTTGCTGGTAGAGTTGTTCTTCAGCCTGCATCTTTAGTGGAAGAAAAGCCACATTAGCGAGCTGAACTCTACCAGCTGCAGCTGATAGCTGCTAACAAAACAACAAAGGTTCTTCAAGGCTGTCATGTTTTGATCTCAGATGGTAATGTGTGATCGGCAGGCTTGTGATCAGGTGCAGTTGTAGTAGTAGTAGTGGTAGCCTTTGGCAGTTACGGTATGTAAAGGGTCATAAAATGTCAATGACAGGAATTTATCTATTCGCATAACAGACATTGAGGAGAGGGTGAGAAAATAAGTGCAAATTTGATTTGGCCTTTATTCGTTCCATAGTGGGGAAATTCAATGTGTCACAGCAGCTATTGACAACAAAGAGCAAGGACATTAAAGATACGCAACAAACATCAAAGATGTCCACAAAGCGTCAGCATAAAAAAATGAATTCACAAGGTAACAAGCTATCAAACAATGCAAGACGTATAATTAAATTCCCCCCAATATATAAACAAATAAAATTAAATCTAAGTAGTTATCAGTAAATAGATAGATAGATAATAGTAAATTATATAAAAATGTATAGATAAAGCATCAATAGATAAGATGAAAAGATAAAATAAAAGCCTTTCAGTATCCTTACATATTTTTGTTGAATACATGTTTAACCAAAGGTAATGTGTACTGAATATGTGCACTGAATATACTGAAAATATGTATAGAATGTTTCAGCAACCTTTGCACATAGGAAGTAAAATGACTGCTCTAGCTTGAAGATAAATTAAACATTTGAAGGGTGTCAATGAACTTGAAGAAACTGTTAAGTATATCATTATAAAGCTTATAAAGCCCTAATGATGAACAAGTTCAACTATTCGTAGTGAAGAAAGCATGTGTTTGTTATTCCTGTATTAGGGAATAACATTGCTTAAAAGAGCATTAAATGGCTCAACGGCTTGTTGTGGTTGTGGCATAAGATATCTCTGTTTTATGTATTGCTTTCGTGTGGCCGAGCGCTGAAGAGCATGACCCAGACTTGTAGAGCAGCAGTCACCCCATTATCTTCTTACATCGTTCACAATTGGCAGTACTTGATTGGAAGGCCGTGTGTTTTGCGAGCGTCAGACAGAGACAGATGAGCTCCGCTGGAGCCCACTGACCTGCAGTAATACTCCCATGTTTGTTATCAAGCCGCTGGAGAATTCATAGGCATGTTTGGCGTCGGTCCTCACCAACATTTTCCCCTCCGCCTTATTGTCAGCCGTGCAGATGATATATGTTTAATAGTGGACGTGGCATCAATCACACAGATCAAGAGAGGGATGGTCTGTTTTTCAGACCCAGGGAGGGCTGTGGGGAGAGTCGCCTAGATGCATTCTATTTTGTATTTAAAAGCCAGAGAAATTACCATAACCCATATTTCACGGTTCAGCAAAATGGTGGTATTGCACTCATTTTCTTTGTGTGATCTCATAGTCTGCGCCTGAAAAAGTTATTTACAGTTCAGTGACTCACAATTAGGAGAATAGCAGACCATCTTTTATGTGTCTGCTGTCTTCTTACCGACCGATTTGTATCGGACACCCCGATAGCGTTTTATCCTGGGGCGCTAGACACTGCTGCTTCACTGAGACTAGCTGTTTACTACGTATTAATATGAGGGATTATCACTGCATTTAAGATTTCATCCTGAGACACTAGTTTTTAAAAATGGCCTTTCACTTTGGAATATTTTTATTGTTTTTCCCAAATTTCAAATATACTATCAGTGCATTTGATAGAGTGAGTGGCCGCTTGAGTTAAGTGTTACCAAAAATAGTAAAAAACAGAGGCCTACCGGGCCTAATGGACAAAAGGTAAATGAAACAACTGATGTTTTTTGTCATATTTTATTTGGTCACAAAACGTACATGCTCTTCCTGTAGTGTCAGTTAATAATGCACAAAAAAATGCCTCCATCAACACCAATCATTTTATGTGGTCTATCTTTTGTTGCCATTTTTGCCTCTGGATTTTAGGACACTTGTATTTTGCTGAGTGGATACCCTGAAACTCAATGTATTTACCGTTACCGTTCTTTTACTCTTTAATTAACTGCAATTCATTCCAAACAATGTATATATTTAAGGGGCCTATACTACTATATTTATCTATACTTCATTCACTTTGAATCTTGCCTTCTCTGAAGGAGCTTTGCATGGAAGAAAATCCATGTATATTCAGTATTCCTTCCTTCCTGACTGGTGTTTGGGTTGTAATTTGGGGTGCCTCAACATGTGTGTAAAATGTGAATGAAAGTAAAAGTAAAATCACCATACCACATATTCCATGCTCCTATATTCACTCGGTTGATGCACAACAATCCGTCTGTTCAAGCTCCGTATTTACCCCGAAGTCTGTACGTTTGTGGGGCGCTGGTTCTTGCATTTGTGTAGCTCTTCAGCGTCATGAACCTTTACACGCTGTGATGAGTGTGATCACCATATCAGAATAACTGTAGTGAAAGAATCGCTGTTAGCGCTCGCGGGGGTCAGTGGTGATTTAGTGCTGTACCGTAATTGCGTTCCTGTTCTCTGCTCACAAGCTGAGCCCTGCCTCTGACTTCTGGCAACCAAGGAGGTGCGGCAGGTGAGGGATGATACATTGTAGATACAAAAAGGATTCGAGCGAACTGAAGAATTTGTCAAGAGAAACGTACTTCTGTGCTGCACTGGGATGCAATATCATTTCAAAAGGCCCTGAAAATAGCATGAGGGAATGTATAATGGACAAGAGTGCTGGCGCAGTTTGACTGGGAAAGCTGGACTTTGTGAATAGCCTCAACATTTGAACATGAACTTGGTGATATGGTCACCGGTGGAAGGTGTACTGTAGCAGTGTTCATCGGATCACAGTCAATATTGTCTATATAGGAGGCCAACAAAACCAAATGCTGTGTCCCAAGCTGAAAGCTACCACACACTGTTCTGGGTCATTCCAGGCCAGGCGGGCATGAGAGTCCAGAAAACAAGATGAATGATCAAGAACTCGCAGCAGATGGGTGACTTCAGTGGAAGCACAGAGCGAGGGAGCAAAAGAGCGAGAGAGTAAATGGCTTATAACAATAGGAAGGAACTTAAATGCATTTGTAATGGGAGGAATCAAGAGAAAAAATTGACAATAAGTCACTTGATTGGTACAGCTGACTGCAAAACAGGAATTTAGAGGTGCCGAACTAGTCAGACAGGCATGGACAACAGACCAGACTGGAGCCATCAGAAGCACAGAGAACTGTGTGTCTTTTGTTTCAGTATCATTAGGAAATCTGTTTGAAGGTTGTTGCATTACATGTCCTTTGTTCAGGAGCATTTTCTTCTTGCATTTGGATGTGAAATGTGATCATTTATCATGACATGAAAGTCATGAACATTTGCAACACTTTCAGACACAAACCCACACTCGCACACAGCTAGTGCAGAGTCGATGTGTTGTGTGAACAGACGGGTTGCTGTGTGTAACTATACAGTATAATGGCTTTTGACACAATATAGAGGGTGCTGCCATTCACACTCTACCTACATTCACTAAATAGAATGGTTATCTTCGGCTTTTGTGTAAGATGACCTAGACTCTGATTCAGTGAGCTCCAGTAACCACTAACCCCTCCCTTTATTCCCATCCCCCCTCCCTCCCCCTCCGCTTCCATCTCTCTGCACTCAACAGGACAAGGGATGTCCAGTTTCCTCTGAGATGTGATTCCTTGGGGGTTTAAATCATCTGGAAAAAAAGAAGAAACGCAAACAGGTACGGAAGTGTGAGTGTGTTGTGCGGTGCTTACAATGACTGAGCAAAAAAACTGCTACACTGGAGTGTCTTTAGGTGAAAGATGGACGAACATTTAATATTTTTCATTTTGTCACAATGCTTATTTATGTCTAGTTTCTTCCTTAACTTTCCTTCTCTATGGTTCTTAACACATTGCTTGATGGTAACTTGGCTATATAAGCTAGTAAGAAACTACAATTGTAACAATCTAAATAAAAGACTATAAGAAAGAGGATGTATGTCATTAAATCTGCTTATATTTAGGTAGGTTCTCAGCCATACCTCCGCCATGTTACGGCAAGTCTCGATAAGAACAGCATACTGGGGAATGAATAAAAGTGTAAATGAATCAAGAGCTATACTGGCTCTTGAGAAAATGCAAAATTCCCGTCTGCTTGACTCACTACCGTGAGGGTGGGGGTCAAGGGTCGCTATGCCACACTCGGGGACTGCTATGCGGTGTACCGGAGTCTCATTCACATAATGTTTTGAAGCTATTTCAGATGAACGTTAACAGCACATTTGTTTTATTTCAATCATATGAGGGCGAGTTGTGTTTAATTGGGTCCATTTTAGATGACTTTAGATTAGCTATTTTATGATCATACTAGCCATGTTAGGATGCTGGTGGACAAATTGTCCCACAAATTATTGCCGATATACAATATTTTGAGACCATACCAACCATGACTGTGTACACCTTAGGGCCACACAGCGGCCTAGTGATCCCTGACCACCTTTCTGCATGGAGTTTGCATGTTCTCAGCGTGTGTGCGTGGGTTTTCTCCGGGTTCTCCGGTTTCCTCCCACAGTCGAAAGACATGCTCACCAGGTTAATTGGACAATTGTGTGAATGGTGTGTCTGACCCCTGCGATGGACTGGCGACCTGTCCAGGGTGTACTCATGCTTCTTGCCCAGTGACTGCTGGGATAGGCACCAGCACTCCCCGCACCTCTGAACAGGACGAAGCTTTGGTAAAATGACGATGTTCACCTTATAAAAGAATATTATTTCTCATCAGTATTTTCCCATTGTATTTCAAATGTCTTCATATTTTACCCTTAATTCGTATTGCATTTCATTTCGGTATCTTACATAAAATAAATAAATGAACAATACAGTACAATGCAGTACAATCATAGTCCTAGCTGACAAGACTTACACGGACTCAGACGGCTGTGGTGGTTGTAGTTCGGGTGAGCGTGCATGTTGGATGTGTTACAGTTTTTGTTGTCACCACGAGCTGCCTCGTCTACATTGTTGTGCTCACCTCGCACATTAGGTTTGAAGCCAAACTATTCCCACGCCGGGGCTTTGGCATTTGGCTTTGCAATCATGTTTTCTTCTCCCTTTATTTCCACTAAGATAAAGTATCTTGTGTTGCTCCTCGCGGCTGTCGCTAACTTGCTAAACTGAGTTTGTGCTCGCTGGATGACTTGCTCTGAGGTGATTAACAAGAGGGTTCACTCTGTTTATTCTGCTGTGGCACAAATGCAACCGGAGAGGTGTCTAATATCGTGGACTGAGTGAACCCTCCTGTCAGCGAGTGAAGACGGACTAGTACCTTGAAACTTGACACGAATATTACACTCAACAACGTTTAAAAATAAACCCTCATAGCATTTTATTCATACATAAGCTTCTCACCGGTGGACAAAAAAGCGTTTTTTTCCCCATGAGCCGTGGGTTAGACCAATTTAATTAGTGGTGCTAATGTTGTCTTTTTTTCACCTAGCTGGCAAGCGACATCGAAAATTAATGAACAAATCATTTCATTTTGCTTGCACTCTTCGAGAGTTGAACTAGGTCCCAAATTGGATTTCTGTAACAACATAAGTAAGCCTCCTCCATTTGCATCATGTTTTCAATTAAATAAGGTCATGCCAGTTATTAAAACAAGCAAGAAGTCATTTTTCAAGGAACATTCTGAAGGAAAGGAATTCATTTGATTATGATCAGATGTGTTTCCCAGTGATTTTTACGTCACATTAATATGATTTGTCATTATTAAACTATTTTCTTGCTTGTTTACGGCCATTATGGTGTCCTTGAGAGAGACCTTTTGGTTGCCACTCCATGGTAAAATATGGTCAGCCTCAGTGAGATGGTAATCGGTGCTTTATAATGAACAATAGTCAATATGCTGCATGTGAAGAAGACCTTTTTTTTTAAAGGTAATATATGTTCCCTTATCCAAACTGTTTGTGCTACAACTCCTCAAACAAAAACCTCAACACATTTCACTTCAGTCGCATTCAAAGTTTATATCCTTCATCGTTCATTTACTCACAAGCACCTGGAGCTTTGTTTTGGTAGATGCTTCGGCGTTGATTCTGCTTTTTAGAGACCTAATGTGACTCATCTTTGTCCCAGGAGACCTCCGGGATCCATCTGTGCTTGAAAGTGCTCTAATTGGCAAAACAAATGTGTTTTCTTAAAGTGATAATCCAATCATATAGTGAGGCTGTTCGCCGCTGTGAGAGGACAGAAGAAAGTCAGAAGATGCACTAATTGAAAAGATGGATTGTGTAAACATGGAAACAAGAATCTTAAATAGATCATATCACAACGGAAATTGAATGCCGCAGAACTGTTTTTAGAAAGCAATTCTGCTCAAAATATATACAAAGAGAGGTCTAAAAGAATGGAACAAATTAATGTCTGTGTTTCTCACAACATGTTTTGGCTTTGAAATGTTTGTGTGAAGCCAACTAAAATGATAGGTGCTTTTCTCTTCACTGTATGTAGGTTATATTTGCAGGTTGTCTGTCAAAATGGTGTCTTAACATGAATTTAAAAAGCAATGATAAAGAAAAGAAACAGATTTTTTCCCTGAAAAGTGCAGGAAGACAATTTGATGAGGATGTGTGGTCGTTCACATTTCCTCTCTTCATGAGTTGCCCTGGGGTGTGTAAAACATAGCATTAAAGAGCGAGAATATTGAATTAATTTCAATCAGGATGCTGTTCCCTGAAGACATCAGCCTGAGCACAACAACAAGATCTTTAACTGCCCACGAAACCACTCACTGCAACTTATTTACAGTGAGTTTACAGGCTGAGTCTGGCTTGTAAAATGTCAAATTTATGAGCTTCCTTTTAATTCGAAATATTGTCTCCTCCAATCCGGCTGATGAATTGCAGTTTTTGAATTTATCAATTTTGACTGAATGTTGCCCTTTGGTTTTGGTTTGAACGGTTTGTAAACACGAAGGACATCTTTTCACTTTTATGTCATGAAAATATTTTGTAATACCAGTTTGATTAATTAAGATGTGTTTATTGAACACCAAGGTTATCTCACTCCAAAGATTTGACGGGAAGAATCATTTTGGAAATTAAAATGATATTAGGCACGTGTAGCTGGAGTGTAAAATGGTTGCTCTCTGTTGACTTTCATTCCTTTTTTGAAGGAAGGTAATTTATTTTTCTGAAGGCCACATAGTGCATTTTGGCTCATCAAAACAGGCCCATGGCGTTACCAGTTTTAGATGAAATCATACTTGTAAGGATGGGGTGATATAGCAGCTGTCATATAAAAATTTCTTTATTGTAAAATCATGAATTTGACTTTATGTATTGCTTTTTAGGCTTAAATCCTAGTATGTGGTTTGTCAAACAGTCCTAAAAAAATGATCAAAAAAGAATTGACTTCAAAATGGGCACGGTGTGACCATGTGGTTGTGTTGTGCTGTGCAAAAAAAAAATTTAAAAAATCATAAATCTGGGCTCCATTTTTACACCGATTTAAGCAGCGCTGAGTCTGAGACAGTGTCAGAGTCTCAAACACAGGCCTGGAAGTTAACCATTTGGAACAAGCCATCAAAATGCTCAGTGGCGGGGCTATCAGCGATATTTGTGAATATAAGTTTTGCAAAATTGAGCAGTGTTGGAAACAAATCAAGAACATGTATGCAAAAGTACGTTTGATTTTGCGCGTCTTTGTAATTTGTTTTGCCTTTTTTTTCACACCCATACAGTTCAACTCAATGTCATCATTATCACTTCCAGTATTCGGTTTAGATAAAGGCTGTGGTTTGATAGCTGCAATATTTGATTTGTATTTTTCTACAACTTTCAACTTCATGTAAAAAGAAAAGAACACATCATTACGCCTCCACCCCCTCTCACCCATCAAAACTTGCATTGTGCATTGTCCAAAAATGTGACCTTTTTGTTGCGTGTTGGAGCTTTTGTCTGGACACAATAGGCCCCATATTGTAAACCCTTCAACTCAACGCCGCTGAACTCCAGCTGTAGAACGGCTCCCGCCAGTCAAGGGTACAAGTTGAACGATCACCTGTGGTTTTCATGCATGTGTGTATGCGCCTAAGATAACAGCCTTTTGTGTGGGAACAGCAGATGGGCCATTGTGCTCCTGTACTGACACACACATCTGCCATACACAAGGAAGGACACACATAAGGTGAAGGGGAAAGCCGGTTGAAAATTCTATCTATTTATCTGTCTATAAAGCAAACACTTTCTGTACTTTTCAGGTTTTGTCATCAGTCATGTATTGACGCACAATGACAAGCAGGCTCGGAGGAAATAAATTGAAAGGTCATAGTTTAGAACTACAGGACTCCAGCCGCTGTGAGAACCCTGACAGTTTAAATCCCTCAACTACGACCAGCGAGGCTGTGACCTCCGAGCACTTAACCTTTAACTGTTCCAGTGGAGCAGCTCGGTGGCCAATAGTGGCAGCCTGGGTGAGTGTGTTCCCAGGTGTGACTGTGTGAATGTGATCCGACTTCCTTCCATTGAGAAGTGGCGCCCCTCCCCCTCGCGGGATCACCACTTGTCAGCGATCCTGCGCTGCAGAGGCTAACGTTAATTGAACCTGCTATATTTCTTTCACTTTGTGTTTATTGTGGGACGTATTCCTCTTTGCGCCGTATCAAAGAGCATGACCTCGGCCACACATGCGTCTTTCCTCCCTGCCAAGGGGACAGAGCGACGCTTAGCAACACACTCATGGAAGTTCAAGTGTGCACACATGAATGCACTCTGAACTGATTGCAGAGGGACCAACTCCCTCACGCACATCCTTGACAACACAAAACCACTACAGGGATCAAGATGCTCTTTGTCAACAAGCTCAAAGATCTATTTGTGTCTTGTGTATTCTTTTGAGAATAAAGCATTTATTTGGATGAAGACTCATTGGAAAACATAATGACTCTTGTGAGGGTGAATCAGAAAACCACTCGCTGTTTCCGCCCTACTTTTGCTGAGAGCCATTTCAAGCTGATTTTCTGAAATGTAAAATCTATGAAAAGGCTGGATCGCACATACAACACATACCACTCTGCCGTCTTAGATGCCACAAATGTGAGCGCAGCTTGATGACAGCTTCTCTGCTGCTCCCAAAATCTTCACCAATCGTATGATAATTTAAAAGACTGTGTATTATATCCTTGTCTCTCCAGCTACTAGCTAGCCCGTCTTCACTCACTGACAGGAGGGTTCACTCTGCCCACGATGTCAGACACCACTTCGGCTGCATGTGTGCCACAGCAGAATGAACGTGAGAATGAGTGACGTTTCTCATTGGTCACCTCACAGCTAGTTGTCAAGCGAGCATTAGCACAGTTTAGCATGTTAGCGAGCTCTACAGGGACAAAAACACCAGATTCTGTATCTTTGTGGAAGTAAAGCTAGAAGAAAACATGATCATCATCCCGGTGTGGGAACATTTTGTCTTCAAACTTCATGGTCGAGGTGAGCACAACAACATGTAGGAGCCGGCTTCATGTGGTGACAACAAAAACCAGGCAGCTCAACTGAACCACAAGCACCGGAACACTTTTATGAAGTTAAAGTTTTGTCATCTGAGACCATGAATGCATTTTGTATTGATTATTATTATTATTGTTATTGTTACTACTACTAATAATAATAATTTCAGATATTTTCGATCTCAAAACATTACATTTTAAAGGCTGTACTCACATACATTTTTTGTACATTATCATTACATTGATGATTAAATTGGTCTCAAAATAATGTTGACAACATCATCGTTGATCTGAAATCATTTGTGGGACAATTTATTGACCAGCAAAATGTGTTGTCATGACAGAGCTACTTTCACCGTGCTTCCTCTTAACCTCCTCCATCATCTCCGAACTATTTTGGCAGTTGACTGGTCACCAACTATCTTAACAATTAGTCGACTCACGTCGTGCACAGGTTGATAGACATGGTTTGATTGTAGTGTTATAATAATTCAAAAAGAAAAATAATACAGATATGTGTAATTCATTGTTGTAAGAACTTAGCCTGTTCAGTCCAAGAGCCTCCACCGTTACGCTTCTGTTGCTCTGACTTTCGCATGCACACATAGGAAGTGATGACGTCAGGACTAGTTGACAAACAAAGCTGCTCACGACTTATTTCATAGGTGGTTATCGTCAACTTTGTTGACTACTCGTTGCTGCCAAACTGACATCTTAAATTAAGACTTAACATTTTGCATCAAGAGTGTAATGCATAGTCTGCCAGAAGTGTCGGTCGAGCACAACCTTGAATATCAACCTTCAGCTATGATAACAACAATCCAACAATCAATGAAATTCCAGACACTTAATAGCCATTTCCCATCATCCATCATATTAGAGCTTCGCGCATAAATTACGCTGCCGCCATACTCCCAGAGCTGAGACAGACACCTCCTTCAGCTCCAGGTTTTGCTCCGGTGTTATTTCCCAGCAGGCCGATAAACCATCAGGTAAAACTCCACTAGTTTTACTACTGTGGGTTTACTGCATCATGCATATTCCCACATCTGCCATCCATCAGGTCGTGAACAATATTTTTCACTTATCGTCTTAAATGAAACATAGTTAGGATTGAAGTGACTTCTTTGAGTCTCGCCATCAGTCACAGGAGAAAGCTTGTGCAGTGCTAGGGGTCTTTCTTACCGCTTGAGCCATGCAGTCTGGCGGAGAGTAAACTGGAATAATGTGCTGAGATAGAATGGGCTGATGATGAACAGCTGTAATCACAGATGTTTTCCCTCTTTGTGTCTGTTTACCAGAGTGATTATCCCAATCGCACACTGTCGTGATTTGCTCTCCATTTTAGAAGCCTCGGTGTACTTTCCAACGAAAACACGACTTGTTCAAGTATTACAGGGACTCTAAACATTCCATGCTGGAAATGCTAGCATGGAAAATTCACCGCCACAACAGATGGTTCTATCAGAACGCGTTTAAGCCCTCTGCATAATTCAACAATTAATTATTAAATATGAAAAATATAAATCTACTCATTTGGTCCAATCTACATGCTGATGGGAGAATATGAATCTGAATGTTCTCCTGTTGGATCAAAGATGATTAAGTTCCTTTGGCTCTTCTCCATGCCACCGTCACGAACACATTATACAAATCAAATGCAAATTGGCAAACCGGCTGCAACAATACACAAGGTTTTTTTTTTTTTTTTTTTTAAGCTCAGGGGCAGTTTGGTGTGTCCTCAGAGTTTGATCTTCTGTCTGAGAGTTTATTAAGCTTTTTCCTATTTGAACTTTTAATAAAAACCTTTTCTTTGTCTGCGGATTATATTGTTTTTTTTTTGGAAACAGGTCAGATCTTTGTTAGCTGTTTAAATCGAGGTGGAACACGTTCTGCTTTCTTGGTACAAAGCTTAGTCATCAAACTTATTAAAAATACATTCTATTAGAGCTCTGCTTTTTTTTAAACATTGTACAAAGTATTTTGAAACATTGTTCTCCAAACCTGATAAGTCTGAAACAATGAGGTCTGTAACACATTAGTGGAATTTAGAGGAGTCTATATGCTCCTCTGTGCCCCACACAGGTCCCATCAACAGTGTCTACATTTGGCCAAGATGATATATTCATTCATTTTCTTCATTTAAATTCTAAATTATGAGTTATTTTTATATAGTTGTTTTTCTTTCTAAAAATAGATTCTTTTGACACATTTTAACAGTATGTTTTATGGATTTTGAAAAAACACCTTGTAATACAGTGTCTTCATATGTTTTATCCATTGTTATGTTACCAAAGAATTCACCACATGAAATAAGATTCATGATCTGATCTATGTTGCGAGTCTTTAAATAAGAAGTATTTAAAATGAAACAATGTATAGTAAAATGTATAGTAAGATGATGGGTGGCAAGGCGGACTCAATGTGTGTAGTCCATAGCAGACTTTTTTATCTTGTGTGGATTCCCTGACAGATAAAATATCACCTAAAATTTTGAAAATCTTTCATGTGTCCCCCTTTACCTGCCTAATTTGCATCATGTTATGCTATTTTTAAGTCTCTACAGTGAGTCAGTTATCAAACCTCCTGGACAATGACAATTCATTCACTTGTTTTGTTCAACTTATCCATGGTTTTCCAGGGTTGAGGTAAGGTAAGGTAAGGTAAGGTAAGGTAACTTTATTGTCAAATATGCTACAGTACGAGACATATAGCATGGATGAAATATCTGTTCTCACAGACCTGGACACAACATACAATCACAGACAAACATAAAGATCACAGACACACCATAAAGATTACAGACAGCAGGATACATGCAACAAAAATCGTCACATTGAGGCATTGGCATTGAAGTCTGTGAAGGATACAATGGACGGAAGTTGTGGGACGCCAAGCAGAGCTCCAGTCAAATGATGAGCTCATACAGTATGTATTTTTGGAGGGATATTGAACAAAACCAGCACCGATGTTTTATGGTCACACATTTCCATTGTCAGAGAGTGTGTAAAGAAATTTATGCTTTCGAACATGCTTTGATATGGTCAACCCCGTGTCATCTTTTCACACGTGTGCCGCCAAACAAAGAGGGGAATAAACATGAAATCCATTCCAGAATGCAGACACATGTTGTGGTCTTTTGAATCACCGCATTCTTCATGCATTGGCCTTGTTGATTGGAATACATCAGCACACCAGGGATATGAGACTGCAATAGGATCCAGACCTCTCCGTGGTGTGATTTGAATATGAAATGATGAAATTATTGATTTTGGTTATTTGGGTCTCCCGCCCCGAGGTGATATTGTTGCGGTGCAATCAGCGTCGTTGACATTTAGCACTGTGTTTACCCTTGCTGTCGCCATTGATTGCCTCAGAATCGTTGCGCATACATCCTGCTGGAGCTCATTGTATCATGCGCTTTTTGCCAGTCTGGAATCGTGATGGATGCAGCTTATCAAAAATGCAACAGTTGTGGTCCGGCTTGTGAAAATAAGCACATTGCTTGCAATCATGGAACAGTGGCGCGATAGAGGTCTGCGTTCCAAAGACCTTGAAAAGTCATTACTGTGGTAGGGGATGCAAATAGATGCCGGACAACATTTCAATAGCCCCTGCAAATGTCTTCGATTAGAAAGGAATGATATTTATAGGCTTTCATATGAAGGTAATGGCAATTTGAATTGAATTCCGATGACAAGCCTACGCTTTTACCTGCGAGCTTTTACACAATAGCGCTACATATTTATTCGCATTCAAGCTGCATTTCTGAGTTCTGAAGCCAACCATTCCTGCTGCAGCTAAGCCTGTTGTCCTGATAACGTTTCTCTTTTCTGGTATGTCTAGCAGCACGTTTTTGCCAGACAAATATCCCTATATCACAGTGGACATCTGTCAGGAGGCATTTAATGCACGTCACTGCTAAAAGCATCTCAGCTGTCAGAAAGAATCAAAGGGATTGCGTGATTGTGATTTTTCTCTGTTATCTGTGGCAGAAAAAAAAAATATGGAAAGAGAAGTGGATGAAGAATTTTGATCTTATTAGGTTTCATCGTTCTCTCAAGCTATTGACAGCCTTTGGTTCGGAGACATTTGATTTGAGATTTTAGTCCATTAGTTTCTTCCCTTGCATGGTTTAATAATGAATCAACCAAGCCCACATAAAGTCCTTTTCAATAAATATTTCAGCCACATTATATCTGCTCCTGTTATCTCTGCTTTGAGTAAATGAAGACGCTCCAAGGCAAACCTGCCTGTTAGTCAAAAACAGATCGATGATTAAACTCCATGAACTGTAAGTGAGGGATTCCTGCTGCTATATATCACAAAGAACTTTCCAAATACTGGTCACCATCTTGACGCTGTTTTGATGAAATTCAATAAAAAATGTAATTTATGTCACATCACAGCAACAGTTGTTGATGTTATCAGAAATATGCCCCACTTTTGTCGGTGGACAAGAAGCTCTCTCTCACACGGCCGCAATTTGACCCCAAAATAATATTGACAGAGTTTGTGACAACCTCAACTTACACTGTTTTAATCCAGTGAAAGTGCAAGTTTGCTTTAATTCTAATAAGCTGCTATTTAAAATGACAACTCTTAAACAAGGCGTTTACATTAATAAGACCACAAATCTCCATTGATATTTTTTGGGGGGAAGTTTCCTGATTTTTTTAATGATTTTTTAAATTTTATTTTGAGTACAGCCTGTCGAACAGTTGATCACTCTTATCTCTGAAGGTCATGGTACCATGACATGGTACATGACTTGATCTGGATTTGGTGCTATTCAAAAATATTGAATTTAAAGTTCTTTAAAGAATTTAAAGTAAAAAAGACTTTTCTTTTTTAATGCTCTTGTGGGCTGCGTAAAATGGCTTCTTGGGAAGCTTCTGACCAAGGACGCCACAGCATCTATTCCTTGTGGTTTCTGAAGTTGACAAACAGTAAAATTAATAAACTTATAGTTTTGACGTGTGACGTCAACTAATGAAGTAGATACCGTGTGCTTCTCGAAAAATCAGGTGCGTTACGGAAGTGCACCCACTTGTTTGCTCTGTGGCTCAGTTCGCGTCAGCTGCCGGTCGGCAAATGTGTGTGTAATAAGCCACGCTATATCTTCTCCAATAAACCCAGAAAAACAGACGGTTGATGTGAATTTAAGCGTCTTTCTGTTTGGCTGATAAACGTCTCCTGAAACGATGTTGGACTATAATAGTTTATCTGCAGTGATCATGATGGAGATGTTGTGCTTCCAACTGCGTGGCCAGATAAACCTGATGTAATTGAAATAAACATGAAAACACATTCTCTGACTTAGATGTGAAATCTGTGCAGCACATTTTTAAGTGTTTACATGAAACACATTTCCTTTAGTTCAATAAAAGATAATGGAACTAAATGCATTTCTTTGTGTCTCATTATTACTGGTCACAGTGAGATATCAAGAAATGTGAAAACATTTTGATAATCAAATCACTCTCACTAAATGGTAATTGAATCGTGAGGTGCCTGAAGATTCCCACCCCGTAGTGTCCCACAGCCAGACTCTGATGATACCAAATGATGAATTGGAAGCATAAGGTTGTGTTTTTACGTCCAACTCTGGCGCTGAAAAGTATATTTGAACATGAAAGCTGCCGTCTCCTTGCAGAGCTAAAGCCTTTGAAGAGGGTTTAAATCTAGGCCACGAGTGTCATATGCAGCCAGTTTGTCTGACTCTTCTTTTCGGGTGCATCACTGCTGAGGTAGCGCTTCTTTGTACTGTACTAGACAACTTTGTCCTGCTCACTCCTCCCCTCACAAACGCAATTAGACAGAGAAAACTTTGCCTCTCCCTGTGTGTTGCTTTAAGGCACAGATTTGATGAATCCAATGTGACAGTACTGGGTTTAGAGCTCCGTGACTGAGGAATACAGAGATGGCGATGAGGGAGTGTTTGGCCATGTAGACAGATTCATCAAAGAAAGAAAAATGTTGGCTGTGGCAGTGAAATCCACATCACTGTATCTCTATTTAATGTAATTGATAGCAGCAGAGGTAGTTTTGTAACTCATCAGCTCCTCCCGCGTGGGATGGTGAGCCGTGCTTCCGAGCCAGTGCGTGCCCCGATGACGATCGCTGTGTTGCTCCATCGCCATTTTGCTCGGTTGCAGATGTTTTTCTGTGTTTTTAAAAAACGATAAAGGAATCAAACCTCAAGAGTGAATTGCCCCTTGCTCAAAAGGGAGTGACTGGAGTGAGACAAACATTCATTCACATTTCAAATGCAAACCAGCTAGTCGGGTGACATTTTTAGGTAGTACTTGAAAGAGCACACAGATTTCAGGGAAGCAGTTTAAGGCAGATTACAGTGATTAAAAGGGATTAAGTTCTTATTCCTTTGTTGATAATAGGCAGCTTCAAGACAGAATAAAACAGTTGAAACATTGCAGAATACAGTGGAAACTTGTGTGGTGGTTCACCTTCCTTTGAGTGGGATTCTTGTGTCACGTTGACTAAATGTTCATGTTCAAATTCAATTCAGTTCGAGTCAGTGCGATTACTGTACCATGGACGAATGGTACTCCTTTAAACAGAATGCTGAATTAGCCTTTCCCCCGCTTCATTGCTGAACACTAATTTCAGTGTAAAGCATAGCTTCAGACGGTTGGAGTAAGTGCACAATGACATTTAATATTTAACAAAGGGACTGAGTTAAAAAAAAAAGTGAAAAAAAAGATCAATCTGAATTGTTTTTTCCTGCGTGTGGCCCGACATAGATTCATAAAACGCCTGAATCGATTATGTAATGTCGTTATGTAATGTTTTTTTCTGCCATGAGTCATCCAGTAGTTCGAACTGGAACGTAAACACTATTGTTTTTAATTACATGAGGCAAAATAGTACATTTTCCTATTTGCAATGTGTACGGCAAAAGAATCTCTTCCATCTTTAAGCTAAATTCGTATAATCGAATATCGAACCTTTACTCTGAACTACTGTAGTTCATTAAAAATATTTATTTAATTTCACCTAAAGCGCAGTTCCTCACTTCTTCATTTTTCAAGGTGCTTAATGTCACACACTGGATTGCGTTGGTAATGAATCAGCCTTATTAGCCTTATTTACTCTGCTAAGGAGCTTATGTTTTCACTGCCTCTTATTTGTCTGTCTGTGTTCAAAGTTACTTGAATAATTAAGGATAGATTTGAATGTAGTTTGCAGGAATTGGGACAAGGAACAAATGATTCCATGCTGGGAGTGACCCGCTTCACCTTCCGAATCAAGATTTATTTTTTTTTACGGATGCTTTGTCATTGTGTTGGGGCTGACTGGCGTTGACTCTGTCTGAGTGCTTTTCCAGTTTTTTAAAACTAAACATAGAACAGCTTTCTTTCACACCGTGATACCTATGTGATGTTTCATCTGTAGATGAACATACGGAAGAGCATATTAGGGCAGCTTTAAAAGCATTTTGCTGATGTAAAATGATGCATAAATCTGCATAAACTTGCAAAGAAACCTGCATCAAAAAGGTCCACTGTTTGAGCCAAGCTTAAAGTGAACACTGTTATTCTGCCATCCGTGCCAATAGTGAGTTTATTGGGTGCGGGCCTCTTGCCTGACATGACTTGGGCTATTAGCTCCCTGATATCTGCACTACCTGGAAATGGGTTGAAGAAATGGATGGATGCAGCTCTAAAAGGCTTTTCCCCAGTTTTGTCTTTGAGCTCTTGACATCTACCTGCTCACAATCTATGACACTCAGTTCCAGAATTGACCTTTCAGACGCAGTCCTGAGTCTTGTGAAAGACTTACCTGAGGATATCAGGCAAAGACATTCCAACAACATGTCTGCCCTTTTTATAAGCATGTGCAAAATGTATCATTTTATTTTTGGTTTGAAACACATGGGGCAGCACACATGCATGCCTACTTATCCGTCCGTGATTTTTCTCGAGCCTCCTCTGGCTCTTCTGACTGCCGCATCGTCTTTCTTCTCTGGCATACTTTATTTCCTATTCCCCGTTTATCCACCTCACTCCATCTCCACTCTAACATCTTTGCCACTCTCCATCTTGGAGGGCATGGAGAGTTGATTAGACTTTCACATTCAAAAGCTGAGGGAGTCTGAGCAGCAGCTGTGAGGAATCAAAACAGTGCTGCCGTGGAGTCAAGGTTTTGAGCGGCGGATTTTCAGGGCGAGTTTGGTGCATCAGATTTCTGCAAGCGTGTTCACAGCAGCCAGGGTTAGTCATGCGAAAGCTGAAGCGGTCTGGTCAAAGCTGGAGTCTCCCCAGACCCATTTTTCTGACGGGCAGAGAATGTCTAACATGGGAGGAGAGGATGAGGTACTCAGCCTGAAGCTTTGAACTAGTTCAGAGAGGAAACCATGTTTTTATGGGCATCTAGATCGCAGTATTGTCGGAATACCAATGAGAGTCTTGTGTTAGATTATAATGTATATTGTGTAACTTGGTGGAAAAGATTAACGTGCTACAATATTATAAAAAAATACATATTTAATGAAATTACAGAAATATTTTTTTTGGCCTCAGAGCTGTGGATGTATCCCTATCTGATTCATGATTTCAAAACGGAGTATTTAAATCTGTTACATGATTATCATGATAGGAAAGCGTGCGAACAACACCAGACCTTGCGATGAACCGATGCGGTCGCTTTTCAACCGAGGGCTCCAAATTGACCGAAACTTGTCACAGTGATGTGGGGGTGACCTATACCTTAAAGGCTACAGCATTCTGCACGTCTCAGCTGCAAAGCCTCACAAAGGATTTACAAGCAGTGTTGTATGAAATAAATTGCCTTCCCAAGCACTTGTCTTCGGGGCATGATCACAATTGTGCACATTCCTACGGGGGACCGATCCCTCATCCACATATCTCTGACCCGTTTACGGGTGTGTAGATGTGTGTGTTTCTTGCGGGCATGCCACACACTGGATGTCGAAGCTTGGTAACAGACAATGAAATGTGTGGAGACATGACTCGAGTATTTTTCTTTAAAAAGAAGGTTCGAGTTAACTTATTATCCAGCACATGCTTCAGTTTGGCTACGTGCTGCCAACATCAAGTCAACGCAAATCAATTTGATCTTGGATGTATTTTGGTCCTCCTGGGGCCCACGTCTCACTGAGGGACTTTTCACTTTTAATCACGTTCCTTGGCTTCAGCTGGACAATAATGAGGGCAGAGTTCTGATTCACGCTGTTCCCGGGGTGTGTTTGTTAGTGCGGTGAATGTGAGGTTTTGTGTGGGCTTGTCTTTCCCTGCGCCACAAGTGGAGCTGCCACCAACGCTGCACTTCCTGATTAGTCATTTATCCAGCTCCACATAATGAAATTAGCTGTCTGTGTCTCTGTTTGTGTTTAACGCTCACTCCAATCAAAATTCTTCCCGCCTGCCTACCTTTGCAGCGCCTGGTTCCCGCTTCCCCAGCGTCACCCACGCATCATGGCCTTGCACCTCCACTCACACACAGGAGGGCTTTACTGAGTTGGATGAACTTTCCGTGGCAGGCGAACTGGAGGTAATTTACCGTGGCGCGGCGGACACATGCCATTTTGCTAAACACGCTGCATGGCCCCCAGAGCTTTGCTGTGCTCTCCAACCAAGCACGAATGAGCAGGAGAACAGACAGAAGAATGGAGAACAGATGAAGTTGATAAAACTAGTGCGATGTGCCAGTGTTTGTACAGGGTCATGCAGGTTTGAGTGTGTGTGACTGTGTGTGTCTTTCTTCTTCTTATGGTATCTCCCACCAGCCTCCTCCACCTTAACATATCTGGTGCATCCTCTCCAGTTGCACCTGGCCTCTTCATGTCCACCTGCATCCATGAGGTTTTTCTCCTTTTTGTTCCTCCCATCCTTAACATTTGTTGTCCAGCTACCCGTTTTTGGTCTTACCTTTAAAGGATAGAATTGTCAGAGGATGTAATGGATCATCAGGGGGACTCGAAAGTCTCAAGGCGGAGAAGTTGATCTACCTTCTTTAGATTGATCACCTAGATTAAAGTAGTCTGATCAAATGTCTACATTTCAAGGCTGTTAACCAGAGTAAGTGTGAAGTCCTTGAGGATGTGGCGGGGGACGCAGGAACCGTAACACAACAGCCACTGCTGAAAACCTCAACCATCCATTCGCTATTGCAGCACAGAGCAGAACAAATGGTTACGCCAAATGAAAGAAGGGATCTCAGGAGCAGAGCAGTACCAAGCTAGCCGTCTGTCAAGGAAGAGGCCACACCTCTCTCTGTGTACCTTTTAGGCAGAACAGTTTCCAAGGTGGCGGGTGGTCACATTGAAAGCGCGAGAGATACTTAATATAGGAGGGTGTAACTCGCTACTTGGGCTAGTAGTTGGCTTGCTGCACTTGAATGGTCACAGTTGGGTCACAGTGTGGAGAGGAGGAGCAGAGCAAGTGGATAACAATGACAATGACAACTTCAAGGGTGAAATAAAGGATTTCTGGCTGGAACAACCCCCCACACCCAATTCCCTGCACCCCAAATGAAACATGGCCATTCAGCGTTATTGAATTGGTGATACTAAAAATGCAAAATGTTCACAAATATGGACTTCATATTTATGGCAGTGATTCATACAATATTTGAAACATCTTTTTTAAAAATCATTTGTGGAGGCATATTTTACCATGGCGTTGCAACACGTCCACATGCAGCAGAGACCCTGAAATATTATTGAATAAATACAAATAATAATTAATAACAATGCTGGAATAATACAAGTAATCGTGAAGAGGATGTTTGTCTATGAACTGGCCCTGAGGCTACTCTCATGGTCCCATGTTGGACATCTATAGCAGGAGCCCAGAAGTATTCCATACAGAATGAGAGGTGGCTCTTCTAAATCCTCACTGGAATCGTATTTTCCATGCGCTCAAACTCAACTCCCTCATTGTTGTCCGGATGTTGCTCAACTTTATGATAGTGCGTCAGTGATAAGAGGACATGAACATGAAAACTCAGGATTTAACGGTGGCGAGCGTTCGATGTTTCTTTTATGTCTCGATGAGAAAATCACTTCCATATCAATGAGTCATGATGCAGCATCAGCGTTGATAGATTTGAGGCTGATTGACAGTCATTTCATGTCATAGCAATTATCCTCATTCGTCACTCTTTGTCGGCGCAGAAGAAAACAAGAGTGCCGGACTTGTTTGATGGCTAAACTGTTGCTGGGCACTGCTCGATTCAAACCAAAGTCATTTCACTTGCTTCATTAGCTGAACAAGCCGAGGCCCAGCATGAACAGAGACTCCAGAGAGTCTTACCTATATGACCTACTTCCTTGTCATCTGTCCTCTCATCTCTTGCAGTTTCATTGCAACTGGTCGTGGCTTTGTCCTCACTCTCTTTCTCCTACAGTCATTTGCTTTCTGTCAACGTAATGCAATAATATTAGGAGGTAACATCCAATACGGTGGTTCGATCAAGCCTTGTGTTTATTCCGACAGAACACACCTACACACACACGCACACACGTGGATTTATACCTTGATCCTTGAGGGGAGCTCTCATTGACACAATGCTTTCCCCAGCCTCTCGCTGTTAGCCTGTTAACCATCCAAAACAAACAGCTAACCTTAACCATGACTCTGTACCAAATGTTTTCATCCTGAAATTGAGGCTAGGACTTGGAATCCCCACAGAGCAAAATGTCCCTACAAAACTAAAAGTGTTTTTTTTCCCAAGAATTAGTCCCCACAAGGGTAGTTATACGATTATACACAAACATCCTGGTGTTATAAAGGAGCAAGACGCTGGGTGGTCACAGAGTGGACAATAGCGCTTTATATTAAGAGGGCACCTGATATCTGATATACAGGTGACATTCCTGCAGGTTTGGATGTATGTGTGTTGCCGTGTGTGTATTCATGCGTGTGTGTCCGCATGTGACATTTGTTGACAAGGTAGGCCTCCCTGGTCAGCCCTCATTATAGAAAGACTCTCCGGATGAGGTGTGTTGTGACAGGCAAGACTCGTTACCACACATATATGGCACACACTCACCGACACTCACATACACAGACACACACGCTGTCACGATCAAACAGTGTAGGACTGAATGAAGAAAAGAATGCTGTTGTTAATGCATTGACAGGTCCATAATATAAGACAAATATTCTATTATCATTACTACTGTATATAAGTCAAATGTTATCGTTCATGTGGTTGTTGGGAGCTATTGAATGTGGCAGAAGAAGAGGAAGACTGTGACTTACATGGTTGTTGTGAAGAACAATTTACTTGTTGTTTATCAAGCTCTTTTATAGCTTCAGTCTCAAAGGCAAGTTCTCCTTTACATCTGCTAGACTGATGAAACAGCCGCAAATGCATGAAGAATGTTTTGGATTAAAGGGAGTGTTTGCATTTGTTAAAACATGTAATTCATCAGTGCAACAGCTTCAGATGAAATTCTCCGATTACTGAGATCAGTAACGTGCGTCACTGCTGGGCTCCCAACTTATTCTCTCCAGTGGACAAGTTTGGGAGTCATTAGTTGGGCGGTCGCTGCTCTGTTTTGCCAAAATAGTGAAGAAATTGGATGTTATTTCTCTCAAAAATACTCCTGACCTTTTGAACAAGTGTGTTGCTTGATATATGGTGAGCAATACAATCGCTAGACTTCCCTGCACTTATGTCAGTCAGGGAGGCCTATCACACTAAAATGAACTCAGAACTACAGTTCATGGTACAATCTGTGCAGTATATTGCGATATAAATTCTATTTTTCTCTAAAATATAAGAGGAACTTTGCTGTGCAGAGGAAATAGGGTGTTCAGTGAACTACATAAAGGGCTGTCTCAGTTCACTAGTTTCATTAAGTCTGGTGTAGGACTGAGAAGATCCCGTATCTTTTTAAAATGACCTTCTTTGTGTAATCATTTATCTCTGCTGACACACTGAAATCTATTGGGACGAGAATCACTTACAATAATGGCATGCAATATGGGAGGTGTAGTTTTCTCCTCGTTGGATTTTCATAACAACCATTTGTGCCTCATGCTACAGCTGAGCACATTTATTTCCAATAAATCTCAGCTCTGGGAAGCTTTCGCCAGAGTTAAGTGTTATTCCTTATTTCCGGCAGGACATTTCATTCATGTGCTCACCATGCCTGAATGAGCCACCCATATGTCCCTGCTATCGTCGCCGTTACTGGGCGGTTATTTATAATTTAATAACTTATCAACACATTAGGATAATGAAATGAAACAGGCTAGCGATTCAGGGCAATGCTCCGGGCAGTGTGGACAAAGGAGAGGGAGAATATTTCAGCAGCATCAGTAGAACATATGGGAATATGCGCTTGTATGAATAATGAAAGTAACTTGGAATTCTGGACTGCCTGTGGCTGGCACGCAACCATTGTCTGCAGAGGCGCAGCGACTGTGGCGGAAATGAAAGGGTTAATTCACTGATGAGAGGGTTGATGGCGGAGCATACGGGGTGATAGAATTGCCTTTGAATAATGGAGGAGAGGAATGCTGTGGCTGGTGGCGTCCGGCCATATGTCAGTGAGCGTCTCGGTGAGGACAGCTGGTCATATTGCTCATGTTCGACCGACTTAGAGCTCAATCAATCAGAATAGCTGCGTGGAGTTGTTTAAGCCCAACATGAAGAAAGCGCTCGCGTCTAATGTGCCGGCGCTGTTGGATATTTGTCAGGATCTGCTTCTGATATAGGATCCACTCCCCGTCAGTCCACTATTGAATGTTGAGTCAGTTGATGATGTTGAAAGTGGAGCCTTTGGGCTGATGTTGAAGATGATATAACTTGAGTCTTCAGGTGATGAAAGCCATCTGTGTCATGGGGAATCTTCAAAACAAGTGCACTCACTGTCAGTGTTTGTAGCGGGGACACACTTCACTTGAAGATTTTCAGCAACGCTTTATGTCGGGGAACACATGTTAACTATCGATGGACTAGTTACCTGCCTATTTACAGTCAATAATCCGTAAATGTGGTGTTAAGAGCAAACTTTTGGTGAGTAAAATGTAGTCAGCAAAACCAGATACTAATAAGTACTTTATAATGATTCATTACAGACTAATAAGCTGCTAATTCATGTGCAAATAAGTTGTTTATTTATAGTAATATAGGTTCCCTGTCATCAAATTTTCAGCTAAATCATTGAGATTGTTTCATCATCAATGTGCCGATTTGTTTGTTTTTTTAAGATATGGTCTTATGTCATTCACTTTTACATAGGTATTCAGAATTATTTGTGTTTGTTTGCAACTTAATTCATCATCTTAATTTTTAATTTTACACCTATTACTTTTTTCTTTTTCCTCAAAAAAAATTTGGATGGCTTTGTTATGACCTTCAATTGTGTTTCTTGTCGACTGTTATCTTTCAGTCTCAGCTTTATTATATCAAACTTTCTTTTTTAACTTGCAGTCAGGATTTTTTGTATTCTCCCCTACTATGTATCAAAAAGAAGTCAGACTTTAGATTTTATCATTTGAACCACTTATTACAAAAGATTTTTCTTGCATGGCTGCCTTCACAGATCACTTGGAACAATTAGTGACAATTACCTAGGCGTGTTTTTCTAAATTAATCCAGCTCCTTCCTGACATCGTCATAGTGACAGCTCAAGGATGAACTGAGTGGGGAAAAAAAAACAAAAAAATTGGTCAAAGCAAGTGCTTTTTGTTCAAATGTATTTTCCAAACAGCAGCATAATGGCAGTGGTAATTGCAAGTTTTGCTGTCAAAGACTGTGTACCTGCCACGGCAGCAACACAATTGGCGCATAGCTAATTAAACTCCACTCCTTTGACACATTTTGATTTGGAAATAAAACATGCTGTGAACATTAGTTTTGTTTTTTTTAATCGCAAGCCTAATTTATTACCGAGTCCTATTTTATTTTACTTGCATCATAACATTTAATAAATGTATACATGCTCTTATATGTTTTACATATGCTGCTCTTCAACGTGTGGCGAATAAGTAAAAGAATCTTATAGAATGTGTTAGAGCGTCTGCTATTTAAGTCTCAAAATAATTTGTTCACTCTTCCTGGCCTCCTTTGATAGGTTTGCTTGATGCATGAGGCGAATTGCGGGACGTCTTGTTGACAATCTCTTAAATTTATAATATGACTCACACAAGAGTGAGTGGAGCACATTGTGCTCATGTTATCTGGGCTGAGCCTGTTCAGACCGATTTATCGGCTGCAGTGGACTTATGCCTCAAGGTGCCTGTCTGTATATGTTCCGTCTGCTGGACAATATGTATGCCGCTTCATACGTCTGGGCTCCATGGAAATCCAACAATACAACAAAATGCACATTGTTTCCGTCAAGGTTGGAGGTATAGCTGAGCCACTAAATAGGTTACTGAGTCGGAACACTGGTTCCCGAGTCCCTGGGACAGTATGGTAACAGTATGGTTACTTGCGAGTAACCATACTGTTACCATACTACTTGAGTAGACATAAAAATAAAACATGTGTTTGTGCTCAGTATTTATTTTCATATACTGTATGATTTAGTAGGGCTGTGAATCTTTGGTTGTCTTACTATTCTATTATAATTATTCTGCCTACGATTCGATTTTTTTAGGTGTCATGATGCATTACGATTCAGTACAGTTTAAGTAACAGTTTACATCCGGAATTCTTATACAATAGAAAATCAGATTTTCCGTTAATGGAGATAATCAAGAAGCCAGATGAATTTCAACTCACTTTTTTATTATTCATTCATTGTCCTGTCCTTCAACACACACTTGCGTACAGACAGAAATTCTAGTTACAACCTCTTGAACTCAAAAATGAATCACATGTAAAATGTAACAGTCACATGACAGATACAAAAATGTTATCAAACTGCCAAGTGGTTCATAAAATAAAAAATAAATAAATAAATAAAAAAGAAATTTGAAAGTTGTTATGGCTACAGGGCTAGGTATTATGTTATCTTTGGTTTTATTACACACTGTGGGTGCAACATCTTTTGTGAAATGGCTGCAAGATGGAGGTTTTCTGCTATCCAAACAGACAGTAGACCCATCACTTTCTTGGTCATTTTTCATTAAAAAAAAAACCACTATTATTGTTTGTTTCAGTAGCAGTTGCAGGCCTTAGCATCTCTAGATGGAAAGGCTTATTTGGTTTCTTAGATCTGTAGTTTCTTAGTTTCTTAGAGAACTTCTTCAACATTTTTATCTGCCTTTTTCTCTTTTCATGTCCTCCTCTGACTCCCTTGTTTTTCTTTTGCTATTTGTTCCTATGGGGTTACAGTTGGTGCCGGCTTCCGCAAGGCTGCTATTGTTCTGAATCACTGTGCTATACGCTTGTTGTCCATAGAAGGACTCGATTGCCAAGTTAAACATTCTTCCTGGAGGACATTTTGGCCTTTCCTGACAAGGTTTAGGGGGTTAAAACATCAGTATCATTATGGCATTATGGCAGGTCCCCACAAAGGCGGTGTGGCAAACGTAGGTCTGTGTTGTCCAGAGGAAGTGGCTGGAGCTATTGTCTGAGACTCTGCCCTGCTTGAATTGTATGGCCACACTGATCAATAGTCTCTGTTACACATGATATATTTCCCATGGCTCTGGGTGTCCACTCCACACTCCATCTGTCCCCGGCTGTTGCACACTTCCTGGAGGACGGCTTCATTGTTCTCTATATTCTAAGCACAACCCAGAGAAACTCGTGTTTTAACGGCTCCAATAAAGATGGTAATCAAGCACAAGTCGGTCTGTGCGGGAAAAACGCCTTTGTTAAAATGCAAAACAAGTTAATACCATTGGAATTTGATGAGAGCGGAAAAGATTAAAAGACAGGAAAAAGACTGTAAATCATCCATGAGTCCAATTAAGTTTCACTTGTCAGTAATCATTAAATGCATTATTACGATGCTGCAGCATCGTATTCCGCTCTGTATGTGGCTGTAAGAATGAAGCATTACACTCTTGCTCTGGACATTTCTGTACGCGTGGGAAGGAAGGTGGCGGTGGGAAGGATGATTGTTTTACGACAAGAAAGGATTTTAAACACACTTTTTTTGGGGGAATTTTCAGTGGATTCTTTGAAAAGCACCGACCAACTGACCGCCTTCCTTTTGCTGTTTCTTGCAGGTCTATATGGTGTTTCTATCAAGTCGCAGGACCAGCTGCCCGTCACAACTTTCCTGAGGATCAACGGGAAGTACCCTCATCTACTTCCAGGTTTACCTTTGACGTCATGTGGACCAGATGCCTACTTTTCGTCTCGGTCTTGTTTGCTCCGTTGGCCATTGGTAAGTGACACCAGCACACCAGGTACAACCAACAAACCAAGAGGATCCGGTTTCCCTACGCAGTTGAGGCGGACTGGTTAAAGCACACTGTAGGTGGATATCAGCAGCTAATAACACAACAACCAATAACAATAGGATTTAGGACTTGATGGAAAATCATGACTTTGGAGACACAAGACAAATGCATGAGCAGGTCCAAGTTTCAAGTCAATGTTTAGAGGCAATAGAGAGAACCAGATGGGAGATATCAAGCCTTCAGTTTCTGGATGAAAACTTTTATGTTGCCGATGACTAAAACTGATGTGGAATTGCTATCCATTTGCTGTGTACATGATGTGAAAAAAAACTTTATTATTTATTTTGTAATAAAAATAAAGAAAATCTTACAGGCACAATCCAGATAAACAACAAGTGAAAAAGAGCTGCTTGTCAGCCGCACATCATCCAGTCATTCATAGTCGAGCTACTCGGCTACCTGCTAGTTTTGTTCGACTATGCATTGTTATTCAGGTTCTGTAGTTCGACTAAGAGTCATTAAAATTTCCCTCTTGTAGTCTAAGCTGTTGACAGGCATTTTGAAAGTCCAAACTTAGCAATATTTCTGTTTTCTGAGCCGTCATGTCGCCACATTCGGTGAAGGGCAGTGAGTCTCAAACTCTTCACACACTTTTTTAGAGATATTGGTCGATCATGAGTGGTGGCTTGTCGATCAAACCACCACTCATGAAAACATTGAAAAATACCCAAATAATGATGCTTAAGTGAGAGACGAGATCAAAAAGTGGAACCCCCCCGGTTGCAGTGTGACTCCTTGCAGTATGACTCCAGAAGCATTTGAACACTGACCTATTCATGATAAATAAAACCAATGAATGAAAAGTAACATAATGTTTAATGTTCCCTCAAACTAATAACACTGTATGAAAGTCTTGGTTCGGCTTCTCATTGATTTAGAATTCTGTAATTGTAATTGTAATTTAAATCTGACTACCGACGTTAAACGTGTTCCAACTCAAAATCCTCCTACATGATGTTCATTGTACTCAGTTCTTTAAAAAAAATGAGCTCGCTTTCTCCCCTTCCTGGTTCTGGTTAGCTCTTGAAGGTTCCTCCAGAGCTCTGGCCCACTTAGAGTTAATCCTTCAAATGGTTGCTGTCAGTCATGGTATGCGGATAGTGCAGTATATCTCCTCACACAGACGGCGGTATACATATTGCATACCACTTGAAAAAGGGCCTTCCTACTAAGAAAAGAGTCTCCTAGATGCTGTGACTCATGGAGGGCTTGATTTGCTATATATATTTGCTGTATATTCATTCAATGTGCTGTAAACCGAATGGTCATTCTCTGGATCTGGATCTGTGTCTTTGAAGTCTTCGAATTTGTGCAACCAGCTTCTCTTCTATTTCACTTCTTCCTCTTGCTGAGGAATTTTTGCTCTACATATGTAGTCTGAGCTCTGACTGACTAGCTTACCACAACCTGATGCGGTGAATGTCATCTGATACGTGCCGCTTAAAACGCATGGAAGCTGTGACCCTGTTGCCCTGAATTTTTCACAATATACTGACATATTATAGCATGAGCTATAGTATCTTTGTAGCAGTTTGTCGCTCACAATCGTGCCACTCCATTGACTTCACGTTTGACACTTACTTCTGAATTGCGTTAAGTGTGAACGGTTAGCCCAATAAGGAAATAATAACGGGCAAAAGTAAAAGACACAACTGAAGTAGTGATGCACTGACCCGACCAATACCGATGCCTACAGGCTTTGGGTATCGGCCGATATCAATCTGGTACCAGTGTTAAAGTATATACCTTCTTGCCGTGCTGTGGGATAACAATGGTCATGGTTTGAGTAAAAGGCAAACATGACAGAGCTCCATATGTCCACTGTGAAGCTCAATGTAGAAACTGTCACGTTCCCCGATCGTTTTCCATTTCCTTTTTATTTGAAGTTCTGGCAAAGCGTTCTCTTGAACATATTTACAGGAGAGCACACAGTGGTTCTAAAAATTCATCAAGGCAACGAAATCCATCATGCTACACACATACACACGACATACATACATACATATATACAGGAGTTGGACAAAGGTGTTTCCATGATTTTGTCCAACCCCTGTACATAATATCTACTGTTCATCCTGTCCGTCCAAAGCGATACATTCAAGCACTTTATTTTTACGATCTCATACCGTTGCCTGCTATAAATATAGCAAAGCTAAATGCTTTTTCTGTGTTTTGTCTTCCTCATATTCCTATTAAGTCTGGTGGTGTTGAACCTTGTGGGGTCACTCCCACCCCTCGAATGTCCGCTTTGCACATATTGGCGTTGTCGGTGTAAGGAGTTTCCATACTGCTGAGCGTTAGCAGCTAACGCTGCCATGTTATCGTTCTGAAGGGCACCGCGTGTGAGGATGATTGTCTCCAACTTTAAGAGGCTGGTGCACACCCAATACCAGGATCAGGATTAGTGCATCCCTAAACTGAAGGACTAAGCAGAATAAAGGCATGCGATGCATACAGAGTATTAGCTAGAAGTGCTACACAGAAAACATAATTCAAGTTAGCTGAAGGTGAACGGAGGATGACTGACAACACGGATGGATCACACAACAAAATGCGAGTACAATTGTAAATGATTCGTAGCAGTAACGCAGTGGATGTAAGAGAACTGTCACCTCACATTATCTCCTGGTTTTATGTCTTAATAAAGTTGCAAGCGTTTGGCTTGTCGGTTGGCTGCAAAAGTCCTTTTATGAAAGGCAATACTGCAGGGTTTACGAATTAGCATGTCGGAGATTTTACCATTTTCATCCTGTTAAAGAGAAGGTAAAGTTTGGATTGATTTTCATACTCCTTGGGTTGTTTCTGTTAGCCGCTGGCTCAATTTCAAAAATATTTTGCTCCAAAGCAATCTTCGGTTGGTGATTTCAACTTGTGTCATTTCTTTGTTATGGCCTTTTTTGATGTGCGCCAGAGAGCCTCTTTTGAATGACATGAATAGCAGCCAAATATTGGACAATTTTGGTGCTGTCAAGCCATTTCAAATAATCTGTTTCTTTTGTGAGAAAAGGCCCCACGCTTGAAACTCATGTGGAGAGCTTGCTAGGTGAGACTCCGGCCAAGCTGTTTGGCAATTTAAGTGAGAGATCACATTTTAAAACTCTCCACGATTCTGACTCTTGCCTTTTCAGTTCCATCTATCAACCTCCTCACCACTCTCTTGTTCTTGGCCCATCTGTAAAAATCAATATCCTTTTGTTTCAGCCCCTCGAGGCAACCAGAGTGTCTGAATAAGATTCTCTCGACGTCGGCTGCCAACCTTCTGTCATCACGAACACGACTGACTCATTAACATGCACCTGCCCACTCACACCTCACTGACTTGTAATGCATTGTGGGTGAAGGTAACAGATAATCTAGGTGTTTTTTTGTTAGCATGTCACCTGAAATGTTGTGTTTTCCACTTCAACTTGATGTTGGATTTGAATTAGATTGTTATTAGACTCTGCTAGACTGATGAAGCTTCAGGAAGTAGGTTTTAAATTATATTGCTTCAGAGTTTCTACCACGATTTTTTGAAAATGTGGCAGTGCCCCCAACCACGGAACGGGATATAGCCTATCAAGAAGTGACAGAGGAACAATGAAGTAGAGGGGAAAGTTTTGACTTTTATTGAATTGAAAAAAACATTAGTTTTTAAGCATGAGAAGTAAATCTCTCGACTATCTGCAGCCGTCTTCATGTGGTCCATCTCTTCATAAGTCTGGCCAGAATGCACGACTTAGTCAACTTTAATTATGTAAGTCTTTTTGATGTTTCTTTTGTGATTTTTTTCAGTTGAGAGTCACCGTGATCATGTCCACCTCCATGCTATCCACTTGGTCCTATGTTTCCACCTGGTTTTAATGCATTTGGTCACGGGAGATTTCCTCTTTAAAAAGTGGTCTCTCAATTTCAGCTACTTATAATATGTGGTGGCGACCGTGTGCTTTGTGAAGCACCATCTGTAATTGCGACTTCCTGTATTTTTTGTTCAGCGATAATTCTTATTCTAACTCTCTATCAATATATGTATCATGGTGGACATGTCCTCGATGTCCCTGCCTCGCCCCTAAAATGGCTGGGATACGCTGCAGCTTCCGTGGACCCGATAACATGCTGCATAAATTAATGATTTATACTTATATACATATATATCATGGATCGTTCAGACAAATCGAATTGTTAATGAAACGCCTATTAATCATTCTTTCATAATTCCTAAGCACGTGTGTGGGCAGTGTTGTTCAGTTGATAATCAATAAAGGAGTAATAACGGAATGCTGCAGTCGAGAGAACTATAAATGTGTTCAACTGAAAGACGTGCCAGTGCTTTAGCTGCCGCTCAGCGAAGAATAGCTGCTGTTTGAAAAGGTAGATCCCATACTTGGAACCAGACGTCAGACGCTGTCTTTGTGTCCTGTTTACACCGACACCTGATCCACAGTCTGCCTCGATGGCTGAGTCACAGTCGTATGCATTGATCACTGCTTACCTTAATTAACCCTGGTTTAAAATTTACATCCATGTCATTACCAATGAGGTCAACACTCATCAAGATAATAATCGCGCGGAGCTCTCTAAGACTTCAGCACCCACGGCAGCATATGTTATTTGGCTTTAGATTTAATCAGTCTGTGAGGGCGAGTGTGTAGCGTGCGCTTATTGGAGAAGACATTTCAGTATGTGTCATTTATAGATCAGTGTTATCTCACAGCTACCGCATGCCATTTTCCATGTTGTCTCCTGGCGTTGTCTGTCCAAGATGACATTACTCAAAACATTTGTATTCCTCTGATGTTTGTCTCTGCGTGTTGTCTATGATGTGAAGGGCAATATTAAGTAGCGCTTAGGCAAACTGTCATTGAGCTCATTCGAATTCTCTGCCCGCATTCGTGTAACTGACGGGCTCTTGCAGCCAACTACAGAGTCTAGAGGGGGCTGACTGGGTTGCTATGGTTACAGATAGGGAGAGAAGGAAAGGTGGTGCATTATAGGGACTTTTAAGTGAGCACTGCATGTTAGTGTGTCTTCTAATCACTTGACTGACAAACACGTCGGCATGAAGAATGTAGTGGAAAGTGATTTGGCCGAGGCTTTATTGAGAATAACATCAACACAACCTGTCTGTCTGGGGAGGGTCACTGTCGCTCCCAGGGCGCTCGCTCCATTGGAGAAAAACATCTCACGTACAAACAACTGAACTCCCTTAAGATGTCAACGTCACCGCATTTACAATGTGTGTTTAGTCGTTTGCGGGATACTTTTTTGTTATGAAGTGATCATCAGAGAAGCAGAATCAGCACTAAAAGGAGGAGTGAGGAAGATAGGGTTGAGTGGTAGGAGTCAAGGAATATGTCACCAAAGAGAAGGAATAAATGAAACTAGACAAACGCCCATAAATGTATGTAAAGAGTGTAGCGTTAAAAAATGCTTTACAATTGACATGAAATTTGGAAAGCTATAGGAGTGCTGGGATTCAATTAAACAATAGAGTGCTGCTCCATTTACCTGAACCTCGACTGAGACTGGGTGTCCTGCATGCCAATCGAGTGGATGCTGCTTGACGTGCAGGTGGTGAAGTGCTGTAGAAGTGGGGTCGGAGAGACGTTGAGGCGGGGCTAATGCTCATTTCACCTCAGAAACAGTCCTCAGAGTGAGAAGGAGAGAGGGTGATCAAGCCAGCACTGTAGGATCTGCGTTATTTGTGGCAGTGATTTGCACTGTGAACACAATGACGACTCCAGCCAAACTGTGTGCTGATGCTTGTGGCTGTCTGCCTGTCCTGAAATTATAGAAATGGCAACGTGCATAGTTCTGGCACCTGGATGGTAAAAGATGCGGCGTCGTACCTCACCCAGACCCTGGCATTGAAATTTGGAATAGCTCACAGGAAACAAGGAGCTGTGGAGGTGGCGACATGCCTGCAGGAATAGAGGCTGCGAACAATTCCACCCTGAGACTCATTCAGAACAAGGCTGAACACAGTGGAGCTCTCGGAAGAAGTAACTACAGCAGCCATGCAAACAATTCATATCACTATCACTCATAAGTTCACAGTATAAAAATGAAAACAGGAAAATTGAAGGCACACAAGTAAGTGTGTGTGACTTTCAATAACTAAGAAATATCTTACAAATAATCCAAGGTAAATGTCTTGGAGTGTTGGGTGGAATTTATTTATGCAATAATGTTAACTAGTATTTGTGTCTGCTGGAGTTGAAATGAATAGGGACAGCTTTATGTAAAGGTTCCTGGCAAACCTCGATCACAAACAGCCATTTGTCTTTATACATATTCGTGAACCTCAAGTGCTTACTCAAGTATCTTGAACTTTTATTGCCATATTCGCCTTTTAATCCAATGTGTATTTACTGGGATATATCTGGAAAGTGCTTTTTGTTAAGTGAATGCCGGCTGTAACGTACGTGTGACCTGCAGATCTAGAGTTATTATCTATTGAAAAAAGAAAGTGTGAAGTGCATGTATCAGCGCCACAGTTTTACACAGGGTTTTTTTTATGAATGATGTGCATACAACCTGCCGCAAGGTCGACTGCTTCAAAGTAGAGGCGTCACGTGTACTCTCCAGAAGTCGGCCTTCTTTGAATTTCAAGGTGACTCAGACGTGATTTAACAGCTATGGCTTACAGAATGGTGTTTTGATTTCCCCCTCTTTGGCCAAACCTGATCTTGCAGTGTCCTACAAGGAGTTGAATGGAACCTGACATCATTTCAAACCCACAGCACCACCAGTGAGCACACTGCGGCAGCAAGAAACAAATAGTAACCAGTAGCTATGTAGGGTGGTCCGACGATCTCTAGTCACTTCCACACATTTGGCTTTTTTTCCCTGCCTTCTTGAGTGCAAGTTATTATTGTATAAGTGTTAAATACACAAAGCTGTTAATGTGTCATAACAAGGTGCCAGGTGACAGAGCCTGCTTCATTGGAACCTCTGCTCAGACATGACAGAAGAAGGCACAGCTGGAGCTGAATTAAATAGCAAAAATGTAACTCATTTCACCACAGTTCTACATCGCTCCCCAGATCACCGATGGTGTTAATCCAACAGCTAAAACCTCAGAGGACAGACACCGAGCTGCTGCGTTATTTTTGGCTGTGCTCGGTATTAGCATGGATGTGGATCGAGCAAGGAGTTCCTCATATGCGTTTCATTTACTTTTGAAAATAAAGGTTTCAAATATGAATTATCATTCGATTCCTAGCTGTTGTGTCTCAGAGAGGTCGACTAGAGACTTGCAGACAGGTGACTGACTGAATCCAGTGATGCAATTATGTATGTAAAAGTTATAAAAAAGTAAAAGTAGTATTATTTAATCGTAATGTCTCTCCCCTATGTCACTCATCATTAAGTCTCAACAAAAGTAAAAACAGGAAAATTATGGTATAAAAATGAGTTGAATTGAAATGTGGATAAATGTCATTAAAAAGCCCAACAGCTTCTTAGCATTTTCCTTCACCATGTGAGGTCGGATCTATTAGAAAGGAGTAGTAAGCGTGCTAGAAGGTGGTCAACATTTTATTTAGCTGAGGGCCAAGTAATGAGTTGAATTTTCAGTATTGATTCTGAAATTGATGAGGCTCTAATGGAGTGAAGCAAGAGCTGTAGTGACGTAATGTGGGAGGCAGAATTAGCTGAATTTTGGACGTGTTGGAGGCGAGAGAAGGATTTTTGGCTGAAAACAGAGAGCAGGGAGTTGGAGAAACCCCGGCGGGGAAAAAAAAGGGTGTGAGTGAGTTGATTGAAAATCTTTCAGAAAACCATGCATGTATTCAGAGGAAGTTCATTTTGGATAGATGTGTCATTAAACCCCAAACTGTGATGAGAAACAAGCGACTTTTGAGCTCCAGTCAGAGAAGATGCCCACTGCATGTTGTCTCCCAAAGATTGATAGAGAAACAGTTTGCTTTCTTTTTCAGTCAATAAAACCAACGATCAACTGTGGACAGGTTTATGTACTGAAATGAGATTTTTTTTGTCTTTTTTTTGCGCTCCTTCAATTCTGCTTATTAACAAGTGAAACCATCAGAATTAAACATCTGGGGCAAATCTGTGTCGTCAGTCTCGGTGGAATAGCTGACACATTTTCGGTTTCATCAGGGGAAGAAAGGCTTTATTCATTCAGAGAATAATGAGGCAGAACATCGGTGGATAATCTCGACTGTAGCACATATCTCTGTTGAATTTGTCAGGTGGAGGGGATATTGAGGATTTATTTTGGAGTTAGAGCACAAGCATTTCTTGACCCTGGTCAACAAAAAAATTCTGTTTTCTGTTTGTGTGCTCAGCCTCCCGAAGCGCTCCCATCCCCATGGCAGTGGTACGCAGGGAGCTATCATGTGAGTCGTACCCCATCGAACTTCGTTGCCCTGGCACGGACGTCATCATGATTGAGAGCGCCAACTATGGCCGCACTGACGACAAGATTTGTGATTCGGATCCAGCCCAGATGGAGAACACCAGGTGTTATCTACCTGACGCCTACAAGATCATGTCGCTGAGGTGAGTGTGTTTCAGTGCAACCTCGTCTTTACGGGGAGAAGTCCGAACGTTGAGTGAAAATGGTTGTGTTTAGCTGATATCGTCTTTGCAGAGCAGATATTTTCATTTTAAAAGAACAATGAATGTGACACATTGGTGCCGCAGAGAGAAATCACTGTTCAACTTTGTTCTAATGATTAGAAACATCCTCACATTCACTTATATCTACCATTACCAAGCTCCCTTTAGGAGCCAGATGTAATTATTAAATGTGTGAAGAGCTCTGGCAGCAAATGTCACATGTAAGCATTGAACCCCTCATCAAGGTCAAAGCCGATCGCATGTTCAGGAGAGAGATGTTCTAATTGGGCTCTCAGAATTATGAGAGTGAGACTGAGGACAATGAAACGTTACATTTCGGCAATAGTAATAGTAATAGTTATTATAAGCAAATCCCGTCTCCAATATTTGGAGGGAAAAAAAGAAAACAAAAAAAACAATTTTGATCAATAATTTAGGTAAATCTAAGACTTAAACGTTTACGTAAACGTAAAACCACAAAAGCTTACTTAGGCATGAATGTTTTTGTGACATGCATTTTCCAGCAAATACCATTCAGCTTGTACCACTCATAACGTTTAGCGACGTCTCCATTATTAGCAAATATTGTATTTCCTTATTATCTTTGTCAGCAAAATGTACGCCAGCTAGCAGCCATAGCACTTCACTTCTTAAGAGACTGACGGACTGACTCTTGGCATTTTATCTCCTTACTGTGGGACTGTGTGAGTGCAACAGAGTTCTTTGTTTTTTTGTGTCTAATGTGTGTATTGACAGTCACGGGCCTTCTATTTCGATTCTACCCTGAGTAAGTTACAGCTAGATCTTGGCCCTTTGGGATAAAGTCACAATGTTGTCCATTTCTGTCCCAGTTGTTTCTGACCTTTTCTCACTTGCTCGCCTGTGATGCGTTCATGTGTGTCGCCAACAAAGCACCTGTCTGTGTCTTGTGCCGCTGCTCTGAATGCGATTACTCTGGCCTGGGAGTGCCTCTCGGCTCGCTCCGGCTGCTGCAGCTCCTTGCACCCATAATTGATGAGCACACACACAACTGCACTCGTACAGAGACACACGCACGCACGCACGCACACACAGCATGGGGGCGCACACTGCCCTGGGGCTACACCAGACTTTAAGCTCCAATTAGCAGAGCCAGAGGCCAAACTTAATCTTCAGGGATTCTCTGCGGAGGTGACTCAGGCCGGAAACAAGTGTTTATCACTTATTTTCTGTTTGTCTGTGTGCTCTGTTTGGAGTCTGAGGAAGTAAGTGCTTGGATCGACTGATGCAGGTTTCAAACCGGCAAAATTCTTGGATTTCCCTTGAAGTTCACTTTTGTAGTTCAAGTGCTTTTTAACAGAGGGACGTGAGAGCTATTTAAGTGTCGTATGTTTAACTGGCTTTAAGGATAATTTCGGCATCACGTTTCACAAGGTTTTCTCTGCCATGATTTAACTTCATTTTAACAGTTAGAAACATGCCTCATCTTGACTGTTAACTGCTGCACAGAGCAATAGGACCTTGGGTTTGTTTGTGTGCTATCTTTCTTCTCTCTGGTGTTTGAAGAAAGGATCAGCCTCAAATGTGAAGTAGAAAACAGGCAGAATCACCTCTTTGCTCGAGTCCTTGACTGCAGCTTACAGTCGTTGCTGTGTAGAGCTGAAGTCGATTCTATAATTCAAAGATTTCTATAAGGTCTCCCTTGTGAACAGCTCAACCACCAGTGCATGTTCAGAGGAATGCGTGCTCTCAAGCAAAAAAAAGATTAACACAATCAGAACAACACAACCACTTCCTCACGCTGGCAAACCGAGTGCTTTGAAGATTGAGACATACTTGACTGGATGCCAGGAAGGGTAGACTGAGATCAGCCATTGACGGGCACTTGTTGTTTGACCTTGTTGTTGTGAGGTGTGTCTCAGCGACCTCATTTTTTTTTTTCTTCCTAAAGAGGAACTTCACCACGAAACGTACGTTCAAGTGAGTGCTACACAAAGTGCAAGTTGGTGGCTGACGACCCACACTGCACTCTCACCCCACCTCCCCCTCAGTGCAAGAAGAAAGTGAAGGGAAAAACAGGAAAGGGCGATGAAAACTAAAACAGATGGTGAGGAAGAAAAGGAAAGTGGCCATGATCTTGAAAACTAATTCGGGAAATGTGGAACTGCGTTTTTGGAGGTTGCCAGAAGCGAGGAAGGACAGAGCGTGTAAAAGAACATGTCCATTATTTTATTTCTTACCTAAGTTGTGCTCAGGGACAATAAAAAAATATATCCACGGGTAGCGTGGGGTATTGCTAGTGATCAGGGAAAGCCTGGTCAAGTCTCTTCCTTCCATGTCCGCAGTCATTGAGTGACCCACCATGCTCATGCATGTAAAAATACTCAGAAAATGAGATCAAGCTGACTTCAAGTGGAACACTAGGAAGCCTTCTCAAAGAGAAGAGACTTGCTTAATGAATACCAGCTAAAATAAAGCAAAAAGGAAGTGATCTCCAGACTTAAGCAGAGAGCTCTGTGATGAAATACAAAGGACCTGATAAGACCGAGACACCGCAGAGTGTTGCTGAAACAGATTTAGCAGAACTTTCATGGCTGTGGCTTTGTCATGCCTTTGCCCAAGTGTATCCCAACAGGGAGATAATCTGGAAAATACTTCAATATCAGGACCTCCTTAGGTTGCCTGAGAAGTCTTGTGAGACCCTCCGGAGATATGCGGCTTTGACCATGACCAATTATGGGGAATGGTTGCGCGCACACACATGAAAGTGCAGACAACCCACACACACATGTAAACATGCACTGTGGCTCTTTTAAGCTGTAAAGAGGGAGAGAAAGAGCGAATGTGATACTGAAGAAACGGGCGGCAGGCGGAACATGCTCTGATTTTATCAGCCATTCCAACTGAGCTTGAGAGCCGTTGATGATGCAGACATGAAAGTGACGCTGGAGAGGAAAGCAGACAAACGCCTGCTCCCCCACTTGAACAATCACATGGAGTACAGAAGCGTTAATGTCAAATGAATCATGAATTCTCTCCCTACTAGTCACACAATAATGCACAGTAATGTCGATTCAATGGCCGAGTTATACAGTACTTTACTGACCATCAAATACTGAAAAAAGAACTTCCTTCCACTGAGGTTTGAAACTCTTCACATTTTAATCATGAATACTGATAGGCTCAAGCAGTCCCCACAACCCTGAACTAAGTGGTGCGGAATTGAAGATACATGTTTGTGCTCAGTACCACACCAAACATATCTTCTTGTACATAAGCTGTGCATCACTTTTTGACTTAGGATGTTGGTGTGCCTGACGTGAAAGATTTCCTGGACCATTTTGTTTGGCTTCCATAGAGTAATGTCCTGATTTTAGATTTGTATGAAGTATCAGCCGTCAGTGGTCATAAGTGATGGGTAGGTGAGGCATCATGAAACAGTGCCGGGTTGCTGAAACAGTATCCTAATTTTCAGAGGCCACTAGATGGCCCTCTTGGTTTAAAAAGTGATGTGAGGTTTTAAAGCACACAGTGCCATCTGGTGGCTGCTGAAGATCAGGACACTGTTTCATCAAACATCATCAACCCTTCAATACTGTTTCATGAAACCTCACAGGCCCATCACTAAAGGTTAATGTTTCACCCAAGTTTTTGGGTTTAAGGTATAAGTGTGTGTCAAACATGTGCTTTGCTTCTTGCTCTAACTAATACATTGTAATATCGGAACAAGGAGCCAGTATAATTTGCTCATGACATGAGAATCGTGTGTAGCTGTCCTGAGTCTAGTCTGTCTTTGGATGGCAGATATTCAGGAGGCGACCATTGTATGGACGTTTCACTTTTGGACAAGAGGTAAACCTTTGTGTGGCGATTTGAAATGTGAGTGTTGTTTAAGGGTTTACAGACGTACAAGTTTATGGGACTAAGAGTTCCTGGATGCAGGCAGGGTCGACAATACCAGATAGGAATACGAACCAGGCAGCAATTTCCAGTCAAGGCCATGGAACAAGAGAGGGTCGAGAGGTGATTCAGAGTCATTGTAGGAGTTAATGTCTCCATCGTGTTTTTAGTTCAAAATAGTCCCAAATTTATTTCAGAAATACAGTTGTTGTCAGGATTCTGACGGTTGAATGTATACAGTATGTATCAGATATTCAGCAAGAAATTATTGTTGTTCTGTCACACAAACACTAGCATGATAGTGTACACAGCACACTCCCCTGTAGAACTCTTGCATGTGGTTTAACACATCCACCCTACACTGTGGGACCTGAGACCTCGTCCAACCGCGTCTGGCTGAGCGTAGCCCCATTATCCCAATGGAGCGGATGGTTCTTTGCTCGACAGCCGAACAGCCTGCCTCGCTACTCATCTTTTTAGCTTTAAGAAGGATTTGAAGTTCATACAAGCAGGTGGTTGTGGATTAAACTGCAGCGAGAGAAGTGTTGCATACAAGAATGCACACTGACACACACAGATGTTGGAGAAAAACACAGGGTTGGCAGCGGAGGAATGTTGCTAGGTGGTATGAAGGAGAAAGACTCCCCAAGTGCACCGTGGGATCGAACTACGTGGAGGTTGCTATGGTTACCAGTGGATGAGGAAAGGGGATAAAGGAGATATGGAGTTGCTCTTGAGCGCCAATTTACTTGATAGAATAGATTGTCAAGCATGTCATGAGGAAGAACTGTATATGTGTGTTTGCATTATGAGCTGATCGACTAACTGCATCTGCAACAATGTTTATTGTCATGAGTTACTTATCGGGGGGGTTAGTCCATCCCCCCATCTGCTGTCTCCGCTAGTGAAAGTGGAACATCAGTCGAAGCAAAGCAGGTCTCAAATCTTATCTACCTCCTATAGGGGTATACGAAGAGGTTACCTGATCTCTCCTCGGTCTGCCCCTTGGGCTCCTCCCTGTTGGTCCAGTCGGCTTGGGCAGAAAGCTGATTTTGGACTGCTTGTATCTGTGATCATAGGTGAGAGATGGGATTGTGACTGGCATGTAAATCCTGGTCTTTTGCCTCAGCTCCGTCTCCACAGACTGAGACGGTGAAGTCATGACTGAGGAGCTTGCACCTAGTTTTATAGGATGGTGGGAGCTAAATTGTAAAGGGAAGTGAAATCCTCCATCCGTATATTGATCATGTGAAGCCCTGTGAGGCGTATTCCCTGCAGGGAAGATGGCTTTATTTTACCTGTGGCTTGTTTGACAGCCTCGGCGAGCACTGATGGAAATGCATTCCAAGGCAGCGTGTGATTTTGTGGCTGTATGTTGTCAGTGTGTATGTGCACTGGGATTTGTGAGTTTCTGTGGTAGAGAAAACTGTCATTTCTTTATATACGTGTGATGGCCCAGGATGTGATGTGTCCGCTCCACTGTAACATGGAGCGGTGAACACGCACATATGCACACACACACGCTTAATCAGAGACACCTGCTATTTTTTTCCCCAAAGCTCTCTCACAGCTGTCAATCCAAACTATTGCATAGCCCTTTTCCTTTCAACACACAAAACTACTCTCCATCATCTCCCACTGTTTCCTTGTCATTCCCAGCTGTCACTCTGTGTCCATGGCTGGAGGCATGTGGAGGATACAACTGTACCTGTCCGAATTGTGGCCTCGAATGTTTGTGAAATGTGAAATTTCATATGCTTGCTAGTATGTGGTTTAACTAAGACTGGGCAAAAAAACACTATCAAACATATAGGTCAAGATTGTTTTCCTGACAATATTGAATTTTGAACTTTTCCCCCAGCTCTTTTGCTCAACATATTTACCTTAAAGCGCTACAAATTGTCTGCAGCTATGTCAACTGAGCTGATCTCCTGGTGGAACAGAGACATGAAGCAGCAGCTGAGACCGGCTGTGGTGTTGAAACTTAATGTAAATAAAAGATGTGACAAGTTCATGATTCAAGTGCACAACATTGCCAGTTTGTTTCATGAGTCAGTCTAGATGCTGGACCCGTTTTCAAAACTAGTTCAGAAGTGATCGTGTTTTTTTAAGCCGGGTGCACCACTGACCCTTCTATAGTGCAGACAGCACCAATGCACCCACAGCTTATGAACCGCTGCGGTTTATGGGTGAACAAAATCTGGTTTCCGTCTTAAATGTAGTGGATGCAGCTAATATTCCAGTGCGCTCTATAGTCAGAACATTATGGCCTTGTTTTTTTCTTTTTAATTTTTTTGAAGGATGTCATTGGGAGATTGTGTTGGATTGGAGCTGCTTGGCGGGAGTTTGTCCTCTCTGACTGCTTGTCTAGTATTGAAATATTTTGCTTTCATTTAAATTTTTATTAGTTATAGTTTTTCACGAATGTGATTAATAAAGAAAATGTAGGTCTCAATATGAAGGATGGGCTGATTCAAAGGCTGCATACATTTTCAAACTTCGGTCACTTGCAATGTGTTTTTTTTTCAAAGAAACTACGTCGAAAAGAAACATCTGAAAAGTGAAGTCAGTGAGCAATCAAGTTAGTCATTTTATCTTCAAGGGAGGTGAAGGGAGGAAGGTCACAGGAACTCTGTGCCAGCCAACTCAGTTTGGCTAATCTGAAGGAAAAATATGAGATAGCTTCTAGGATCCGACTAAATTATTCTGCAAGAAAAAAACAATCTGCCCAGTTGTGCAGCAATAAAACATGCAGAGAGGCTTCAGAATGGAGAATTCAGCTACTGAATATTCCATGCTTCATTCATGTTTAATAATGGGATTTGGAGAAGAACGATAAAAACATTATTTTAAGTAAATGCATCCTTTCATTTATTATTATTCTCTTTAAATTAAATGGCTTCTGTTGAATATTCAGCGCAGCTTTTCATTTATGAATGAAAGTTGCATTTTTAAAGCCGGCTTTAACCAACTGTCCGGCAGTCTGTCTTCCTTTGAACGAGGGATGTTGGTGAAAAACAGTCTTTTTACTTGCTAAATCCTGCTTTCTTTGTGTTTCAGTATTAACCACGGCCAGGCATTAAACAAGTGTTGACCGTGTTTGACCTAAAATGGAGCAAAATGAAAAGGAAGAAGCACAAAAAAGTAGGGTTGTCACAATGCTAAACTGCAAACTCGTAGTTAATATCCGAGAAGATACAGTACATTATACATTTGTCACATTACATTTTTGATTCTGTGGGGGGAAAGGACATTTTCATTAGCATTGAAACAGAACCACAGCTCTTTATTTTCAATGCTCAGCATCATATTTTTGTTGTTTTCCACACTGCACTGACGTTTGTGTCAGATTGTTTTTTTTTTGCGATATACTGGGCAGTCTCCTGCCAATCAATAATGAATCTCTTTAATAGTTCTTTCTCTTTTTTGTTGGACTCCTTTTCAATGAAGTCAAATTCAAATGATACTTTTTTTTTTTGCAAATCTATCAATTGTCTGTCAAAACTGACAAAATATTAATTGTGAATGAATAGGTCTAAGATCTGCCAAAACTGTCGTCATATACTGTATCACAGATCAAGGTGCTACCTGTCACGTAGCTGAGTTAGGAGGCATTTTACTGCATAGTTTTAATGTTAATTTGTTTATTGGTTCCCAATACAAGTTGATAAAATGAAGGTTTTATTATTTCATTTTTTGTGCCGCCTTGGTTCCTGCAGTAATTCTCAGTAGTTTTGTTTGGACTGCCTTTGCTGGTCAGTCAAACCAAATTCATGGACTTTCTACGTCTCAAAATGAGTCTCCGCCAGGATTTTTTGTGACAGACCTCTTCATATGTCCAGCCGGAGTGCGTGACTACTTCCAAGAGCAACGGACCTCAGTCATTATGTTTCATTGTGATGTTTTATTTATGATGTTTCTTGTCTGTGAATAACACAGCAAAAACCAAGTTCATGTCCACCACCGTGATGTGTTGTGTGTTATCTGTTTGATTCAACATTTCCACTTGGTTTTAGTATGTTTTCAGATTTCATCTCTCTCTCTCTCATTTAAGCTGCGGCAGTGCACCACGCTAGTTGATGCGTGGTGGATTATAGGCTGCAGATTTGCATAAAAATGGATCCCAGATTGACGTATAGAATTATTGATATACACCGAGTGAAAACACATTCTTTTTTTCTAATCATCGTGGTTGAATTTTCTTTGGCGACCCTTAAACTAACCTGTCAGCATTTGTCATGAAGGCTGGAGTGTTACCTGCTGAGCACACAGCGGTTGCCTTAAATTCTCGTGCTTATGGATGATGAAGTGACCACCTGATTCCTATACTTACTTATTATAAAATACATTTCATGTCAAAGCAGACATGTCCTCTGGGTTTGTGCGTCTCTCACCTTCGATCTGCTCATTTCTCCTCTATGGCGATGAGATCTCTGCTCTCATTCACTCTGGTGGTACATGTGTAGAATAAACCTTTCTCCCGTCTTTTATCTCATCGGGTTATGAGAGTCCTTCCTGATATGAGGCATATCCAAATAATGTCTTCAAACCATCAGTCAGTCATGTCGATGTGATTAAACAATTTGGCGAGGTAAAGCGTTTGACGTCATGGAGCCGATCTCGTCTCCGTCTGCAGCCTCTCTGCTTTGTTAGTGAATAGAGAATGTGCAAATTGCAGGGAAAAAGAGCCAGCAGGCGCGGCGCTATCCAGGCCACTGCTGTGTTTTGATGTGGTCATGCTAATTAAGAAAGGAGAAAACACCAGGGACACACACATATACGCTGAAATACAGATGTGGACCAAAGCTTGTACATTGATGTCCATTTGTGCCAGACAGCAGGTGGCGGGGTTCCTCCGCATCATTATAAACTGTGCTATTTGGACCCTTCCTGCTGGATATCGCCTGGATCGGATGGATCACATGAGCTAGTTTATCCTCCGCCCAGAAACTGCAGCCTTTGTGATTTGTCCAGTAACTCTTTTTGAAAGCGTCTCGCGTGAAAAATAATTGTAGGATTGCAGTCATTATCACAACACCGGTTTGCTCGTCGCAAATGAGGCATGGATGTGCTGCTGAATGTGTCTGCATTTGTTTGTGGGTGTTTGTCTGTCTCCGAGTGGCCTGTCGAATAGGTAGGAAAGTGGGTAGCGCAGGAAACATACAAGAGGCTTTTTGGATGTGAGTCAGACAGCTGGCTCAGAAAGATTTGTGACGTGAGGGCAGGCTTCACCAAGGATGGACGAGTGGAGAAAAATACAGAGAGAGGCTGTGCGCGGAGCCCTCAGGGAGGCAGGGAAACATATTAAAGAAATAGGATGCTCATAAGGAGGGGAAGGAGCAGCAATAACAGGCCCTCCACGCACTGCATATGTACATATATATTAGGGTGTGACTCCAGAAGCTGCAGTTAAGTGGGTTAAAGACAGATAAACAGACTCGACGAAATCAAGTTGTCTGAATGAAAGACAAAGAAGAGCGAAGCGGGGGGAGTGATGGCAGCGAGGAGAAGGACGAACGCAGGGGAAGAAATTGCTTTATTATTACAGCTAACAGAGGGTGGAGGAGAGAAGATGGAGTGATGGGAACCAGAGCACAAGGGCGATTATGTCAAGTCGTCGTTCCGACTTGCGTTTTAAAATTCCGTCAGTGATGAAGTCCCTTTCCGGAGTGGAGCCAGTCTGATGCAAGATGAAGGTTCCAGGCCGATGAAGCCGAGAGGGCGACATCAGCAGTGATGAAATCCCTGCTGCCGTTGATTTGACACCGTATGTGAGGTTTTATCGTCACTTTTAAAAGGAATTAGTTACAAACAAGCAACAAACGCTCATTCACTGAGAGGGGAGGAAGGATGAAAGGAGTGCGTTGCTATTGTCGTGTGACTGGATGAATACATGTTCCCAATACAACCTAGACTTCTCTGAGAAAAAGACACTTGACGTCCTAATTAAAATTCCTCTCGGGACAATCAGAATATGAGATTACAACAGGAGTGTTAAAATTAATTCCCAGCTACCAAAAATGAAACGCTCTCTGTATCCTTGCTTGTTCTTCCTTCAACGATCCAACGGGGAGCAGCACCTGCTATTGAGATAACACTTTACATTGTGTGTCTATCGTGGAAATTTATGGGATTCAGCCCTCGTGCGCACATTATGGTCGCCTGTGTGCATCGGCCCTGGCATGTTTAGTCATAAACACTTACACATAAATGCCATGAAGGCAGTTCATGGGTTTTTATCGCTGTGGCATATACACATTTACAGACAGGCTGTGTCTAATATACTGCACATTTTGATAGGTTTCAATGTTTATTATCCGACCATCCATTTTCTTATTCTGTGCTCCCCTGATTCAAGGGGCACCTTGACTGTGTGCGAACTGTTTAGCTCACGGTTTGCCACATTAACTTGCTCAGACAGAATTGTTTGTTCTGGTATGTGAAGACAAGTAAATAAGTAAATAAGCCTTGAATGTTCACTTCAAGGTTGTTCAGTTCAACCTGTTCCTGGATGGTCAGTTCCGTTCTATGCCTTACTGGAGTTTGTCTCTGACATCATTGTTTGTTTAATAGTTACCTAAGTGTATAAATGAGAAATTCCATGTTTCACATCTGTAGTAAAACCCTGTTCGTAGCCTCACAGACTGTGTTCTGACTGTTTTATTTTGAGGTTAAATTGTGGCCGTATAAGACAGCGAGTTTGTTGTTTCTTGGTGAATCTCGAAGGATGTGGTGGAGATATTAATATTTCTTGTAAGATCTATTGCTGCTGTTGTGACGCGACAATTGTTTTTGGAAAACCGTTCCTGTGTTTATACTGTATGGCCATCTAGTCAGACGCTTGCGTCAGAAAACCTCCTAGGACCCTTTGATCTAATGAAAAGGACACGGACACTGCGACTGAGTCTCAGTATCTGCTAATGTCATTATTGAGATTTTGTGAAGATTACATTTAAATACTGGTAAAACTACTATTGGGAACCGAAGAGTCTGACTCCACGACTGTCACATGCTGCCGTGCTGGAGAGTACATCGCATTGTCTCTTCAGATTTGTTCTAGCGAATAGGGAAATGTAACGTGCAAGTACAATGCTGCAAGTACGTTTGCTGATTGAATGCATTGTGAGATGTAGAATTCTCATCGTGGGGATTGTTTTCAGTAGCACTGCACACGGTTTGCGCTTACTTTCTGCCACAGTATTGCTCTCAAGTTCCTCACACACTAGGCGTTAAATACATCTGTTAAGTTATACTTACCCGGAAAACATATACACTGTTCTTTTCCTTTGAAAGCCAGACACTTTTTTTCTTTTTTTTGAAGTCAGTCTTTTCTATCTTAAGGTGTCAATGGTCTCAATCCAAGTAGTATTGCTAACTCAAGCAAATTTGAAGCTATTGCCTGCTGTTCACTTTTGAAGCAGCATCAGTTTATTTCAAGTGGCACATCATTAAATAAGAGGTTGCGTGTGACCCGCTACGCAAAAAAAATTCAAGTTCACTAAAGAACTATAGTTCGGCCACACAAATGGATTTTCTTGACTATTTTGGGGGGCACCCCTAAAATGAATGACAACGTTCCTTTTGAGAAAAGCGACCAGTATTTGCATCTAAAATTACAGCTGCTGCAGTGGTTTGATGCTCCCCCCTCCCCCTCGTCCTTCCTCCTTCCTGGATTCTGAGCAACATGCTGAATTCCCGAGTTGATGAAAAACAATACTGACGTAGGCATCAAATAAATCAAGAGATGTGCCACATTTCCTCACCACTCATTTCCATCATCACCATCATCAGTCCACATTGAGATGCGGTGAAATGTAGGCCACTGTTTAGGTTGTTCTGCAGGAGCTATCTTAAACATTGTTAGCCAGTGTTTTTTTAATTAGAGAATGTGTTTTTACAAATATTCTATGAGATGATGTTTCTACTTACAATAATGTGTCATGTACAAAATGTGTTTTCAGCCCCTCTCATTGAATGCTTTCTGTACCCAGACTCACATTTTTCTAATTAATTCTATGCTTCACGATTAGTTTCATTTCAAAACGATCTGTTTTTTTTTCCTCCAGTATGGTAATAGTGGTCCACATAGGCATTAATAAAACCCCTTAAAGCGCTTGTCCTGGAGTCGCCCTGATTAAAGAACACTCCTTTTTTCCCTGAGCCCCTGAAGGTGGTAACTACACACTATGTGGCACGTATTCTCACCTGTGCTAATAAGAAGAGGACTACTTACTTTTTGTGTGTCAGAGAATAATAAGATAATTACCTGACGTCTGTGGGAAAGCCCTCTTCAAGTAATAGCTCATTGTTGCAATTGCGGCTTACACTCGAGGCATCTCTCCATAACCTGTTGTCACTGAAGAGTAAGCGTTGTATAGTGTTTGTTCATGCTTCAGCCTGTGTGTGTACACACTTTAGCGTCATCATAGGTCGGGTGCTACGTCAGCCGGAGAGGTGATGTCTGCCTGTCCGTTAACAGTTTTCTGAGGGATTTTAATGACAATTTTGCATGAGCTGCTTGGTGGCGATCCGTGCTGTCAGCATAGTTTTTTTTTTGTTCAAATGTCGATTTTGGTGTGCTGCGTTCTGTAGCTTTGTAGAACCTCAGTTCCATTCAGTAACTCAGAGCTTTTGTTGCAGTGTTGTTGGACACTCTCTACAGGAGACTGTGAAGTTTGGGCCCGGCTTGTCTTGCAATCACTCCTCCACCAAGCACCGAGCTCCTCAAAGCCTAGTTCCTACTGCCGTGATCCTTAGTTAAAAGAGAATATAGCTCCAAATTCCATGGATGACTGAAGTGCCCATTATGTAAATTTGAAAATTGCCTAATTTATCAGTCACTAGAAACACTTCCTTTTGAAGGCATGTTCCACTCACTCTGTTTTCCATTCTTTTCCGCAGATGCAACAACCGCACCCAGTGCGCAGTAGTTGCAGGTCCGGATGTCTTTCCAGATCCCTGCCCTGGCACCTACAAATACCTGGAAGTGCAGTATGAGTGTGTTCCGTACAGTAAGTGTACTTCTTCTATACAGCAGTGTGTATGTCTTTGATTTAAAAAAATGTCCATCCCATCGTGTGCTCAGCCAGCTGCACGACTATAGTACCATCACTTCACTTATTATGATGTGAAGAGTCCAAAAAATTGTCCCGACAAAGTTATAACAGAATAATTCAACAGCGTTAAAGTCAGTAAAATAACAAAAACAAATTAGCTCAAGAAGCAAAGCTATGATGCAATTTGTGCTTTCCTTTGGGATGTACTGAATAAAGACACATTTATTTAAGTATATATGAAAACATTTGGAGTTCTGTGCATTTGAAACACACAAACCTTTGCATGCTGCCTCGATGACTGTTGAAACGTCACACAAAGTGACTGTCTTGTATTTCCCTGGAGCGGAAATAGAAGACAAAAGGTGAATTCAGAGCTTCAAAATGGACGACAACGACAAAAAACACATAAACAAATAAATAATCCAATAACTAGCCCAGAAGTAAACATCCAAAATCAATGGACAATGTCCAAAAGATCCCCAGGCTCCAACAAACACAAAGTCTGGCACTGGCTGCTGCACGACTATCACTGGCAGCCAAGCACAGTGACAGAAATGGTGGTTAAAAACACATCTAGAAAGAGTCGGAAATACGAGAAAGAACAGGTGAAAGTAGATCCACTAACGCCCAGACTTCTAAAAGAAAGACACAACAAAGTTGGGGTGTAAGAAAATATTGACATACTCAAATATTGTGTTCCTTGATGCTGTGTTACTGTACTCAATTTAAAGTGCACTATATATATATATACCGTGATGAACCAACATGATGGTTGAATCAGAAAGGGTTCGGCGGTCACCCGTGGCATTCACAGGGTAGTGCAGACCATGCAAAGAGCCGTGCCGTTCGTGAGATGTGTTGCATGTGGCACATCTGAACTGATGAATCCACTGCATCAGACTAGCATTACAGCGAACGTGGAACGAACGGATGCTTCTCAGACAACTTCACATATTGTGACTCCTGTATCGAGACGCATCAATTCCCTCTAGTGCAGGAACTGGTGCCTTCACTCAGGTTTGAGCGACTTTTTAAGCGGCAGCAGGTGATTAGAACTGGCTGCGGATGATCAGAATGATTACAACAGGAAACAAGAACACAAAATAAAAGCTGGCAGCAAATGCAAACATGACGCTTCTGTGCAAGGAAAACAGTGAGCAAATGTTGTATAAATCTGCCCCCTTTAGCAGTTCTGTTTACTGAATTGCAAAGGTCAGTTAAAATGGCCACAATTAAACAGTGGGTGAAATATTTAAGTTTTAAGGCACTGTTTTTTAAATGCAGTCAGGAGCCAGGTGTTTTCGGGATTTCACAATTAATGTCTTGCTCATTTGTTGTTAAGAATTGTGAATCATCTTTGTTCCCGCCACATATTCACCTCGGGGGCCTTGTTAGCGCTTGTGTGACATTTGGATTTCTGCTTGTTGAGGACAGCAAATTCCGAATGGGACATTCCAAGATAGTTTATGTGCTAATTCCCTTGTGAAAAAACTGAAAAGAAAGCCATTTGATCAGAGCTTTAAGGTATGATTCACTTGACAAACATTGTTTACAGAGAAGCTAGTGTCGATGTAGAGGCGCCTGTAGCAGGGGCAGGGGTGAACATGACTCTGCACGCTATGATTCACTTAGGATGAAGTGATATATATTGCCAAACAATTCTTCCTTAATTGACAGATGAGACATGGTTGACAAAGACGAACAAATTGCGTTTTCCCACCAAAGCACTGGAGATGACGCAAGCAAATTCCGCGCCCACTCAGGCTCAGCATGATCAGAATGAACCACATTACCTGTCGTGTCTGAAGATGGTGAGAGGATGCAAGCATGTTGGTTGAATGAGTACTGGCTTGGGTAAAGTCAAAAAAGCAATCATGTAAATAAAAAAAAAACAACATTTTCCTGCTCATTGCAAGCAGGATGGATTTCTGCCAGTTGCATTGCTCTCATCTCCATGAGTGGTATCCCACGTCTCACGACGTTCAGCTCATGGTCACCATGGAATCTGATCCATTGACAAAACAGGTGCACCTTTACCCTGCACTCAAATGAATGTATTCTGACAGACTGTTACTACACTACCAAGGGTGTGTCAGACATCAGCTCTCTACTTCTACAAAGTGAAGTCGGTGAAGAATACTTCCTAAATGTTTTTGCACTTATTTCGACTCTGTGAGCAAGACTTGGCTGGATGGTCCAACTGGCGGCCAAGGCGATCTCCCGCACTGAAGCATTCAATTATATTTGGCGAAACAGCTCTTGCCTGGCGTCTAGAATGACCGGCAGATTAAATAATAGGACTATCAGTGCTCTCTCTGGAGCAGATGGAAACAACCTGATACCTGCCTAATGCTTCACAAGCGCCGCAGCGCACCCTCATACACACATGCAGATGTATCTCAGTCCACTGTTTTCACTTCAGTCTCAACCGTTTATTTTGAAATGCAGTTGCAGCGCATCTGCTTGCGGCACTGGTTTTGTACACTACAGCGTGTTTAATAGGTGTAAAGGGACACAAGTTGCCTGTTGATCAGATAAATAATGGGCGTGTCAGGGTAGGGTGTCCTTCAAGAAGATCGGCAGCGTTTCAAACCCAGAGTTATTATGGAGCTCAGCTGACAGTGAGAAGGACATGAAGATGGATGGATAGAGATTTAGGGAAAAAGGATCTCTCAGTTAACAGAGATGGAGTAATGGTAATGGAGAAAGAGGGAGAAAGGGCCTTGAACAATACATTAGCAGTTTCCGTGTACTGACTAAGTGTTCTGGGCGGATCAGGTAACGCTGTGATACAGAACCAAGTTCCTGTGTGTGCGTGGGAAATACAAGGGAAAACATGTTGACGTCCATGAAGGATGGTTTCACATGGTTTTCTATATCACTGCCAACTTTTCATACTCTGTATGCACTTCTAATTCAGAATAAATGTCTAAACAAAAGCTAATGTACTGAGAGGAAAAGACACTGCATGTAAATATATGTGCATACAAAAGGAATAAGTCCATGTATAGTCCATATGGAAGTAGTTATTAGTAACCATTAAAATGTCTAGTTATTAATACTGTAAAATAACCATCCAAAATCGTGCGACGTTAGTGATAAACCTTGTACACATCTCAGCAGGAAGAGAACACAAACTGTGGAACGTGTATATGGTCTGGTTCACAGTGATAATATAACAACGATGGTGCGACCTCCAATGTGGTGGGTCAGTACCAGGAGAAGCACAAGCTCAGGCCCACTCACGCACTGGCTCATCACGCATCTTTGCTACATAGACCAAAGTCCTTCCCAGCTTAGCACCTTAGTAGCCTGTCAGAAAATTGAATTTTACTCCCAATTTCTATGAAGGAATGACACAAATCTGCATTGGAGGAAAGGTTAATAAATCAAACAGGCTTCATTTTCAGCAGTAACTTTACCCATTTCCACTTCAGTGCCTACACACACATACTTGGAATCGGACTTCCTCAACCTCTTTCATTCTCGGCTTCTTGTGGTTTAAAAAAAAACGTGCACCGGCGCTTATCTTCCCTGGTACACTGCAGGTTTTTGGCTGTTCTCCAAAATGAAAATCAAGTGCTTTCTTTTTTTTTTTTTCAGCGCTCACAGTCTGCTTCTGATGCGACTGTGCGGCGGTCGTGTGCCAAGCAAACTGGCTAGCTGTGGCACTAATTATCCAACCGAGGCCCTTTTCAGGAATGAAAGGGCACCGCTGACATCCATACATTAAATCACCTTTGTTTTAGGCGCCTGTCCAATTCAGCTCCTCAAAATCATCACAGCCAGTTGATTCGTTGGAACACTAAGTGTGATCATCAGGCGTTTCACTTGGTCGTAAATAAAACCGTATTTATGAGTCGCCATTCTGCGATGGTAATGGAAATCACATTTTTTATGTATTTGATTTTATTCACATTTCATTTGAATCTGAAGACTCTTAAGTGAATGGGAGGAGGTATAGCAGACTTTAAAACCGCAGACCGTGTGTGGAGTTTTGAATCCAAAGTCCACCCCTCTTTCATCAGATGGTCCCCTGAAGCCTCACCTCCAGAACTGCGCAGCGTCTTTTTGCTAACTTTTCCCTGATTGTAGTGAGGGCGCAACAAGGGTTGAGGGTTGAGTTTCATAGATGTATCACCTTCCAATTGTTTTGAAAGGGTTGTTCACAATGATTGGATGGTAACTACATTGTCCTTACCTCAGGTGACGCAAATGTTTTATTTTGGTCTAAGGCCATTGATTGGTGGCAGGGGAAGCAGAATTTATTCAGTAATATCTTCGAGCCTACATTATTATTATTATTATTATTCTTTTTTAAATGTTATTTATTTTGGCTGTAAAAGGCAGACTTATTTCATACTACTAGGCAAGTTCATTGTGTACGACCGTGTGGTAGTAAAGTCTGTTTTTTTCTTTTTCTTTTTATTTCCATTCATGTATCTAAAGTGAAGCTCTGATATCAAATTATTTTCTGGTGTGGCATTACATTCCTTTTCTCATGCCATGCCATTTTCGTTGTCTTTTTACTATACTATATTCATGTCCAAAATGAGCAGTACACATCTATTTTGGTTTCCTCAGTGGTGAATTACTTTGTTTTGCAATTTGAGAAAGCGCTATAGTTTCTAAGCCATCTCACAGCGAACACACACCATCCTGTCCTGCTGTGTGTATCTAAACACCAAGTCTTTTCCATATTATCATATTTGCAAACAGTATTAGTATTACAGAACCACTGTTGGCAATATTCAGCTTTTGACCCGCTGAGCTGCCTTCATTTTCATTTTTCTCTCTGCGCTCCACACTCATTGTGATGCAGTAAAAGTCGAACCCTGACTTTCCAGTGGTGAAAAGTTAATTAGCATTTTTATTGAAAATTTAAGCTTTATGAAGAGAGAATACATCTAAAAGAAATGACAATGTGTGTGCGCTCTTTGTGTTAGCACGGAGCCAGGTTAAGTCTCCTGCAGATGAGTGGCGACAGCAGCCTCCACACTATTATCTCTGATCTCCTGTCAGCTCGGCTGGCTCATGTCCAAGGTCATTAATGGTCACTGGAATTTCAGGCTTGTTTTTTAAATACATTGCCATACGTTTGACCACGTTCTCCACCGCTGCTTACTTAGCTCCTCTCTCTACACCCCCCCATCTGTTCTTTCAACAAATGCCCCGTCCTCCTTGCCCACCTCTCACGACGTCTTTTATCAGTTAATTTGTTCTTTGTGTTCTTTGTCTGCTGGCCTCATCTAACCTAATTTTCTCTATCTCTCCTTTCACTGTTGCTCTCTCCCTGGGCTGCTGTGCCCTGGGTGCCTTAGGTTTTCAATCTTGGAAGTGTGTAGTCCAACACAAAAGTTGAACAAAGCAGGGCGGTGCATAGAGAGGTGGCTGCGAACTACAGTAATTGAAACATGTTGAATGGGTTTTAAGAGGTGAGAAAGAAGGGAGCAAACAGAAGGTCATTGGTTCTCTTCCTGTGTCATGTCATGTTTATAATTCACTTTTTTTTTTACTGTATTTATGTTGCCCTCCTGGAGTCAGTTGTTGTCTCAAAAATTTTGTCTTGTGCATTATTTTTTGTTCATTATGTTGGAACTGAAACATAACCTTTTCGTTTTTTTCTTTTGTCTTTTCTGTTGGCTGTTTTAGCAGTATTTCTTGTCCCTTAAAATACATCAGAATTGAAAGTAGGTTTTGAAATCTATGAGACACACCTTTAAATGGAATGTGGTTTAAATTAAATAAAACACAACAAACCAACATCTATGATTTTTTTAAGTGTAATTTCAAAATTACACATGAAGTCATCACTTTTTATTTTCAATTTTCAGTTGCCCTCCTATCTTTGGGTTTGACTGGCCCTCTCAACGGTCACAGTATGTAATTTGGCCCCTTAGGAAATGTCTGCCAACCTCTGCCTTTGAGCATGTGATACGTATAGGAGGTGTGCATATCTATATATGAAGCTCCAAAGGATATAGATAACTTATATTACTTGTATATCTCTATATCACTATTATTAAGGATATAGATTATTACCTGTTTGCACTAACCATTTACTTATTTTGGTTTTTGCACTAACAACTTCAAAGCTCCTGTAATGGTGAATTTCTCCTTTGTGAGATCAATAAAGTCCATCTATTCTATCAATAATGTCTATCAACAAAAATCTGGTTGCTACTGTTCAATCAGAGTTGTGAGGGAAAACGGACGTCAAACTCATGTTGGAAAATCACTGGCGAATTAATATTGTCGTCAATGTACCTCTATCACAGGAGGACAACAGGACAACGCAAAGGCCGTGCAGATGACAGCAATTCTAATTTAGTGTATCATGCACTGCTGATGGATAAAAACAAGCCGAACTGTGGTTTCAAAAATAAGAGCTATGATAAAGTGTCCCTGAATTTTTCTTGACCAGAAAGAGGCAAGTTAATTTCATGAGTTGCATCTCACTCCTGGTGCTGCAGACACACGCTATCGCTCTTTACTCGCGGCGCGATTGAGGAGACGCGCCTGTGGTGCGCTCATTAACAACTTCAGAAACAAAGTTTCGTCGTGTGACACAGTGAAGGAGCCCATGTTACATCGGACTCAGCTTCAGGAAATTTGTCGCAGCTCCACTTCAGCTCTGCTCGAATGATTAAGTGACTCTGCATGTAATCTGTGCCGCTCAGTTTTTTAACGGTTGGTTCATCTGCGTTGACAAAGCCCAAATAGAGTATGGCAGTGTCACATGCTTCATGGTTGTTCTTTTAAAACAAAGACAGAAACAAAGTGTGAGCCTTTGACATTTTTTGTTTTAATTGGTGGCATTTGTATTTTTGTGGGAAGTGAAATTAAAACTATTAAAAGATATATATATATATATATATATATATATATATATATATATATATATATATATATATATATATATTTTTTTTTTTTTTTATTTTATTTTAAGCTAAATATTTCAAATTTAATAAAAAAGAATGCATTTTATATTTTATCCTCAGTAGTCCTCATATAGATCATCAACTCACTTGGGCTAGAACTAGAAATAAGCAGTTGAATGAGTGGAATAAGACTAAAATCCTCAGAACCTTAGTCGACTGAAACTGGGGTGAGTCCGCTATTATGGACTAGACGAAAACTCATCTCACTAAAATGGCAGCGTGACGCTAAGATTAGACTCAGACTGGCCGACATTAACAACTACACATCAGACAAATGCAGAAACTGGAATTTAAACATCTATTTCGGTTTCATCCTCATAAGGCATGATGATCAATTTCATTTAAATCAGGTCTGAAGCAAAGTGCATCCATTCGGCACAAATGTTAGGAAGCTTGAGGGAAGTGGACCTCATTGCTTCCCAGGCCTGGAATTTGGGAATTAATGACTCTCCTCTCTATTAATGGAAAATGTTCAATTCATTTTAATTCCTTTCACCAGAAAATTTGAAAGCAAGGTATTAGTTCCTGTTTGAGATAAAAGGTAAAACTATTTATTGAACTTAAATTAATGTGCATTTATTTATCCCTTCACACCAGGTGTGTCTCACGTCACTATTTGGGCTCGTGACCGAAACGTCTTCCAGACCCCTCCCCACAAACACGGCCATGAACATACTTGTTCTGAGATTTCACACCATCTGAGCCTGAAGATTGCGCTTACTTATCCAGCAGTTGTGCTAAGCCGCATCAGTTATCATGCATCTTTCATGAGGCGAGGACTTAATGGTGCTTGTGTTTATGTGTTGGTACACTTACGTGTGACACATGGGTTTGAGGATGTCTTGTGGTGGGAGATGAGTTTTCAGCTCCGACGTGTTAATGGAGAATTTATGCATGTGCAGTGCAATATGTAGCACGGTTGCTATATTTAACCCTGCACCATCCGGAAGCCTAACGTCTCCCTTTGAGGGTTCGGCTTGTCTATTTTTCTTGCATCCCTCACTTCTCATCTCGTCATTTCTCCGTTCCTCTCCTCCCCTGTATCCTTCTTCCTCCTCTCTGGGGACCAGTTCCATTCACCGGGTCTCTAACGGCCTTGAAGGAGACACAGGGAAGTGCCTCCGGGATTAGGTTTCTACCATGTTCACAATCCACTCAGTCCCCCGGGGAGCAAGGTGCAATGGAATTCATATGTTTAAGAGGCTTGGAGCAAGCGTGCCCATTTTACTCAGAGGTGACACGAATAACCCGCTGCCGAGCTGCTAAGATAACGCTTTGAATATAATGGAGATGTGGCCCGTGCTGAGATTGAAGCAAACAAGTGCAGCAACTGAGCTTCACAGATGTTTGCACAGGCATTAACGGAGGAATAGGTGACACACAACAGAGGCATTAGCTTGTCTACTTTACATCACTGGAGGTTTTATTGATGGTGGGTGCGGCTCCTCGGCTGAATCAAATTTCCCTAATTCTAATCTGCTCCATCATGCTTGAAGGACTCTTTAAATGATGTGGGGGATTATGGGACGATACAGTGGTTTTGTATTATGGTGATTAAAGTTTGTTTTTTTCTTAGTGTGTCTAAATGGAATCTGCAAATGATGGGATAAAGGATCCGGTTTCATAGCTAGTTTTATTTGGTTTTCTTGCCTCATATTGTTTATTTATTTTTTTCACTCCATTGCGAACAAGCAAGCCAGGGGTTCTCCCCAGGCATACCGGGATTTTGACCCCTAATCCTGAGAAATCCCAGCTGTTGTAGTCAATAAGTAAAGTATAACTCCGCCTTTTAAGGTAGACTGTTAAGGAGGACCAAGAAAGATGTACAGTGTGTCAATCTGTCTTCCTGGACTCCTCAGTATTAATGCCCATTTATGCTGGATGCTACATACGGATGCATTTCTGCACGTTTCCATACAGCATACAAACAGAGCAGTACTTCCGGAAACTGTGGGGGCAGTGTTGCTGTTGCTACCCGATATGTAGCGCGAATGAGATACGGAGAAGTCATAACATTGGCAGAGATTCTCCATCTTCCAGTCCCTATATTTAATGTAGTCACCAACCACCGCCTCCCACAATGCGGCCATCCATCTGTTGTACAAAAAGTACATTATCAATAGTTCTTTCAAAGACGCCATGTTTGTTTTGAGGTTTGATCTTGTCATGAACTCTGACTTGGGCTGTATTGGTTGAACAACAATACCATTGTAAAGACCTCTTGGAAATATGTGATCTGTGTCGGGAACATCGTAAAATGACTGGTACGCATTCGTACGTAAAGGGAGCCTACTGTGATGAGCCTGAAGGAATGCGCTCATCGACTTTTATTTTATTTTATTTTTTTACTTGATACCTGAATTTTGGATGTTTGCTGCTACCGATATTCCTCTGAACCAGTCCATTTCACTGAAACCTAAATCACTTACTGTGAATGCCAATATCGTGACCGATTCAACAGGCTGTTTTGAGAGAGCGATGAATATGAATGTCAGCTGTCAGTGAATTGGGAGATCAGGAATAAACCCTGAGACCGTTTTGACACACAACACCGAAAAAAAAAAATATATATATATATATCTGCAAACACGACATGCACAAAACACTTTTGAAATATATATCTCAAAACGACTTGTCAACCAGAGAACAAAGCACTGCTCCTTCTTAAATGAAAAACATTCGACTGCAGTAACAAAAGCGAAGATATATTATTCATTGAAAACAAGACACGGCAAAATCCATGTGATGGCTGTGGGAAATGTAGGGAGAAATAAAAGCCCGGTTGATGAAAAGTTAGTGTCAGCTAGTGTCAGGGTCAAACAGACTTCCAGATGTAACACTCATCAAGAAAGTCCTTGCCAGGACTCTGCATGGTCCTAAAATGAATACTTGACAGGATATCAAATGGAATTCAAGCTGCAGCCTTCCAAAATACGGCAATCTCCGTGCAAGCTGGTAAACTCAATGGAACGTCGGATTATTTCCCCTTCAGGAAATCTTTGACAGATGAGTCACAATAAATAAATCAGTTGTACCTCCACGTTTTTTTAAACGGGGATTTTACGCTTTAACACTCCTGCTTTCATGTGCCTCCTTCCATTTCCGCCGGGCACATGTGGCGGTGACTGTAATGGAGCCTGCGAGTGCCACATATGGGAGATACATTATTGCCAAAAAGCCGGCTTTTTGTAGTCTGCACTGCGGCTTGCGTAACCTTATTGCCAATCACACACGAAGAGGGCTCCCTGGCACTCACAGGGGTGGCTTGAAATATGAGAGAGATTATGACGATCTGATATTGTGCTATCGCGGTTTCCTCATTATTGCATCATTAATCTATTTTTGTCTCTTGTCCCCGTCTTTCTCTGTCTCCCCCTCGATTTGGACGGCTCGTGCAGAAGTGGAACAGAAAGGTAAGAAACACACGCACGTTCTACTGCGAACTGTGTGCATCACTGCTTCTATATGGCACAGTAGTACACAGCGCTTCTCATGAGTTACACACTCGGCACCAGTCCTACAGGTGAAATGTCACTAAAACTATCCTGAGGTGGAGCCGGTTTTAATGAACACAGAAGTACAGTGACATTTAACAGTTCCGATGATGGGAAAATCTTGCCCCGTGCTTTGACTAGACAATGAAAGTTTAATCCATACCAGGCGACCCTTTGCATTGGGCTCTGGAATTCTATTGAACCAAATTGGAAAACCACAACGCGCATCTGGGGCATGGCTGTGTATCTGGTCGCACGGGTTCCCCTAAATTTACGCATCCCACAAGCCTCATAAAACATGACCTCAGTATTCCAAGGTGGGAATACAGAGCTAAGTGTGGTGATCGAATTATTGTAATAATAGCAGAAACAGCAGGCGATAGAAGATGTGTTCGAGTCTTCGGTCGGGAGTTTCTGACAGAAATAGAAGGAGTGAGGAAAGAGGAGCGAGCCGGCAGACTAATGAGGAGCCTGGGAGGAAGGATGGAGCAGGAAATGAGGGAACAGCGAGGGCCGTGGAGAACATTTCTTTACTTTTCTTCCAGATTTTAAACCAAGCCATTATCTGCATATTAGGTTGCATACTATTGCGTTTGTTTTGACGTATGCTGAATGACACAATGTGCTGTACGGACTGCACTACACATCAATAATGGAAGTCATGAGAGTGAGGAAATTATGTTTCTGGATTTAATCAGTTCTTTCTATTTCTATTTCACCGCACAGTGGGAATCAATGACATATTAAGGCTGTCGTGATAGAAACAAAGAGTAGCTAATAAGTAAAAGAATAAATGATTGATGAAGGAAAAAGAAAAAAAAGAAATTGCTAGTGTGAAGTTTTTAATCCCGCCCCTAAAATCTTTCATTTTAAAAATGCATTTGCTGGAATCTGTTGCAACAATGCCCATATTATACTTTAAGTTAGATTCCAAGCTTTCCGGGAATACGGTTGATAAAGCAAATGAGTCAAATCCATGGTCATAATTTCAAGTTATTGCATTCAGAATCAAGCTACTGTAAGATGTAGCCACAGTATTTCTTGACACAATATTGCAATATTGAACATAAAATTAGATTTGACTGCCTTTATTTCAAGGTGACACCAGTGATGAGTGAGGTAGCACCGTAGACATCACACAGCTTTAATTTGGAAAAGTTATTCTGAATCAGAGGCATATTGCTTCACATTCCCGTTGCATTATGTGCAAAAGAAGCAAAAGAATCCTCTCGTCTGATAATTTCTCAACTTTATTTTACCAGTTTTCTTGTGCCCGGGGATTCTGAGAGGGGTTTACCAAAGCGAGCATCTCTTTGAATCCGACCACCAGTCTGGAGCCTGGTGTAAAGACCCCCTACATGCCTCTGACAAGATCTACTACATGCCCTGGACTCCATACCGCACCGACACGCTGACTGAGTACTCATCAAAGGAGGACTTCATTGCTGGTCGACCCACCACTACTTACAAGCTCCCACATCGCGTGGACGGCACTGGCTTTGTCGTGTATGACGGCGCTCTATTTTTTAACAAGGAACGCACCCGCAACATCGTGAAGTTTGACCTGCGCACACGAATTAAGAGCGGAGAGGCCATTATTGCGAGCGCCAACTATCATGACACTTCGCCGTACCGCTGGGGGGGCAAGTCGGACATCGACTTAGCTGTGGACGAGAACGGACTGTGGGTAATCTACGCTACGGAGCAGAACAATGGTCGGATTGTGGTGAGTCAACTTAACCCCTACACGCTCCGCATCGAGGGCTCCTGGGACACGAGCTACGATAAACGCTCCGCCTCCAACGCCTTCATGATCTGTGGAGTCCTTTATGTTGTGAAGACGGTCTATGAGGACGATGACAATGAAGGGACGGGGAACAAGATAGATTATATGTACAGCACCGACAAGAGCAAGGAGATGACTGTGAACATCCCATTCCCAAATTCCTACCAGTACATTGCTGCAGTGGATTACAATCCCCGGGACAACCTGCTCTATGTTTGGAATAACTATCACGTCGTCAAGTATTCACTGGATTTTGGCAACAACGGTAAGTTGCTTCACAGTTTCTTGATGCCTAGCGCTACTTTTCGAGACCTTGAATGTAACTTAGCGCTAGGAATACAGTGGGAATCAGCAACAAAGTGCTATTTTATAAAAGAACTACTTATAATCCAATAAAAGGGCAGTTGGATTTTCTCTTCCCTCTAATGGCAGAAGTTATAAGAGAGGTCAGAGTCCTTCCTCTCCTTCTTTATTCCTTTGGCTGGCAGGGTTATGGCCCCTGGAGCCCGAAGGGCTATTTGCCCAGTGTAATTGCCTTTTAGCACCTTTCGATGTAGTGGTCAAGGCAGTCTGACTGCGTGTCTTATTAAATGATGTCTGAATTAGCGCAAGGCCTTACACATAGTTAGGAGGTGTAGTACAAGGGATAATAGAGGGCGATTATAGAGCGAGAGAGGGAGAGATAGCATCAAATTTGGTTTATACCGATCTGCACACTGGCCTGTGTGTGTGATGTACTTCGAGCATAACAATGTGTTTGGCTATTTGTGGGCGTGCATATGCTATTGGTGAACAATTGAGTGTGATGAGTGACTGGCATAATGGAGCGCTAGGTGTGTCTGAAGGCTCTAAAGAGGAGATCAATGCGGAGTGACCTCCGATGCACATCAACTGGCCAGAATGCTGACCAGTGAGAGACAAATATGTAGAATCAATCCTGCCACACTGCGTTGCTCTGCATCTAACTTGGCTTCATCATTCGGCGTGACAGCGATTTAATGAACAGCCCCGCATGCATCATTAATGTGTTCTTGAAAGAGAAGAACTTTGTGATCACCTCGGAATCGTTCAAGGTCTGGTGTGTTTTTGACTTTTCTAGCGTCAGAAAAGTAAACTGGAACCTTAAAAGATATATATATATATATATATATATATATATATATATATATATATATATATATGGTCCTACTTTTGGATCCTCTTATATGGACCTTCTGAAATATTATACAGTGGCATCGGAAGTGGGCCGTGAAGTCTGACAAGACAAAGAATCCCGCGGGTATTTATAACCTTCCAGTGCATTTTCTTGACAGCCTGATTAAAGACTTTCCTGGGTAAACAACACAATCACTTTCTGTTATAAGTTTACTTTTTTCCGATCTGGGCCCATTGTGACTGGTGATTTCAAGTACGCTTCTGACAGCAGGGGAGGGAGGTCTAGGCAGCTCAAGTCAAAGTAAGGCCATGGCATATGGCTCTTTTAATAATAAGTTCAGGTCATTAATCACTGAGGGAGAACTATAGATCCAAACAGAAAAGTGGTCCGGAGGGAAACATTGAACATCGTAAACATGGAGACAGAGGCCTGAGGCACAGGCAGTGACAGAAATCAAATGTTCAAAAGGGAGCAGGATCCGAATACAAGGACTCACAACGGAAAACAGGATAGTCCAGAAACCTATGCCAAAAAGTGTAGCGACAGGTACCATGGTCTTAAGACACTATTTTTTTGCCGATGCGTTCACGGAGGTCTCACTCCAGGAATTGTGGAATTGTCTAAAGCCAGTGCATGCAAGTCACAAAAGAACAACAACACGACAGGAAACTCAACTTTGACATTAGCTTTACTTTTGTGATAAATAGGGTGTTATCTGACCTGAAGGCTATACCCCAAAGAGTATGTACATCTTTGTGAGAGTTTATGTTGCTTTGGTTTGAGTCAGGCAGTCAAGTCAGTGATGGAAAGAAGGTATTTTTCTTGAAGATAGATCAGGCCGGCTTGTGATACGAAAATTGATCTTAATAAAAAGCTGTCTGGACAATGAATGTTAGAAAGAGATGTACCTAGGAAAGAATAGTAAAGATAGACAGCCAATGACGTTCATGGGTGTGAGGGAAGGCATGAAGAGAATATGGTCAGGTGTGACTGTGGAGGATGACCAAAAATGCTTAAGGTGGACTAGCTGCAACGCCACATGCATGATGCCAAAAGGAAAAGAAGAGCTGAATGGGTGGCTCATGCCTACATTTAGGAGGGGAACAGCAAAAAGAATGGCTGATACTGAAGGTAGTGGACAGTCCAGGGTTCAAGTATCCATAAAGTCCCAGATGTACGCTGGACGAAGAGGCTGTCTCAGTCTTAAAACAGGTGAAGGGAGCCACATACCAGTCTCTGATGACACTGTCGGCCTCACAGTATCAGAACCCACTGTTGCAAAAACGGCTCCTGTACCTGCTGCACAGTGCTGTGCCCTAGATAAAAGCTTCATCTCTCACTTGAGCCTCATGTGAAGTTATTTCCAGACCTGGCAGCTTCATTTCATACAGGGCCTTCATATGTGCATTATATAAGGCGGCGATGGATGCCTGAATTTTCACCAATACACCCTTCCCCCAGCAACATTTCCATTATGCTTGTTGATCGGCAACGTGTTCTTACATGAGTCAAATGTTCTAATGGAAAAATGAATAATTTATAATCTGCAGTCTGCCTTTTTCAACACTTGAGAAAGTCTTCACAACAAGGAGTATAAATAAATATTTCTGGATCCTGTATTGCAGAGGTTCCGCTATGCGAGCAGACGCCTAAGTCCATCAGAAAACACCATTTTCACACCAGTTTCACTCAGATCAGATTAATGTGAAATCAACGGTTTGTGCTGGCGAACGCTCTCTCCCTTTCTCATCTGATCGACTTTGGAAGGTTTTGCTTCTTTGAAAATTCACAACCTTTACTGAAGCCGACAGATAGGCGGCTCAATCTATACAAAGACAAAGGCGGGATTAGTCTCAGTCACTGCTGGCATCAGTGAGATAGCTTCCATTTAAGGCTGCATGTTTATGGCCACATTGACAATCGCGACTGGTGATCATGATTTGTTTTGTGATGCTCGAAGGGACATCTTCCATTGTGTGGCTTTCCTTCGAGAGAGAATTTGAGTACAGCTTTTAGCAAAAGCTCTGAAGACTTAGATGAGAGTAAATGATCATTTAAATAAATCAATAACACTACCCCAAAATTTAGAATTTATCAAGGACTCAACATGCTATTACAGAGCGCAATCATGAAGTGCCAGTCAATAGAATCCAAGGGCGTCTTTTTGCCTTATGAAGTGTGGTGGGAGGTCATATTAGCTATTAGCAAAAATGACTATAGGGAAATAGGAATGACCATGATTAAAGTGGTTTTTACTTTAGAAATGGCTACATTCATCCTTTCTCATGAATCCCTTTTTGGTGAGACTTACTTTTTGTCCTCCTCAGGCCACCATAGATCAAACTACTTGCAGTACCTGCTTGAGATGATCAGGCTGAAATAAACTAGGACTATGTTTCTTCTAAACGGAGCACATACTTCACTTTCGCTGCTTTTTTCATTTCTTTCTCTCTCTGGGGTAAAGCACTGATCTGTGAGGATGATGTGTTCAGTAATGTCGAAATGTTGCTATTGAAAACAAACACAGAGTACACTGTATCATCTCTAAGAAGTTAAGTGTTCGTTGGTGAGACAGCAGACCAATACTGATTTTTGCAGATTGTTTTTTCTGAGTTTTTCCACAACTCAATCACACACAAAAGTCACTATTTTTTTATTGATTACACAAACCCATTAAATAACAAAAATACTCAACATCACTGAATTGAAAACATTGCAACTTTTAAAGCAATGTAAATGAAAAAAACAAGTGTTTAATAAAAAAACTTTCATAACCTTGTCTGTGGCTGCTGGTCTGCAGCTGTCTCTGCAGCACCACAACAAGCAGTGTGATAGAAATAGTTGACTTGTATTTGTCAAATGCTCATATCAGCGTCAATGAATCGGTTGGACGATTGATCAGTGCAGCCCTATGGCTTGCGTACTTTATGCAATGTAGAATATTTAATAAGTTTTAGGAATTCTTTGTAAAGCACATCAACATACGTCTGTCACTTGATCTGAACATCTTTTCAAATGTTCCTCTTTGTCTTAAGATGCTGCAGAACTTCAGCAATTTCCTCGTGAGAGGATTAACTGAGTGTTGCTCAGTCTTTTACTGCTGTTCACCTGTTAGCCATTTTTCATTGTTAACAGTGTGAAGACACAGCTCCGTCTTTGGTTCAATGGCATTTTTAGCACACACACGCATCATTTGTTCACGCCTGTAGTCCTCCCTCCCTGCAAACCCGTGGGTGTCCTGGACCATCTTGTTACCCTGGCTAGGCCTGCTTAATTCGGCATCTGCTGTTTGATGGAGAGAATGGTGTACGCAAGCCAAAAGCACGCAGAGAGCCTGGCTGGGGCGATGCAATCGATACAGACACACTGCAGGCAAAGAACAGGTGTGTCTGGGTCTAGAAAGCAGAGTTTCATCTCTGCTGGAAAAAAGAGAAATCTGGAGGCCCTTTGAAGAAATAAAGGAGGTCAAGCTGAGATAAAAACAAGTTACTCTCTCATGGTTAGTCTACTGCGTCAACGTAAAGAGAGTCGCCTCTCAAACGTGTGGTAATTCATCCTCCAGCCGTACAACCATCTCCTCTGCCAAGCCATTGTTAAAATGATCTTCATGGATTCAATTTCGGTGTTTGCTGCCTGATAATGAGCCATTGCTGCCAATACACCCCAATAAATGTTCTCATTATTGATTTATAGGATTCAGTTATACCTGATGAGCACCTGCTAAATAAAGCATTACATTTGAATTGAAATTGTTTTCATGATGATCGAGAATAAAAGGTGTAGTCAAACTGCGGCCCAAGTGTTGGTGATGCAACACTGACCGTACAGAGGAGGAGTGCTTTCAAAGCAGAGCCAGTTATATATTTTCACTTGGATACGTTTAGATATTTGCACTCCTCAGCGTTTTCTAAGCGCTCATGTGACACTTGCAGTGGATTTCATGTGTTGGAGATAAACACAACTTTGAAGTGAATCAAAGGTCCGCGATCCGAGCTGCTGCTCTCGCGCACAGACAAACACACACACTGGAATGCGCCGAGGCTCATTCTAATCAGTGAACCGCTGAAAGAAGGTCTCCACTCAAACTGTTGACTTGTGTTGTTCTTTCCATTCATTCTTGTTCCCAACATTTCCTGGTCTGCCTCGCTGTGACACTTGATTGCAATGTAGCGCAAAGGTCAAGAGCGAAAGAGCTGACAGGAGAAAGCGGATGACAGAAGATGGAAAGGTAAACAAATGGAAACAATAGAATCTCCTCGCTTGGCTTGGGAAGGAAGTGGGACGCTGGGGTTTCAGCCATTAACAGCAGGCCGTTTTGAAATTTCCTTAAACTGACAGAGTGGCTCAAGTGTCAGGCTGAGGTCATCCTATTGCAACCTGCCGCTCCAAAGACAGGCCAAGCTGTCTCGTATTTATGCACTTTTTCTGATACCTCAAGTCCAGAAGGCTGCTGTTGAGCAGGGAAGCACCAGGATGGGAATTGTGCAGGGTCAGCAGCACCACTTAACACCTCTTCATCCACTTGTTGGTGTTCATGTCGATCTGTATCATCTAGATTAGTGGTGTAAAATGGTGGGAAGCACAATTTTAGCGTAGTTAAGCCGATAATGAATGCTTTTATTAAGCCATCAACGGAGTGAATAAAATCATTTCCAAGGGATTTGTATAAACTACTAGACACAATAAGATCGTATTTAATAAAGCTGAAGAAATAACTGTATTAACTTGTCCATTTTTATTGCTATTTCATTTAATCCTGCTAGTCTTGGAGTTTCCTTTCCCTGGTGAAGATGTAGTTTTCTGTCTCCGGAAGTAAAAGTACATCCAGTGACACGTTGCTGATAATCTGGAAAAGTGCTGAGGCAGCACACACCTGAGCCATGGAGCTGCATTCAGATCAGGAACTCAACAGTCACTTCAGGGTTTAAGACCCTGAGGAACAAAGGAGAAAACAAGACAGACCTGCCAGCCATTAGCACCAGAATAGTACCAGAACAGCTGTAACGGATGGGACTGGTGCTTAACATCTGTCAATCAAGCTGTGCTGCACACGTGCGAAACTTCAAAGGCTGAATTGTTATAGCAACCTGGACTCAGAAAATTCAAATTTCTCTCCCATTGTCTGACCGCAATTTGGTTTTCTCAACTGCCATGTAAATGTGCTCAGTGATTACGCGAGACGCTAACAAGCCTTCGCTGTAGCCCCTCAGTAGACGCGAGAACCTTTTTTAGCATCATAGAATCAGCTTACTGCAAATGCGTTTTTGGTCCGTTTTTCAGCTTGATAGTAAGTTAGAATGACAGTAGCAAATAGTCTGGAACTGTGGAAAATATGCCTGGTGTTCCTCTGTGGGAAAGCAGTGTTGCTAGGAATACAACATTATCAATTCAGTCTGAACGCAGGCGTCGTGTACTTCTGAATATCGCTTCCATTCTCTCCTCTCAGTATCAGATGTCCACCTTCACTGCCTGAATCTGAGATATCTCCCAGAGGGATGCAGTGTGCGACAGCTCTTGGCAAGATATCTTTGGCCAGATGCAGGACATCATAATTTCGCCTCTCCATATTTGAGTTTTCTGACAGAATTAAGGTGGCTAACATGTGTCTGGTTTGCTGACCGCCGGGGTTGAGTGGTGTTTTGTGCTGAAGTCGCTGCACTTGCATCACATCATCTAAAGCCGTCCGTCACACCCATCCTGGAAAGCTGTTTTAAGGTGTTGGATGACTGCTGATACACTCCAGATGAAACCATGAACATGACATCTGAGGACTCCCAAGGCATTAAGGGAGTCAGACAATTAAACACAGCTGGGGGAGTTAACTAGCAGCATGGGTGTCTTTGAGTCTGTTTAACAAACACAGAGACGCCTCGGTGAGTTCACATGGTCATTTGCTTCACTCTCACACAGCTTCAGTGCTTCATGTGAAGGTCGCACATCATCGTCTTCAGGGAGGTACATCCCCACCAGGTGTCAGAAAGTGCATGTACTCCTCATGGATAGTCATCCTCTTACCTAATATAGGACTTTTCTCAGCTGGATAAGCATCTTCACCTGCAACAATCATTGATCATTGGTTACTAGTACGCTGCCAATGAAAAGGAGGTTTATTCAGATTATTCTGGAGATTGTGATTCATTTCTTCAAGTCAAGCACCAGTGCAATATTCAATTGTACTATAAGTTATACCTTATAACATACTGTAACATATAACAAAAATCGCAATATTCCATAATATATTTGAGCATTGCACATCATTGTTAAGACGAGAATGAAAATTGAAGTTGAATCATTTCAATTCTATTTTATTCGAAACATAGGTGCACATTACTATATACTATACAACCGAAAGAGCTGAAGCGTAAGTCAAATATTGGATTCGAGCAGAAACCTCCAGGAGATTGAGCTGCCTGTTACAGCTGAAGTCACTTCAGAAGTTGAGCAACACACTACCGATCCCCATTGAAGCAGAGCAGCATCGCCAAGCTCCGCTACATGGAGTGTTCAAGTGGGCATGTGACTTCCATTTTTATGCGAAAATGGAAAATAGCTTTCACAATCTCAAAATCATGTTTTATGAAATTGCAATTTCAATCAGAATATGAAGCCTCCGCCTCTTCCGTTGAACTTAGATCGGAAAGAACTCAGTGTACTCTGGCTCACGTGTAGTCGGCTAAAGACTAGAGTCTGACTGTCAATGACCGAATCGTCTCTTTGAACTTTGACCATCCATGTTCTCCTCGTGGAAGGATCTTTGGAGAACATGGAACCAGCAGCAGTTTGCTAAGTGCTGCATTGTACTCTCAATTTCGCTTGTTTTTCAAATTCCTGAGAACAAAACTGAACTGGAGAAGCCCTTGAAAAGAAGACAATAGGGCCCCTTTTAATCCCTCCAAATGAACTGTGGCGGTTGACAAACGTTTAGCTAACTTCTTAAGCTATGTGTTGCCATGTGATTAGCTCTCCAGGAAATGGCAGCAATTGAATTGGGTCCTCCAGGTAATATGCTGGAAGCCGGATTGAAACTGTCGTGATTACATGGCACAGCTCTCGTGTGATCTCCTGTGGTTCGCCTTTATTTAGTGGTCCAAGAAAAGCTGAGACAAGTCCAACGTTGCCCAGAGTCATTCATGCTTGAAAAGTCCATGCTGGTGCTGATGGAGAATTGATGGAGCTAGCTCAGAAAATGTACGTAATCGTGGAAAAGCGAATTGTAAAATTAGCTTGTGAACTTGCACAAATTTTTGAATAAAATGCTGTTTAGAGGTTTTCAGTGAAAAATATTGCAATACTCGTGTGATATTGTCTTGATATTTAAGTTGGCTATATTCATTTTTAAGTCATAGATACGTGACTGGACATCATCACACTTGTTTTCATGCACATTATGTTGTACTGCGTTATCCGATTCACCTCCTTAAAATTATGGCTGTTGTTGCAATACAGTATATCAATATATATTTCAATGTATGGGATTGCTACTCCGGTATCGGGATACATATCGTAATATCGCAAGATACCTGCCAAGACACAGCCCTACTTTGTTTGGTACACGCAGGCGGACATTTCACCTGGGGACACCTCTGGATGTCAAGAAGCAGAGAGCTGTCACTGTTGCTATTTTCGGGATTTTGAGAGGCTACTGTGGGCTGGAGCTTCTGGTTACACTGCCACCTCCACTTTTGGTACACGTTTTCTGTTAACAGATATGTGTGCACGCAATTATTTTTGAAAATGGGGAGGGTAATATGTCCCTTCCTGAAAATAGTCGCCCGCGCCTAAACGGAGCATAAAAGAACTTTCCCGGAGAAGAAAGAACAAGTATGTAATTGGCAAAGTTCCTGCAGGTGTGTTTAATCCTGTGGAGGAGATTCAGCTGTTAGACCAGTACTTAATGTGCAACGTGGTTTTAACTCCCAGCCATTTTGTGAGATGCTTTAATTATTTCGTTCTTTTTTTTTTTTTCTTTAAGAGTCTCCTCGTATCGTTTCTTTGAAGTGCTCCTCTGTCTTATCAGCATGCTGAAACCACTTGCAAAGAGCCCTTGGTGTGTGTGTGTATATTTGCTGGTGTGTATGCAGATTTTAAGCAAAGAGAGTTAAAAAAAAAAGCGGAAGAGAGATGTAAGTAAATTGCTCACAGTGCATGTAGTCACCACACAAACGTGCATGTGAGTTTATCCCTGCGACTTTTAGCCGTCGGGGCTGTGCTTTATCACAATTTGCAGCTATTTTTTGCTGTTCTGCCTCAGGAGCTGTGACACTTGAAAGTGTGCTCTTGTGCGCAGTGAGGTACTTCACACGTAGGAGAGACGATCATTTCTACTATTTCCAAAACTTCTCCAGCATTGTTGTTGAGCAACTCTTAAAAGTAACATTTCCTCACATATGCTCGGCCTGTTGCCGGGGGGCGTCAAGTGTTGTTTTTTTTTTTCTTGAGGTGTTCATATAATTGCTGCAAAATAGAATGTTTGATTGCAAAAAGGCAGAAAATACAGCTGATGGAGAATACTCTCCCATGTATACGTGCAGTAGACAATGTTTTTTTTGCTTGTGTTTAGTGAATAATGCAGAAAACACACCCTCCTTACCCTTCGAAAAAATTGCATGCCAAACTGCAATCACAATATTGTCATACTAAACCCAGTTCAAAGTTGTTGTTTTTTTCCCCAAATTGTTTAACCCTAACTGGTGCCTTCCGTAAAATGTAAAACATTATGTAGCCTACCTACCGTGGCCAAGCAGACTGGTGCCAACAGAACCAGAATTCTTCTGTTGTGGGCTTATCTACTGTACTTTAATGCACTATAGCTTTTTGGACTACATGTTTTGTTTGAAGGCATCATGGAATGAAAATCTTACTCAGACCTGCCAGTGAAAATTTTTGACCTTGGTGTCTAGTTTGAAGGTGTTGCAAACTTGTTTTAACATACTGCAAAACAATATATTGTACATGGGCATTGTGCGTGTAGGACCTACCATGTTAATGAAGTGGGTAAAAAGGTAGGTATTCATTCATTGCTATTGCTGTTATTTATTTATTTTCTCATGATCATTCATTCTTCAGTTCTAATACGGGTTTGCACTACTTCAAAATTGTTTTCGCTCTAAATTTTATTTAAAAAATGGTACAGGATGAGATTGTATTTTTAATCATAGATATATAAATCACGTATAAATTATCCTTGACTGCTGGACTGTTACAATCCGACAGTCACAGCACACAGGTGAAACTGCTGAACTCCTGAAAATCTCATGAGGTCCAGATATAAACAGTGCACTATGTCCTTTCCATATGTTGTTATTATGTTTCTGGTTGATTCAGCAAGTCCAGGCTGCTGATCAAAGTATGTGTCATATTTGGTTATTCTCTGCACACACACGCTTTCTAAGACTAACTCACGCGTAGTGTGTCTTTGCATGTCAAAACAGCCATGTCAAGAACACCAGTAGAAAGGTAGTACTGAACTGTACTCCTCACAGTACACACATATGGTGGCAGCAGTGTGTCATTGAATTGACATGACAACCATTTACCAACTATGGAGAAGTTCTTGAAAAGAAAAAAATGATAAAGAAAGTGATGGCGCCCCCAGCAGTAAAAACCAGCAGTTAATTTGAACATTGTAATGTGATACTTTCATTAACACTTTACTTATCTTCTTCAGTCTTTATTTATGAAAAACAAAATATTTTATGATATTTAGACATTATTTTATTCTATATTTTTTATTCCGAATTTTGTTCATGACGTGCAGTTTTTTCAAATTTTCTCGACAGTTTGCATCAAGTGTATTTTTTTTTGGTTAGATTTTTCAATGACATATATCTTTGCACTGGTCACATGGTTTCATGTCATTTCACTAGGTTTTACATGTGTGGTTATTGAACACAAATGAAAACAGTAATTGTGAAATCAGAAATCACAGTCGTGAGTCTGTTCTATTCCTCGTATGCACCCCAGAGTCATTTGGTCTGGAAAAGGTGGGGCCCGAGATCAAAAAGGTTAAGAACCCCTGCATTGGAGTTCACATATGAGTTCGCCAAGTCTAAGGCAACTGGACCGGTGTGAAACTTCCTTGTCTATAGGAATATCCATAATGAGGAAACAGGTTTAAAATATGCACTTTTTCAGTGATATAATCAAACAATGAGCCGTGTTCATTTAGATGAGATCATTTCTTCGCAGCGAAATAATCAGGAAGTGTGAGGTTTAGATTTCCTGTTGGACAACTGCATAATGATATGTGCCCCAACACGGATTCCGCTGTCACTTGCTGCATGAAAACTGTAATTTTTCAGAGAATGAGTGCTGATGGAGGTGTTGATCTTCTTAACTCAGTTTGAAGGCCTTGTGAACAATGCTCCTCAATACTATCAGAACACAATCGACTGCAATCTCACCTTTTCTTAATCACTAAAAGACCATGCTGCACGCATGAAAGGCTTTCATAAATAATTTCCTTCTGCTTTTATTGTGACAAGTTGATATTGACCTGCTGTAACAACATGTATATATGTTTTGGGGCTTTATTTTTATTGTTTTATATATATTTTTTATTTTTTATATTTATTTATTATTTTATATTTTTGTTATTTTATTATTATTATTATTGTTATTATTATTGTAGTAGTAGCATACTAGCGCAAACTCCACCACCCTCCACATGTAGTTGGCCTTTACCTTGACATTCCTTTTGGAGGAGATACAAAAGCAAACTCACAAATCCTCACATCTGTGTGGCAGGTTGTCTATGTTGTGACTTGTTATTGTGCATTAGCGCGAGGCCCTTTGGGCACCACTGCTGCAGTTTAGTCACCATGTGAACAACCTCTAGCCTTTATGTGTATAAATGTTTCAGGATGTTATGTAATGCTTGCTCCCCGAAGTAGTTTACAGCATATTGAGTCATAACCGTGTCTTTCCCATGCTTGATGAAGAGCAAAATAGATGGGTTGTTAACAGTAAAAAAGAAAGGCGGCCGATGTCATAAATCAAAGTTAGAGCTGCAATAAATGCGAGCAGGTCATTTGACAGTTTTGTTGACATGTCAGTGCAGCAATAGCTTCATGAAATCACAAACGTTTGCCATGAACAAGCAAAAATAAGCCCAATACATAATTGTATTGGTTATTAGCTATAACATCTACTTTCAGCAGTGTCCAGAAAGGGGCCCCGCCAAGGTCAACTTAAAAAAAAAAAAGTATTTTGAATCACATTAAATTTGTACTGGTCTGAACTGAATTTATGACACTCGGAAAAAAAGTGTCTTTTCATATTAAGCCTTCACGGGTATTAAAGAGTGTTATTTTATTGTTGGCTATTTTGGGAGGAAAACATTATTTTATAGTTATTATTTATGCCTCAGTGTCGTGTGGAAAAAAGAAGACTGTCACTGTCACTGTATTGTAGCTTGACCTCATCATGTGATGGTATTGTGGGTGCAGCATCCTCCGGACACAAAAACAGCTTCAGAATGTAACACGCAGAAGGAGGTGAAGCGATAGAGAGCCGGCGCGGTAAATTGCAGTCACCTCTTGGCTGGTGTGTAAGTCTACCTCCAGCTACCATCCCGTGTTTATCACCTCATCTTCAAATGAATCCACTCACCAAAGACGCAGAGAAAGTAAGAGCTCCAAAGAGAGGAAGATTGACGGCTGGTCTCTGGGCCTGCGCTGCCACGCGTGATTGATTGCTATGTCCCTTGGAGAATGCATGAGGCCGGGCGACAGTGATTCAGGAACACAGAGCAGTGCAGTTTGGGTAAAGGAAACACTCCATTGACTTGTGGAGGAAGAGAACAGGGCGTACAAGGCAACGTTACACGGCTGTCAGTCAAGCAGACAGATGGAGAAGAAGTGGGAAGATCAAGAGGAAGAGGAAGGTAGGATGCAGGTCTCGATAATTAAAGATAGCAGAAGGGATCAGCTTTGGTTAACAGCACATGATGTTATAAACACCTTTTTTTTTTTTTTCTCCCACCCATAAATTCACATGATCGCACTTCAAGCGTCACGCCTTTCCGCTGTACCATAGCAACACTTGAAGGGAACTGTTGTTGGTAGGACTCATGATTAAGAGATCGCAGACTATTTCTGTTGTGATGTGATGTTTGCCGATGAAAACATTGCTTGATCTGAGCGACAAATGGGTCACTGGCTTCTCAGAAGAATGGCTTGCGTTCCTGAAGGGTCGAGGAACTCGCTGCCACGGGGTAAAATCCAGCAGCAGACCTGGTTAGCTCACCCTGGTTGGTGGTTCTGAGGTGGCTAAGCACCTTTAGCCAGCCTTGAACATTCATGGTGGACTGATGCAGAGTCTGATGGTGACCGTCTTCAGGAAGCTATGGGTGCTAGACTCCGCCCCACATCAGTGTGTAAGTCGGTGTAATGTTCTTCTAGCTTGTGACCTGATTTCCTAGAGTTACGTGGGGGCTGCAGAAGACAGAGTATGTGTGAAGTATGAAGCTTGAATGCTTATTTGACAGCATGGCCGTGAGTCTTGCACCAGGGAATGGCAGTGGGCAGTGTTACGTAGCAGCCCAGAAAACAGAATTATTGACTCAGTTTACTCAGCTTACTCCAACTCCTGGAGAGAAATTCAGATTTGTAACGTGAAGACGTGAAGATGGTCAAATAACATTCCAAACAATTGATAATTGTAACTATGCGTGTAACTTCCTCTCTCTTTGTGGACGTCGGTGAACGTCGGTGAACGTCGCACACGACGACACTGTTCTGCAGATGTGTATTTTTTCACCTTCACGCGGATCGTTTTGATTGTTAGTTCTCACAAGAAGATCGGAGGGTGTGATTTGTTGGTTTAAGGATATGACAATACCTTTAGCATGTTGGCATGGTTGCTGGTGATGGAATGCTTTCGGTACGACCTGCCAGTTTTGCACGTTCTTTCCTCTGTGGCGTGTGTAACCAGGAAGACTAAAGAGCTCACAGCGCGTGGCACTGAGCTGACGTTATCCACTAGTACGGTTGACTCTCTTCTTCATCGTAATCGAGCTGTTGCCATAGTTGGGCAAATCCTTGCGTGTGACCGCAGTCTCTGGTACAGTATCTATGGAAGGACAAAAGCAAACAATGATCCAAAAGCTGTTCTTCCTATTCTCCCTGTCCTGTACTGTCAACGTATTAGCTTAGTGTGGTTGCAGAGGCAGCCACTAATAGTTCCTTTTTGCTTTGTTGTTGCTTGGCTTTTAGTGTATAAATGCTGCCATGCTGAGCCTCACTCGGGTGTCTTTCTGAGAAGGCATGGTCTCCTGCGATCGAGTGCTTGTTTGTCTGCTACCCCCTGCCTCTCAACAAATGTTAGCGCCTTGAGTGATGTCATCAATTCCTTTCTGTGTGTCTTTTTATGGCCTTAATAAAGCACCGGGAGGAGAAAAGTGCTATGGACTTCCTGGACAAAAGAAAATGCGTTGCTATTTCGATAGCAAATTCGAAATTATCTGAAAGGTTTCATTGCGTTTCGACAGTTGTATATACCGTGGCATATAATGGAAGATAACTGCTCATGTGGGAAAGGAGGAGTGAGGAGGACTGGTGTGAGTCAGATAGGTGAAGGGGACTGATGTGCTGTGGCAAACCCCTGGTGTGAAATGTTTATTTACATCCTGTAACGTAAGACTTCTGTATTTCTCAAAACATCGTTTTATTTTAATGTCATTCAAAATGTTATTGTCCGTCTAATATGCAAATCCCGCGATATTGGCCGCCAAAACCTAAGGTTCTGTGCTAGTTGTAAAAACCTATAAAAAGTGGGAAGGTTATGAGTTTTCATGCCTTTTTACGCCCAGCAGTGTGCCATGTGTGTGTTAGCATGCTTGGCACTCATGATGTCATGCTGGTATAAATCATGCATGACACTGAAAGGATGTTTGTTTCTGCCAGGTTAAGCAGAAAAAACCCTCATCAGAATAGTTTGAAAGCCCAGACCGCGTATGGAGGAGCATTAATATGCTCAGTTATTTTGCAGCTTTCTTCTAACTCTAGCATCATTAAAGCAGGTGTCATATGAAAGATTAAAGAGCAGCATATCCCTGTGACACTTTGTCTTTATTTCTGAACAGTTATTTGACTTATTCTCGCATTCTGTTTCCCTATTTGATCAACTCTACCTATTTCCCCTCTCTTATTATAGATTACCGCTCTCCCCTGATCCCGCCGAATCGAGGAGGCGCAGCAGGTCCGCCGTATGCTGGAGGTGGCTCCTCGTCATCCTCAACCAGCCGCACCACCACCCGTTCACCGCCCTACTACACGACTCCTCGTCCCCTCCTCACAACGTCTCCCGGCCAGCGTTACCGTACCACGACGACGGTCCGCCAGCCCCCAGTCATTCCTGCCGGGGGTTCATCATCTGATACCAATCAGATCCCGGACACCAACCAGAAAGCGGGACGTTATCCACCAGTGCAGGTCCCTCCAGCCGCCCCTCAGCCCCCTGCTCTTCCTCCGCAGGACTTCTGCATTCCTCGGGTGACCGCAGACATATCGTGGCCCAGAACTCAGCAGGGCCAGACAGCCAAGCAACCGTGCCCAGTAGGAACATTGGGTGAGAACGAAAGGGCATGCATATAAGTCACTGTTTTCTACATTTTATAATCTCTGGAAACTCCAAAATGACGTTTTTTAAATCATTTTACGACATTCTTTGAGTGATTTATTTTTTTTTCTATTGAATTTCAAGTTGATCATGAAGGAACAATTGAATTAAAATTTGTCGAAGGCTTCAGTGGAAATTACTGTGGCACTTTAAAAGGGGCATCACCTTACTATCACGAACAAATCAAAGCTGAATTTAAATGAGGATTTTTAACTGAGATTATTTTTTAACACATTCAAATAGTTTCTTTCTTCTATGTGAAGAAAGAAGAAAACTCAATGACGGTAATAATTCAGCACGAGTGCACTCCTGCTCAGTGATCCTCTGGCTAATGCAGAATCTTTGTGTTTGCTGGTTAATGTCAACGCTGTCTTGTGATTTTAACTTGGCATATCTTGCAGGCGTGGCCACATACATGTGCATGGCCCATCTTGGCCACTGGGATACTGAAGGCCCTGATCTCAGCAACTGCACGTCGCCTTGGGTTAACCACATCATGCAGAAAGTGAGTCGGAATCTTTCTGCGAGCCCCTCTGGCTGCCTCGGAGCCCCAGTTTCAGAATGTGTGTCATGATATTGTCTGAGAGGAATGTTCACGCTTGAAGAAACCTTGACCCTAAGGACCAATTTAGGTCCCAGATCCATCCCTATCTGTTAACCCTAACATTAAATGGTGAAACATAGATGTCCAATGAGAGCATTGAGGCTGCAGCTTGTGAAAGGAGCGAGACTTTTGCTCTTTTGCATGAGTTTATACACAGTTTTGTCAAACAGAGTTCTGCATTTTAAAGAGCAACTCCTGAAGAAGACTGCAGTTGTAAGAATGGCAAATCTTTAAACTCAATTTTTAATTCACATTAACTTATTATGCATCTCAAGTTGACAATATTAAGTCCGCAAAGGTACCTGTTGACATGTGACACCTGTAAATTGAAAGGAAGTCTGGACTTCTGTTTCGCACTACTGCCATTTTATCCCCTCCACAGGGAGAGGGAACTCAGGCCAGAAAAAGCAGCTGATTATAGCTGCAACAACCAGGCCTGGTTTTTGCAATGTGCAATGTGGGTGACCGCCCAGGCCGCAATCTATGTCAGGGTGCACGAGGGATGGTTCACCTCGGGCGTCTAATCCTGCCTCTGGCAAAGAGTAGTCCACTATAATGGACAAGTTAGTCAACTATGGCTTCATATGTCAACCAGTTGTCACCTCACCATTCTCTTTTCTGCACATGCGACATTTAATAGTGTACAAATGTTTTTACCATGTTTTAGCATTTATAGAATGTCACATACATCAAAATCATATATATACGTATATATATATATATATATAACGTTATTTTTTTAACCTTTTTAATATGTTTAAAAATCTTTTTTAAATGTTTTAAAATGTCTTTTTAAAGAGTATAGAAACTAGAATTGTTTTTTAATTGAAATTTAAATGTCAATAAATAAATAAAAAATAAATAAATAAATAAAAATAATATATATATATATATATATACATAATTTTATTTTTTTAACCTTTTTAATATGTTTAAGAATCTTTTTTAAATGTTTTAAAATGTCTTTTTAAAAAGTATAGAAACTAGAATTATTTTTTAATTTAAATTTCAATTTAAATAAAAAACAAACAAAGCAAGAAGATAAGAGCAAACTGCGGACCAAACTGCCATCACACTGGCAACTCTGACACAATATCTGGAGACTGGCTGGCATCATCTTTTCTGCCCTCGCTCAACTGTCGCTGATTTGGTTATTGTTTTTGACTGAACTGACTGATCCTGCTGCACCTGGACCGAAGCATGCAGAAATGGAGTCGCAGGAACCGTCATCATGGCGTGTCAGTAGCTTGGCAGCTAATGCTACAGACTGTGTGATCCTCAGTAGAAGTTTCAAACACTAACAAACAAGTAGTCTTATCAGGATTTCTGCCTGGATTTTGTGAGACAGTGGTGGAGCCCTTCTCCAGAAATGGAATGTAGCCAAGCAAGAAGTGAAACACGTTGATGTGGGTTCCTCGATATTCCCACCAAAAACAAAAACCATCATAATCGTATCTGCCTCCATGATACATGTTGTCGCTTTGTTTCATCCTGTGAGATTTCATCTATCAAAAAATAAAGAAACAAAAAAACATACTTCTGAAGGCATGGCAGCTTTCATTTTGTCATGGTGGGGATTAGTTGAATAAATCTACTCAATTCTTTGAGATCTCACATGTGCTACAATATAATAAAGCCACAGCTGTACATTAGTCGTCTCTGTATTAGAAACAGTCTGGAAGACCTTCATTTTCCAAAGGGCAGTGCTAAATAGTTATTTATTGGAAATGTGTATTAGAAATCTTAAAATGTGGTGTCAAAGTAAAAATAATGTAAATAGAAGTTCAAGGATATTTACATAACAGTAAATAAAATGCACGCCTGAAGAGCTCTAGTCTCTGCCCAAAATAATAAGGTTACTGAAACCCCTCAACCTTGTAACACAGGGGCCGTCAAACTCAGTCGTGCAAGAGGACCGAGTGTTACACGCAGTCAAAGTTGCACGCCTTGCAGAAACAGTCAATAACTGACTCTCCCATCGCAGGAGGTTTTGGAGGCTAATATTCGCGTAATGGTCCCGGTGCTCCGAGTGACTGACAACATCCTTCCAACCACAAACAAATAAAATCTTCAGTGTGAGTCGCCCCCCCCCTTGATTCTTTAGTGGATAAATATTCTTTTGAAGCCTTTCATGCCGACTGCATTTATAATATTCATGTTTCATTTACAACTATCTTTGTACAAGGTTTGAACCACAAGGTTAGTAACATCCCTGGTGTGAGAAACTCTTCAAAGCAGAACCAGCTGGGTTGTAGTCTAACACTTCAGATTATGTGTTAAATTACATTTCCCCTTTTTATTTACGTGCTTCATGTACGAAGCGCTTCCTGCGTTTACTGTTGAGTTTTCCGACATGAATTCTGGGTTACAAGTGGAACTACAGTAAGTGATGCACAGAAATAGAAGTGATTCAGCAAAGAAAAGTTTGGTACCTTCGCTCACTTCTCATTGTCGTTCAACTCTTCTGTAAAACCTATTGTACTTTTGACTTTCCTGATGCTTCTCTCCTCATCTGACTCAACAACAATCAATCCCCAATTGTTTCTGTCTCTCAACAGTCTCGCTATCTTTTTCTCATTGTGTTGCTGTAGCTCCGGTCAGGTGAAACAGCAGCGATCGTTGCCAGGGAGCTGGCAGAGCAGACTAAAGGGCTCCTGCGTCCTGGAGATGTGCCATCAACAGTGCGGGCGATGGCCCAACTGGTCGAACTGCTCGATGTCCAGCTCAGAAACCTCACCCCCGGAGGCAAGGACAGCGCTGCCCGCAGCCTCACCAAGGTACTGTGGTTAGGAGATAAAAAGTTGAGTCAATATAAGTTGCCAGACTAGAGTTTTGCTCGCCCTTCCTGCTGTGATAAATTCTGTTTGTTATTTGAGAAGACATAAAACACAGCAGGCGAGTTTCTGTTCGTTTCTGGTGCTGTGTAATTAAACAATCATTATCGCTGGGGATCAGATATTACATTTCATAATCACAATTTTCCTTGCGCTGCTTTTAAGTTCTTTCAATTGCGGGGAGGATGTTAATAAATGTTCTTGTCAGAGCTGCTCAGTTTGGGTCTTAATAACAATAATAACCGTTCTCGGTGGCCTCTGTGATGCACCATATACTGTACGTTTTGCTTACTAGATTTTTTAAATTCATAATCATCTAAAGGACAAAATTGTCCCCTGAAAACAAAACTGCAAAACTCAATCAGAGAATCCCAAACTTTATTTATGAAATTCTCCGAGGCAGCGTGTGCAGTGGTCTCTGCATTTGAGCGAAGCAACAAAGTGTTTTGTGGAGCACTCCCTCTGGTCGTCTGTATTCTTGGAACGCCTCGATGCTGACCAACGGACAGAGACGCAGACTGAAATCCTTTGTGACTGTGTCCCTACACCGGCACTTTCGGCTACTGTCCCCCCAGACTGTCTGGCCGATGAAGCAGTATCTGAAAGAGCAGGTCGCTCAAATACAGAGCCAGACCCACGCGCTAATAACACCAAGCATCCCGTCCTGCTTGTTGTTCTCTCTCAGGGACTCTGGTGGAAAACAGATCGACAGCCACACAAGTAATAGGAACATTAGTTAGCATTAAGAAGTCAGCTCACTCGTGTAAAACAATCAGCATGTGAAATTGAAGTTATATCTCTGGAGAAAACTCAAAGTTGTCCATGAATAAATCATACAAATTTGGTTTGAGTTCATGTCACTCATACACCGCATGAAAACTACTAAGTAGTATCACGTTTTGAATTGATATATGTGCATTCTTGATCTTAAACATTTCCTTTGTGATATCTGAATTTGTCCTGTATTACAATGTATCATGTCCATTTATGCAGTGCTTTCACAGGCGTGTGTGTAATACAGTGTGTATTGCTTTATCTATTATATGGAAATGGTGTGCCAGGATGAGAGTGCCAGCATATGTGTGTGTGATAAAAAAAAAATGTGGTCCACTGCTAACAGATCGACTGTTTGAATTCACAGCTTCAGAAGAGAGAAAGGTCCTGCAGGTTTTTCACACAGGTATTTCATGTTCCTGATATTGTCAGTTCCTCCGCCGCCATATCACCTTGTTTTTCTTTTGGTTTGTTTGTTTAGTTTGGGGTTTTTTTTGTATACGCGTCTATGTGTTTTCACACCCGGCATGGGATCCAGTTGAGTTGCTGGTAGTGTGTCTGTAAGCACAGCTTCAATGCCATGCTGCTGCAAATCACTTTTGATTTCCATTTGATCTATTCCAAGCTCCATGAACAGCTCACCTGCACTGCACTGCTTACATGTTGCAAAGTGTCCACTGGTGGCTTTGATCAGACTTTTTTTTTTTTGGCTTGATTTTCATTTCTGAGGCTTGATTTGCTATTGAATTGTTGTGTAAATGAATAGGCTGTTATTGACCCAGTCAGATTATTTGTATCATTGCAAGAGAAGTTTTGTAGTTTACTTATTTTTTTACATTTGTTGAAATTATTATTATTTTTTTGTAATGATCATAGAGTCTCATATTTCATCGTTGTCTACACCTGTGTGCCGTGTCACATGACTGTGCCATGGGAAATGGTCCAGCTCCACCTCATTTGTTTATTGTTTGATATGATGAAAATGAAATCATGAACATTTAGAACATGTTGACGATCTACCAACATGAGGAGATGACATGGATTCAGCCACATTCTTACTTTAGATCGATGCTGATGCGTTGACATGACCATCAGAAGCAGCAGCACCCCTCTTCCCACACACACTGGCAGCGAAGAAGCCGGTCAAATGCACAACTTGGAGTTGTTTTAAAGTGACGTGCCTTTAACCCAGGGCTTCTCAGTTATGTTCTGTTGCGCCCCCCGCAGGAAGAAGTAAATGTTTCGTGTAGTACTAGTATAGAACTAGTCACAATAAATAATAACTTTATTGACATTGTCTTTGTGTGTAACAGAAAAGACGTAAAGTGTATCAATTTCCTGAAATTTAAAAAGAAAGTCATGAGTGTATGTGCAATTACACTTCACACTATTCTAGTACGGCAAAAAAGCGACACCAAAGACTGTCTGCAGAGCCGAAACTTTATATGCTTCATGAAATTAAATGCTGGCCCAAATAAACGTGCTCCAAAATGTGAATAGATATTGAATCCATCAATGGCGATGAGCAAGCTGAGACAAAGAATGTTAAAGATTTATCTGGAAATTCTCCAAACTGAAATAAACAAATGTATTTTCTCTTATTTGTTTCTGTAAAAAGCATGGCAAAATAGAGTGACAGAACCTACAATTTTTCTCAAATTAAAAGGGATTTTCTACAGGACTTTCAACAAAGTACTATTACGCTTTGGTCAAGGTTCTTTTGGAGGTGTGCCTCAGGATTTTTCTTCAATGAACCAAGTGTGCCATGGCTTAAGAAAGTTTGAAAACCACTGGTCCACACCACTTCTAGTCTAGGACCTCTGTTCAGGAAGTAATTTTATCTATATTTAGGTATAATGCAAATTTCTAGAACATGTTTTCTGCAAATATATATAAAAAAAAAGTTGAAATAGCTTCAAGAATTGACCAATAATCCCACTAACATAGAGGCGCCTTTTAGACAGACCAGAGACAAATACACGTTGGCCAATCTTGTTTGAAGTGTATGTTTTAAAGCTATCTAGAATTATTAGTGACAAAAGCCCATGCAAATCTGGGCCTGTCAAATTATATATAATATATATTTTATACTTTTTTTGAGATGAAAAATGTTTTTCCCGTCAATCAAGTGTCTAGTGATCTAAAGGTGACTGAAAACGACACTTTATTACACATTAAAAATAATATTGTCCCCTTGTGTTGTTAGCTTTTAACTCTGATTTACAATTAACTTCAAAATTCAAACAAAGTTTTTTGGCCGAAAAATGGAGGTGAAATTCCTAAAACACAAGGCTTAAAAAAACCTTGTCTAACCCAGTGGTGCAAGTGAAGGAAAACAACGCTTTGTTCAGATCAACAACAGCAGCAGCGTTCACAGAGCATGAGTCGTATCGAGTCCTGCTACTTATCACGATCAGAATGTAAAGATGCTTGACGCTGGTCTTTGGAAATCCCTATTTATACCATCAAAGGCTCCTCATTCATGTGCGGCAAGCTGACTGCAGAGTCCCTCTTTTTATTCCGCTGCACCCGCCGCTCTTCCTCCGCTCGCACACAGACGACGGGGTCGCTCTTTTTCTCCTGATGCAGGCTTTTCGCCGCTCTCTCCCGAAAACTGGTTGTGTCAGCACCAGTCAGCAATGTCACATCATAGAACATGGCTTAGGAGTGCATGCGAGCTGACACTGGCACGAACACGTATTCGGAATAAATTCATAAATGTTGGGTAAATGACCTCAGGGGCTGGAAAGTTTTCATGGCAGAATAGCAAGTGGAAGGTAAAGATCTTGGACGACATTGAGTGAGCGGCGACTACTCCTCCAGTGACTGTTGTAATAGGCCCCTGCGATCTGAAGCGAAACAGTCGTCTGCACGGGCAGATAGAAATGCCTGTGATCAGGGATGTGTTGTGGCACCGCGCTCTCCTCCTTTATTATCGGCAGAGCTAATTGCTGAAAAAGAGAGCAGGAAGGCGGTTTGGGTTTCCTAATAGAGAGCAGAGGTAATGGAATTCTCCCTCTCCTTCCCTCCTTATTTTATTTATCTCATCCCATCTCCTGCACACGCCAGTCATCCCACTTCACTGGGGAGCCTGGGACTTGTTTCATGTATTCTAAATTGGCAATTTATTCATGATGAAGTTGGCGGTGTGCGGAACTTTGATGCTGTTGGGTGCTATAATGGATGGTTAGGCACAGAGAGGTGGTGGGTGGGGGGGGGCTTTGGACATCGAGTGAGAGGGTACAGTCAGAGGAACCTAATCAGGAAACAATCTCCAGTGCAGTGAGGAGACGGCGGCGCTCGATGACGACATGTCATTTCTCCGTGAACGGATGAAAGGACGGAGCGAAGAAATACTTTGAATTTAAAGCCTGATTTAGCTTCAAACTCTTCCTGTCAGGGATGAGAAACTCTAACAACAACTGGCAGATAAGCCTGCTTCCCTGATGAAAACATCTTTAAAACATGCACTTTCTCAGTCAAGGGAGGAAGGATCTGTTTTTTTTTCTTCTTCACACGTTTGCATCCATCAAACATCAAGTCTTTTTACAAAGTGTGTCTCGCTGTGTGTGTGTGTGCGCTCACCACTCGTGCACATGTGCTTGTAGCTGGAAGAAGAAGAGCAACCAAAGCCCCATGTCTGTCTTGCTGCTGCTGTTTACGCTGGATTACCCCAGTGCTTCAAAGCCTTTCCCTTCTGCCCCATTTACTGCTCTGTGTCTATGCACATGCTCTTGTGCTTGTATGCTCTTACTCACACACATGGAGCTCTGTGCACGCGTCCACGTACCTGACAGGCATTTCTTTCTCTCCGGCTCTTTTGTTTTTATATATGGATGTGTAGAATACCACAAAAACCTCTCTGCGTTTTTTTAATAGATGCATATTAAATATAATAATATTTGTTTCATTTACTGAGGAGGCTCATCCCTGACCACTTGCAGCAAAGTGCAGTCGGGGGTGGAATGACCGACCCGAACAGAATCAGGACAAACACTCCATCATTTCTCTACACTCCATCCTGTGCTCTACATCATTTTTGTTCAGTGAAATATTTTATTGAGAGAAACACTGCTTCACTGGGATCAGCTTAGAATTATTGATCTGCGGCTTATCTAGCCCAACAGGATTTAATGTGTTTTAATTTTACAATGAAATTCTGATCTGTGACTCTAATTGCCGGAGCAATAATAATAATAATAATAATAACAATAATAGTAGTTGTAAACATTTTTGTACATTTGGAATTTCTCTTTTCCCCAAAAGTGCAACATTTTAAAAAAAATAACTTTCTAAATTAGAAATTATTATAAAAAGAATAAAGAATAAACTTAAAAACATTTTTTTTTCTTGACCAATATTTCAACACAAAATAATTGGATTCCATTAAGGCAAAGAACATAAACACTGCTGCCTCCTCCCTCACTATTGTTTTTTGCTATACTGTTTTGCACCTTGTCCGTTTGTCACATACTGTGAGTGGGGTGGTTCTAAACCACAGCAAAATTAATGACACATAAATGGTTTTGTTGGGCCATATGGTTTAAAAAATAAAAAAAGTGGTTACTAGTGTGTTGACGCAATGACCAATGAACTTAAGTGGCACATTATGTCACATGAAAGTCAATTCATTTTACTGATTCAAGTTTTAACTGTCCATGTCATCAATGGAAAACCAGCAGGGAAATCTTTCAAATGATTATAATTCAGAAGAACTTCACGAGCACCACCAAATTCAAAACTAATTCTACGCTGGTCCATTTCCAACCAACCCTGAAAATGCCACATTTTTGAGTGTTTGTGTTTACAAACAAGCAGACAAACAAAAAAGCTCTACTGCATGATTGGCAGGTCTAATAGAGACATCCACCAATGGATGTCTAGCTGAAGAACAAGGACATCTTTGATGTAGAAATGAAAGCTCTGGCTGATAACTGAATGAATCTCACGTTCAAGGTTAAGTTGTGAGAGTGGGAGAGGCCCGTGACCCTCCTGGCGGCATCCAACTTATCCTACTCTCCCCGGCTGCAGAGATCTGCTGCACTATTTGGCACCTGAAGAAAAAGGTTAAGATTCTAAGCAGCAACCACAGTTTATAAGTCACTCTTCCAGCATCTTAAAACTTTTCTTTTTTAGGAGCAATGATTTAGCGTTAAACAAGCTGAGATCTGACCCTTTAAAAAGAATCCCCTCAGACATTGGTGCTCAGATAGAAATAGACAAATATGGTATATCTTGAAGGTTTAGCAAGAAAACCAGCTGCCTCTTTTTCAACATTCGGAACCAGTTACCTCACTTAAAACTCGCCCAGCGAGTTTTTTCATTGGACCTGCAGGTTGTCAGCATAATCCACACATGTGCTTGACATTTTGTTGCCGTGGAAATCAGCAGGAGCGTGGCTTTTTCTGATTATGGGAAGGTGTTCGCCTCTTACCACATTTTATATGCCACGGACGGACGGTATTTATGTATACTTAAGTTCCAAACTTCTGGATTTGTATTTCAAATCTATCTCCCCAACATCCACCTCGGTCCCGATACATGGAATCATTTAAATCAATATTGAAATCTATTTGGTGAAGTAGAAAAAATATTTGCTGCTGTTTTCGTTTTTACTCGGTCCTACTTTGGTCTGTGTGCTGAAGCAGTGGATTAATTAGTTTTTGTTTACACGTAGTCTTCTCCAACTCATCCAATATGCATCCCAGCTAATTAGCTTGGAGCGCTAAAGGAGGAAATTGTATTATCTTGTTTGCTTGTTGGCTAAGCAACCTTCTCATGTGTGCCATCGAACAGTTTCAACATGCGACTGGCACGCCCCCAAAATAAACAGGTAGAGGCATTTTGCCCCCTGTGCCATCTGTAGTTTTGGACATGCTGGTGGAAGTCATGATTCACTGTCAAAGCAGTGTGTGATTTCCTCAAGGACACCACTCCACGCTTCACCACCAAAAACAACAAGCTTTTGACCGGATGAGTGCAGAGGAGAACCGGAATTTTGGATGGTTAAAATACTGTGGCATCTGCGTGGGAATAATGAAATTGACTTTTCAATGTTTCAAGGTCTTGAATTTTGCTGAAGGAATGCTGAAACGTGAAGAAAGATTTGAAAGCTGTAGAAAAAAATTGAATTTTGCTGAAGGAACGCTGAAATGTGAAGAAAGATTTGAAAGAGTTCTTGTGAAGGTGCAGTAGAAGAAAGTTGTGGCGGGAGATTAGATGTAAAGTGAATGAGTGAGTGGAGAAGAAGTGAGTTTAATAAAAACGGGGGGGAAAAAACTTACCTTTCAAATTGGAAGCTGATGAGTCACTGTAAGACATTTCACCCAGGAATAGTGTTGCCAATTTCAGACTGTTTCTCAATGTGTCCTTTTGACAGGACCTGTCCCCTCAGTCAGGGGTGGCCAACTCAGTCAAGCCAGCGGGTGGAAGTTTGAACTGTCCATGCTGAACAAAATTCTAGTTTGTACCCGCCTTTCTTCAAGGACTATTTCATATCCGTGTCTCAGTTAATTATGGGAGGCTAAGTTTCTAAAATATTAGTTTTTCTTGAAGCATTTTATTTCCTTTTCAACGGCATCAATATGTTTGGGTTCCCGGCTTGAACATTCTGGTCTGTGAAGGTCATGTTTTGAAGATGATTTAGTTGTTGATGCGCTCAAAATTAGTGTTGAATTTTGGGCCAGCAGGTTCTAATTAAGGCTGTTGCAGGCTACATAAAAAGAAAAGATACACAAAACATCTGAAAGCAGCCGAGCAATGAGGAGTTCAAGGACATGTCCTGAAGCGCCATGTTTACAAAACAATCTGGAAAATGAATTTGATTTGCACTTGCTTCAAATTCATTCAAAGAATTTCACGATATGAAGACTTTCGATTTGCCGATTGAAAACATCTGAACATTTGATTTTTATTCTTAATTTTGTTTACGCCTGTGCCCCCCGTTTCATTGAAGAAGTGAAATTCTACCTGTTTGAGTCTAAGCGTCAACAGAAATATAGAAACGTACCATCGATTGACATCATCACCAGTGGTCACCTCGAGTGCATCTGACATATGGTACATTCCCTGCCTTTTAATTTGTCTGTATTAGCGCATCCTTTTCAAAAGGAAAAAGTAGTGCAGCCTTTGCTATCACAGCACTTTTTTTTCATTTACCTTGCATACAGTTTTGTGTACTGCTGGGGGACTGATACGGCAAACTCTCACTGACTCTCACTGTTGCTGCTTTTGCACATCACTTTCGGTCTCGCTGTACAATATTCATCAGATTATGAATATTCCTCTCCAGAAACTGTGAGGCAACTCACCTCTCTTTGCTCCCTGATGTGCTCCAAATATGAAACCTCAACTTCCTTCATCTCCTCATTATCTATCTACTCCAAACGTTGATAGAAACATCCCCAACAACTGTTGTGGTTACACTCATGTGTGAAGGAGAAACTGCATCAGGCTTGCAGCTTGCCTTGTTTTAATGTCGCAATGTCTGTCGGTGGCGTCCAAAGACTAAATTGGCGCATGTGCTGAGTCAGGTGACACATTTATTGGATCCATAAGCCACTTCTAAATGTCTCATGAGCTTTTATCCCTTGCATTTTCAAAGTCATTCTGAAGAAGTAGAATAGTGACAACATCGATGGCCGTCCATCTCAAGAGGCAGAAGCTGTGAGGATCTCTCAGTCGGTTTACTTAGGTGAAGCTCGTTCCCAGACAGTGCAAGTTAAGCTGGACTCGAGTGTGAGATATGTTTATTTGAAAGCACCTTTTTATGTTTCCCCCCTGAGGGTTCCACATATCTATCTTCCTTCCAAGATCTCTGCTTGCTTTCATCACATTCTCCATCCAGACAGGGTCAAAATGAAACATCAGATCATGGAAGCATAAGATCACACATGTGACCTGTCTCCGTTGTGTTGGTTCGCTGGTACTCTGAGCTTCCTCTTGGACCTCAAGCGCCAGGATTTTTAGACATGCTCAAGTTAGCCATGGCATATGAAGTGGAAGGAGATTAACAAGCTAATAGACTGATCTGCAAAAAAACCCTAAACTCACATGAAGGTCGACGTCATGCTGCTTGTGTGTCTGCCTTTTCTTCTGCATGGGAATGCTGCATTCGCTTTGTTATTTCAGTCAATCCGAATAACTTCTCATCTGCTGACTGATGTCATGTTTGTGGGAAACAATCATGCGGATGGATGTGCGGTGGATCAATGGATGTACATTCCTTTTCACAGTGTCATATTTTTCAGTCAGTGATGGATGTGTTTCTGTTGCTGCCCCAGGCGATGGTGGAGACGGTGAATAATCTGCTGCAGCCACGAGCCCAGTCCGCCTGGAGAGGCCTGTCCACCAGCGAGCAGCTACATTCTGCCACGCTTCTGCTGGACACCGTGGAGACTGGAGCCTTCATGCTCGCTGACAACCTCCTCAAGACGGACACCGTGCAGGAGACAACAGAACACATCCGTGAGTCGAACATTGTTTCCTGACTCAGGCTGAGAGTTGGCTTTCCACATGCCCCTGAAGGTTCTAACTTTGTGATAACACCTGCATGAGGAGGGTTTAACCCGACTCCATTGAGCAGTCATGTATCAGACAGCCACGGTCAAATGTGAAAACTTGCAAAGTCTTTGAAAAACTTTTGGTGTCGGAAAATTGTGTCAGTGTGAGAGAAGCAGAGCTGGAACTTTTCAGGAAACTTTAAAGCGGCCATTGAAAAACATTGATTCATTATTTATGGGGTATTTTTTCAGTCCTCGCTGATTTTTGCGAAACTGAACGGTTTGAATGTGACGAGCTATTATCACTTTCGCCAGTCTTCTGAAGTAGAAATCACTGAAGCCGTTCCAAAACCGTAGCAACCACACAAGCATCCTTCAGTCAATCACGCCCCGTTCCCTTGCTTCGTGAATTGGACCGAGCGGATATGAAATTGTTCCTTTTGTGCTGTCATAAGAATGACAAAAATTGATTTGTTTGATTGGAGTGTATTAAAAAAAAAAAACACCATGGTGGAAACGTGAGTATTGAGGCGTGAAAGAAGAATGTTGCACCGTAGATTCTGAGGACTTGAATCATGGTGGCAGGATTCTAATCCCCCACAACAATCCCTCTCAAATGTCATGCCATTTTCAGGTGTGTAGTCTGTGTGGGAGCAGTGAGGCCTTAAACCCACACCCCAGCAGTAATACAATTTTGGATTCCAAATTTCTCCAGGCACTGAAAGCTCGCAGTTAAGCTACCTATCGATCATTGGGTTTTTGGCAGTGCAAAATAACAGCTGTGACTCAGCGCAGTTATACCACACGCAGCCATATGTCGTCATTGACAGCCTCATTCATATAAACTGCCTTTTAAAGTGACATGCGTCACAGTGTTTTACCCACATTGATCATTTCATTTCAGAGGGGCTCAGACCTTGATACATGTGATTCTGCCCATAGATGTGTGGCATTATTCTGCTGAATGTATCCTGAGAGAACACTAAACTGGATGTAGGTTGAGTTTGCTCTTCTGGGGGAATGTGGAGACATTTCTCAGGAGACATGGTCTCTCAATGAAGGCATCACTGAACCGTCCTCACTAGATAGTGAAGCCATCTCAACTACTGATTCAGAGGGGCAGCGTTTCTACTCCGAGCCTCCCATGAGCTTCTGGTTCTATTTTGAGGTCCTACCCCCCCGGTGGCGACTTGTGTCCTCCTTGACAGAGATGGGCCACGTGCGGCCTTTCCCTGCGTTCATGCCCTCAGGATGTCAGAGCAAAAGTACAATTTTCTTCTTTTTCCTTTTTATCTCTCAATTGCATTGTTTTAACGAGTAATGCACATTTTTAGCTATTTTTTGTCCCTTGAATTAATTTTAAAATCGAGGAAATACCTTGGAATAAAGTCAGTTTTGACATCATATTTTCATCGTTGCTTTGTTTTGTTTGCCAAAATATTCATAAGCAGGAAAGATCTTCCATTATTTATCATTTTTATTGAGAATCTATGCAGAAGATTAATTAATATAAGATAAAATATGTATTTTGAGCATAGTACAGTATGTTGTCATGTAATTTCACTTTTCCCTTTCCTATACTATTTAAGTCACAAGATTCAAATTTCATTTAATATTATTTTCTTCTGACCATCTGTCTTTTGGCAGGTAAGTTGAATTGTCCAACCCTGCTCCAAGGCCACTGTGCTGTTTGACAGCAGATCAGTGTGTCGTGGAAAGCTTCGGCTCTTTTTTGTTCAGCAAGACCGGCTCCTGGCTGAAGATGCTGCTTTGAATCACTGCGCTGCAGCGTCTCAAATTTGTCTTTGTCCCATCAAAATAGCCGCGATTCCAACTGACTTGTTCAGTGGCGTTGTCAATAAAGGACAAAAGAAACACCAACAAGATCTGATCTGATTCAAAGCTATTGAAGTCTGGTCGTTTTTCCATCCTAGAAAGCCAAAATCAATTGGCAAACCGCTTTGTTTGCTGTTAAATAAGCTGCAATTTGTTTAGTGAGTGTCATCTCTCCTCCTCCTCCTCAAGTCGCCAGGCAGGGTGTCCACTGAGAGGCGCCAGTCCCGCCACTGAAATCCGAGGCAAAGCAACAGTGGCTGGTTCAAACTCAAGGAAAACATTTTGGCTGAAAGAGCGTAGAATCAAAACACTTGAGTCAGCCATCTTGCCTGGAACCTTTCCAGCAATTTCTTTTTTTAAGCTTCCATGCTTGACTTTCACTTGTGCAGTGAGTGACGCCACAACCCTGGTGCACTTTCAGGCAGCTTCAGTGCCTTTAAAGGTTTCATGAGAAGCCTCTCTGACAGAAAATCGTGGAAAAGATTTTACGCATTTCAAACTGCCACGTGTATATTTTTTGAATTTTTTGCTCTGTGAGTATTCTTTATTTTCAAAATTGCGAGCTCAGTGTATCTTATTTACATAATATGCTTTATTTACAGCCTCTTGGGAATATTCATCAAAGACAATATTAAAATTATTGCGCTGCAAAATCCGCAGAGGCACATCCACACGTGTTGGAAAAAAGACCTTGAGGCCTTGCCTTTTATTTATTTATTTGTTATTCTTTTCTCCGTTTGGTACTTTAGAATGAAACTGACAAAGCATTACAGACCTTGTTGCCATGGTGTTTTGCACCATCTTTTCCTCTCTCCAGCTCATTTTCATCATCGCTCACCGATCATCTCATTAGTCGCCCTCTTTTTAAGGTAAAAGTGTCCAAATTAGACCTTGTGTTGACGCAAAGGAGTTTAATGAACAACCTACGTGGCGACATTCACCCGTCTTTGGTCGCGTCTAATGTCCAAGCCACCTTGAATTTCCACCGCCAACGTGTCGATATGTTTGAAGCAACAGAAGAGATGTGGCTCTGGTTCACTTTCCTGCCCCTTCACTCGGCTACTGTAGCCACGAACACCAAGACCATCCCAGGGAACATCTCTTTTCATGCTTCATTTTCCTATTGTCATAAAGATATGTCTTAGTAGACTAGAATGACTGCATTCTATGGCTCGCACTTTACACTGTAATGACTGATTATTAACAATAAACAAAGAATTCTTGGGGTTATTAATGGTAAATTTGTGTAATCTGAAGTGTTGGCCTCCAAGAGAGTGAACTTGTTACCCTACGCAGTCCAGAAAGAAGGTAATAGATGACTCAAAAGTGAGCTGATGTGTGCGTTTGTGTACTTGTATCGCTATCTTTGTGGGGATACATTCTTGGAAACACACCTACTTGTGAGGACATTTTTGTTTTGTGAGGACATTTTTGCCGGTCCCCACAAGTCAAAGCCTCGATTTGAGGATAGAGACGTCATTGGGCCTTAGTAATTCGGTTAAGAGCCGTGGTTAAGTTTAGCCTTTTTTTGTGGATAGTTAGGTTTTCGGTGATAGTCTGGCGAAAACATGGCAATGAGAGGTCCCCACAAGGGTGGAGCTATGAACATGCGTGTGTGTGTGTGTGGTTGTCATCTCAGACATTTTGAATTTACATGCACTTGTATTTTTTCACTCATTTGGATGTTATTTTAAGGCTTTCTTGAAAACCTTTTTGTCATTTTTGTCATCGGTTTTAATGATCCCTCTCTCTTAAACATCAATTTTTGTCAATTTATCATGTTTTCATTCGATGTTTTCTATGTAAAATATGGTCTTACTGGCACTGGAAAAGGAAAGTAGCACTTTCTTTTATTGGCCTTTCTTTTCCTTTTCAATCGACAATTTTCCCCCCATTGATAAAACTGACAGCCATTGAAAGGAAAAGTCATGACAGACTTTCAGGGCACCGCATGATGAGCCGGGTCGTTCAGCTATCCTCATGTGAACGTGATGAGTAAAGAGCGAAGGAGTGTGTGCTCGAGGGTGATAGTGCTGGCGGAATGTCAGATGATGCTTTCAGGGTTATTTTAGCTCACGTTCACTTCAGTAAGCAATGAAATCATGGTCTTTCACACGAGACAGCCATTACAGATTCAGACTACAGTCGGTTGCAACAATGTGTGTGAGGACCAGAGTTCTTCACCAGCCTACACAAAATTGAATTTGCATAATTTCCACCAAGATGCACCACGTGTGGTTACATAAACGGGAAATTTAGGTTACCACATTTCTGTAGAACTTAAAAGGGGGACTAATCTTTTGGTGGAAAATGTTGTCAGTGCAGTACTCTCCTCTATTTTCTGTTAATCTTCCCTCCTAGCTAATCCAGCGGGCAGATCCGCCATGATTATCTCTTCCTTTATTCATAACTGGCCTGATACCGCCTCTCATCTCACTTTCTCTTCTATCTTTTTCTCCCTTGCTGTTTTTCACTCCCCTCTGAATTTTGCTTCTCCAAGGAAGAACAGCATAATCCCTCCCGAGATTGTGGCTGATATATCGCAGATTGTATTTTTTTCTTTGCTCAATGAGGAATTTTAGGTGCATTGCATGATTCTTTTTTCTTTAAAAAGTGTGTTTTGCTGCCTAAAAAAAGAGGTGAATGAAAATTAAAAAACAGCAGTCGTCGCTGAGGAGGAAGGGAAGATGATGCTTTCTCCAAAGCATCTGCAGAAGAGCCATAGACTTGCATGAATGAGTCTTTGTGGCAGGTGCACACTAGTGTCAGGGTCAAACAGCTACCCTTGTTTTGGCCTTACTTTTCAGAACCCCGCTGTTGACCCCAGTACATGGAACCTGAAAGCTTGGTGTGTGGCTGCAACCTGCAAACCCGCAACCACCGTTGCATGTCGTATTTGTCAGTCACGTCTGCAAAATGTGTCGGCTGTATGCACATGTTTCATTGCAGGTGCCTTCAACATAAACGTCTGTTACTGTATGTCTCCTTGTCATCAAAAGTTGTATTAGATGGAAACAAATACTTAGGAACATTCCAGTGCAACATGTCATTTTGCCATTGTATTGTTTACTCCCACCTGACGATAGCAACCTCCCACTTCAGTTCCCCTTAATATGAGCTGGTTCTAAAGAGAGCATGAGGTTCTTAGAGTCCAGAACAGCACCGATGCTAGAACCAGAACAGCGCTGTGTGAAAGGCTGCAATGATTGTTTAAGCAATTCCAGTAGCTGGGGTTTCACTACGTGGGAGAAGCACTCACTTTATAATGTGCGTGTGGCTGCTGTCGCTGAGTTGCAGACAGATTCTGATACCAAATTGAGCGGTTACCTTTGTGTTTTCAGTAATCCATTCGAAGGGATGTTTTGAGTCCAATTTCAGTGTGAGGGAACAAAGTTGTCAAACTCAGTTCAATGACATGTTTCACAGCCACAAAATCTGGTGAGATTTACATGAATCCTATGTACAGTAATGTTATATCCCCAAGGCTTTTTATGGAATGTCTAATTCCCAATTGCAGATTACTAAAGTCGCTCGTCTGTTCCAGGTCTGGGCTAAAATGTCTGTTTCTGTTTCCTTCCTGATGTCCCTGGGTCAAGCTAAGTAAATCAGTATAGGGCTTATGACATGCTTGTTACTGTCGAAGTGACTTCAGGACTTGTGTAACATGGAGACCAAGGGTGGGCAATTGAATATAGCATTATGTGGGTTAGGGCTGGTGTGGACAGTGACCACGCCCCCCCTCAATGCAGAGCTATGGCAGAGACGTGTCTACTTGATTTCACATAGTTATGATCGGAATTAAGAGTGTGGCTGAATAACACACCCTCCCATTGGTACAATGATTGTTGATTTGGAGCGATGTGACTGTCATCGCAGGCAGATGTGGAAGTGAGAGAGTGAGAAACATGTCGCAGTCATATCACCAATATTCAACTCAAACGCGGTCTGTATTGTGTTTGGATACAGACTGTGTCATTAATGCTGTAGTTACCTACCTCGCTCATGGTTACAAGTTCCTTTTGAGTCCAAAAACACTGCGGTAACTTCACCGTTCTCTGGTCTGCCATAGCAGGAGCTTCATGTATTTCCATCTGTGAACAACCAAGTGCAGACAGGACGGTGCACATCAGCTTGTTTGGACTGGATGGGAAGTGAGGCCATGGCTGCGAGTGATTTTAGCCTCCGAGTGTGGACTTTATATGGCGTTTAAAAATGTAGTGACCCGTCGTGGGCTGAAGGTGTCATCCTGACCAATCACAGCAGAGTGGGCGGGGTTGGGGAGAATGAGAGCTCTGTAGTTCCTGGGAAACTAAGCATTTTTGAGGTGCGTGGCTATGTACATTTTCTTATGTAAATATTTCAAATCATACAGAGTTATGTGCAAACAGACACAGAATGATATGTTGAATGTGGTTCCAATATAATTTTTAAAGACACTCAAATGCCAGTGAGATAATGCAAAAAAGGGAACATGTGAAGAAACAGGAGCAGAGTCAATGGGACATTTGACCGCCGTCATCAGTTTCACACTGATCACATGAGGGCCGGATCACCTACATGGGGTCCCGGAGGTTACCTAGCACTGAGAGGAAAAGTGTAAATAGTGTTCTTGTTCAAAGCCAAACACTGATCTCAAAGATAACACCGTGAGAACAGCGTGAGTGTGATCATGGTAATGAACAAGTGTGTTTCTAAGGAGGATTGTCATGACAAAGAGACATTAATTAGATTAGGCTCAGCGTGCTTCGATGTCCCGCCGCCTTCAATGAGTGTGAATGGGAGTTGTGTGAAAAAAGGATTTTAATGATCACTCTGTTAGCGCGCAACACTTAACCCGCATTATTCTCAAGAATGCTATTATTTTGAAAGCCATGCCGTTGAATGGGCCTCTCTTGTTGTCCCAGAGCTTTTTACCTCCCGTCTTGTTGTGCGCGCTGAAAAAACACAACAGCTTGTCATCACATTTCTTCTCCTGTGCTCGGCGTCCGACTCTCACTGTAACAGCCCATTTCCTATTTCTCATCCATTTCGCTTCTCCGACCCACGTTTCCTTTTATCTGCTTCCTCCTCTCAGCCCTGTCCTTCTCACTCCGCCACGGCCCCCACCCCTCTCATTTCCATCTCAGTTGGTCTTTGTCTTTAAACAGAGAGACGGTTTTATCATGAAAGCAGCGCCTTAATCGTCGAATCACTCAGATGTGTAAGATTGCAACGCTCCAAGGGTATAATTATGCGTTAATTAGGAACTTTATCTACTATATTACAATGTGATAATCGGCGAGTACAATTAAACTTGGCTGTTCAAATATTGTTACTTCAAGGATTCAAGGTTTTCCAATATTCCTGTGGATGTTCATTTTTATTTTTTCATTCGACCTCCAATACAGCCCTTTTTACGCGCACACATCCACAAACAAGTGCCGTATGTATTTATATCCTCTGCCATAACCCTTTCCCCAGCCTCTCCCACTAAACCTAACCATCCAAAACACATGGCTCACCTTAACCAGGACTCTGACCCAAACTTAAACCCCATTATGATGACCCAGTTATTTTTAAAATTAAGACATGCACACGCTCACAGATGCTATACATGATACATTGAAAAGGTTTTGCATAAGCTGTACAGTAGGTACAATTGCAACCATGGCTTCCACCATAGCAAAGAGCTCTGATCTCACTGTTCCTCCTTGACTTGGCTGCCTTGACCGCACGAGCCAGGAAAGTGACAGCTTTCACTTGCGTTCGGCTGGATGTAATCTGAAGCCTGTATCAGTGTGGGAAAATATTGTGGAATTCCTTTTCTTGTACTCATGTGTGCCGACACTCCCTTCATTTGTTGAATGACTCCCTTTAAAATCGGACCTGTTGTTAGTTGGAGTGCCGTGTCTCCGTCAAAGGCAAAGATGTCAATATACCAGCACGTCATCCATCTCTCTATTCTTGCCCTTACTTGTCACAGAGAGGAACTAAAATAATTCAAGCGGTGTCTGGGAATGACCAAGTGGGAAGGGGTCCTGGGCAGATCTGCTGAAATGGCTCTCAGTTATCCAGGGCTTGCCTCAGTATTTCCTCAGAGGAGCTGGACAAAGGGAAGTCGTGTGGACCCGGCCTTGGATGTGTGTCTCCTGTGTTTGTCTGGAATATTATTGATATTATTGTTATGATATGAAGTCCCTCAAGATCTCTTCAGAGGGGCCCAGACGTGTAAACAGTGTTTTGAACTCAGGATCTCATGGCTCCTGAGCGTTCCAGGCCTTTATAGGTTGAACAGCCCGCCATGATTAAACTCAATACTTGGACTGATTACAAAAATGCTTTCAATATTTCTTCAAGGGTATTTACAGAATACCTCGAGGACCCCGATGATTCTAGCGAAGTGCTTTATGTCGAGAGATTTTATCATCATAAAACCTGGAGAATTTCACTGCTCAGCCCTTAAACATGGGAGAATGGCAAATGCATTTGTGGGGGAAAATAAACCCAAGTATGAAATGACTGAAGCAATCCTGTTCCCTTGGAAGTGCTGTAGTTAAGAAGAAAAGGTCCCCAGGCTGGATGAGGCTATCAACACTGTCTCATGTTCTCCTCCGATTGTATCTCAGGGTGTATTTGTGCAGGTTATAAAGACCTTTGCTTTGGCTAGAAATGGGAATTTAAATGTAGGTGCAATACGAATATAAAGAAGCATAAATGTTAACAAGCAAAAGGAAGTGTGACATGAGATTATATTACATTAATATATATATATAAATTAAGGACAATTTGAGGGTGTTTGTTACGCTTATAAAGTGATTCTGTCTAAAGCTTTGGCTTCAGTGCAAAGAAATGTGTTAATGAACCAGGGTATGCAAATGGAAGTACAAACTGCAGATATTTCATATGTAAATATTATTAGAGTTATACAGAAGTTACATTCCCAGCCTTGGGACTCTCTGGCTTTTCAGTATTTCTCATGGAAAAAGCGGGAGGCAAAGTCACTGCTTTTTAATTGAAGAATAAAGGTTACTGAAACACATTAATAATTGTGCAAAATATCAGGTCTCTGTCAATAATGGACCATCTACCTGTTTCTCCATTATACACACCTCTCCTTCCTGACCACCGGGGCTCGCCATCTTCTGACTCTGACGGTGTGAGACTAGAAAATGTGTCAGTTCAAAATATTGCGTGTGCCTTCTGTTGTCACAGGTGTGATCTGTCAGAGAAGGTCTGGTGCTACGTTTGAGAACATCGATTCAACTGAAATATTAGCCTGTTTGTTCGTGTTGTTGCCAACGTTGACTGAAGATCGACAGGCCTGTTTGTAGCAAGCTAACCTGTTCTGACAGTTCCTGCTGAGTGTTGTCTATTTTAACCTTAATTTATTTTCATTTGATTTGTTGTTTAATGTCAAATGGTTTAAATAACAGTAGTTTCAATGGTCTTGAAAACAAGTTTTATTGATATAGTTTTACATAGTTTCGGCTCAAACCTGGTCAGGCTAGGAAAGTTCTTGTTGTTGTTAATATTGTACCAATTTATTATCCTTTTTCCCAAGGAATTAGTTCCCTCATTTCATTGAGGGAAGTGTTTGATGCATGATGAAGCTGACGTGACGTAAGGTGAACTGACGTGTCCGTGGTCTGTTTCAGAGCTGGAAGTGGCCAGGCTGAGCACAGATGGCAACCTCGCCGACTTGTATTTCCCTCAGTCAGAACTACATGGAAACTCCATCCAGCTATCAGCCAGCACTCTCAAACAGCACGGCAAAAATGGTGTGAAGGAAATCTCTCCTCTCTTTTTTTTCTCATTCTCTTTGCTGTGAAAGTCCCATCTCTCCGGCTCTTTGACGTTCCTCATTGAGTCAATAACACTCAGAAATGTTCTGCTTCTTTCTCTTAAAGGTGAGATCAGGATGGCCTTTGTGCTGTACAGAAACCTGGGAGCCTATTTGTCCACAGAGAATGCCAGCGTCAAGCTTGGCCACGACGCTCTGTACCCCAACTACTCTGTGATTGTTAACTCCCCAGTCATCACAGTGTCCATCAACAAGGAGAGTAACAAGGTCTACCTGTCGGAGCCGGTGGTTTTCACAGTCAAACATTTACAGGTAAGCAGGGCACCTGGCTCCTGGTCCTCTTTGAGGTTCCGTCCTGAAGCAAGTCGGTTCGGAATGAAAGTGAAGGACTCCTCTAACCAAGGTCAATGGGAAATGTGCTATTAACATTTTCTGAATTGTGGATCATGAAAAAGATTATTTTAATGCACTTCATCTTATGCACGCAGAGAACTTTTGCTCGTGCTTTACGTGCACGTGACACACTTTCAAATATCTGCTCGTAATGACTTCTTCTGTGGTTGAATTCTGTTCACAAACTGAATCACACAGACGCATGCACAACAAAAAGAAATAAAAAAAATAACGTAATGAACTTCACCTCCAGTACTGGATTATTGTTTTAGCTAAGGAGAAGGCGTTCAACACAGCCAAGTGAGCTGAAAAGAAGTTAAGATGATTGCTCAGCAATTGATGAATAAATGAGAAGCACTGACGCCCCATTTACCATTTCCCGAGTGTTTAGATAAAGGCAGACATCTCTTGGCCGCTCGTTTTCACAGAAACTGTTTTTCTCACTGAAGTGGGTTCCTCTGAAAATCTGGGACCAAAGTGGAGATTTCTGGGAAAGTTTTTGTCTTGCCATGTAAACCTTGAAAAACAGAGTTTTAGGTTCTGTTATGCGCCAGACAGTGTGGAATCATTGGAGCACCCCTTGTTTACGGTGGAGTTTGTTTGGCTGGTCATCATGTTAGAACCGTCCTCTCCACGCAGTATGTGTTTACATGGACTGAAGAGGAGCGCTGCTGACATCACCGGAGCATTAGTGAAGCACTGAGTCACACACAAAAACAAACTGTTATAGTGAGCGATGTTGTTTTCATTACCAGAATCCCTGTCCAAAAATCAATAAAGAAAGCTTCCTTGTTTAAATAGTGGCTATCAGGGATCGCTCAGTTCTGTGTGTGACTCTTCCATCATTTCATCTGAATGTATATACGTATGTATTTGGGTTACAAATACATTAGAAACTACATGCTGTTGAAGTGGGGCTCATCCATATGTCACTACAAATGCAGTAAGTAACCCAACATTGCCATCTTAGGTTCATATAAATGCAAAAGATCTAGTGTTTGCAGTGTTATTTTTCAACATGTTGGGGGGAATAGTTGTATATCAGAATGGTTTCCTATGTGTAAACATGGCGTCAGACGGCAGATTGCGTTCACCGAGGCGCTTATTTTATCTGACAGCCATGATTCAAGAAGGTCACGTGACTTTGAAAAGTGAAATCGAGCTCGACTGTCGAGAGGGGAAGGCCAGCATCCTACCGACCTCACCACCAGTGGTGTTAGCTTGACTGTATTTGCACACCCCCAGACCTTCAGTGGTATTATCTTACAAGGCTGAGTCGATGTTGAAGGAACAATAACCACAGGTTTTGCATCCATGCTGCGTTGTAAAAAGCCAGCTCGCGTATACTAAAGGCACAATCGTGATACATGCTATTTTTATCGACTTTACTTTGTATTTTTTCCGGCCCTTCAACTCCAGATATACCAGTCGCTGTGGATAAGCAATAGTTTCCTGTTCTGGCTTTAATTTCTCCGATAAGTGAAGTAGAAATGCCAACCCAGTTTGTGATCCAGCCGGTCGGCAGCCAAAAAAAATCTTCCTCTCAGTCTCGCTTGGTCATTTGGACAGTAGCTGTCCCAGTGCAACACACACAGATCCGTCAGTTTACACAACACGAGCAGCTTCTCGCGCCTATTCATTGCCGCCACCTCCTGCTACGTCTCCATGTTTATTTGTTGCTGCTCCCTGTCATTCTGTCCCTTCTGTTTGCTGCATTGTTGTTGTTGTGTGTTTGACTGCCTCTCTGTGTGTCTTCCTTCCTATCACATTTTCCCCACCAAATCCTCCCACATTGTCTCACTATTTTTGGCTTCTTTCACCACTCCAACCTCCCACCTCCCGATGACTAAGTAACCATGCTCTAGCAGCGCCCGCTTTATGGCTCATTTTTAAATGTATTCGACTTGTGCGAAGTTTCTCTCACCTCCTTCTCTTTCTCCTTCCTTGCCCTCAGCATTCGGAAGAAAACTTCAATCCCAACTGTTCGTTCTGGAGCTACTCCAAACGCACCATGACTGGATTCTGGTCGACGCAGGACTGTCGTCTGTTGGGCACCAATCGGACACACACCAGCTGCTCCTGCACCCACCTCACCAGCTTTGCAGTTCTCATGGCTCATGTGGAAGTCAAGGTATGGGTTACCTGGTTCAGAAAGTTTCTTGTGAGATTTCATGCTCAGGGTCGTGAGGCTTTAGAAGGGAACCATGACACTGAACACAACATCTGGATTACAGATTGCATCCCCTGGTGAAGTTGCGATGTTCCCAGTCCTACATGAAAGTGAACCATCTGTTTTTTGTGCCTGGTGATGCATTAAAATGGAGTTGAAGGTCTATGACACACTCTTTTTCTGACAGTAATACATAACATAACACAGATACAAGCATAAATAGGAATGAAATAATGTTGGAAAAGGAAGTACAGGAGAGTTATTATTATTCTTATATGTGCTTATTGATGTTATCCCTTGTATCTCTTATACCTTATATCAATTTTGACAGTATGATAAACTGGGAGACTTTATCGTGCCACCATACCCTTCCAAAGTGTCCAAAGCCTTGTGTATTGTAGCCTGAATTAAGTCTGTACTATACCTGTATTAGGACTGTGTATTGGCAGGTATCTTTCGATATGATACGCATCCTGATACTGGAGTGGTGATACGATACAGTATGATATGTTGCGAGTTATTGTCATACTTGTTAACAAGAGCCATAATTTGGCTCTTAATTGCTATGAAGTAAGTCCAGTTTGACTCACAGTTACATTTTGCAGTCGCACGTGCAGTGTCATATCCACATATGGATGTATTAAATGTCTATTGTGATATTTCAGAAAACATATCGAAACAATAGAATCACGACAACTGATCATGTCAATATTCTCTTACACCCATAACCTGTATTGTGCAGTGTATATATAGTATATATATATGTATATATCAAGTACAACCTGAACTGTACAGATCAGATGTAGCCATGATACAATCTGACATCTGAAAAGTTGCTCTAGTGCCATTATACATCATTCAATGGACTGGTGGGTGAAAGCCGAATTGTTCTGCCGTGTGTAGGATAAGTCATTCGTCATACTTTTTTTGTTGTTATATCAATGATATAGCACTAATCGGATCTGATTTTGTGTGTGACTGGCTTCTTCTTTTTTTGGCCCCTGGGCTACAGGCTTCAACTTCAGGCGCATTTTGGCGTGAGCTTTCAATTTGCTCCATAGTGAGAGTTTGTGCTGTGGATTGACCACAGCACCTCTGTGTGTATAGCACTGATGTGGCTGCCAGGTTGTGGTATTCTGATGGATAGAGGCGAGAGTCACACACAGTAGTGGGTTGGCTGTAGTAATGTGATACAAGCCTCACCAACACGCAGGCATTATTAAAAACAGAAAAAAAAACGTGTTTTTTAACGCTAGTTAAACATACAAAGTAGCGTTGTGTACTGTTTGAAGACAATTTGATCCGTGTGTGGATGCATGGGGCACGGTAAAGTTTTCTGAGGAATCCTATTGTACTGTCGGTCCCGTGACATGGAGCTCACATCACTGTGGCTAAGTCAGGGGCTTGGCTGCTGGCTCACGGCAAAGGTTCAGTTCCTTGTCTCAAAGTGGCGACTGGTGACCATCCTGGCATCAGGTAGTCAGTATGGCAGTAGGCCGGATTAGCAGGGAGCGCTCTAGCGAACCATCCGGATTCCGGATTGCTACAACCAGGTTACTGATGCACAAGCTCTTCCCACCATTCTTGTTTATTGCAACATAGGCAATAGTATTGGGTAAAAAAACAAAAGACAAAAGGAGTATCTTGACGGCGATGTGCGCTCTCTTTAGTTTCTTTCTGTTGTTGAAATATACCTGAGGTGAGTCTCTGATATCTGGTAAAGCACCCATCAAGAGTTTCCACCCTTATTTTCGCTGAATATGATTGCTCTGTATTTTTTTATTGTCAATACACTGTAAGGTAATAATAATGCATATCAGGTGATCATATATGGCCCATTGTGTTGAGTGCTTTTTGTATAATTTTAATGTACTTTTCTCCGACTATAAACTTTTTCTATTTCATTGAATCAACCTATTTTTTTTTAACATGCAAATTTTCGGGAATGTTTCGAGTTTTGTTTCACCGTGCGGTTGTGTGTCGTCTGTTGTTGATCTTGCCATTCTCTCTCGCACACACAGAAAGCGGACAGCATGCACGACCTGCTGCTGGACGTGATCACATGGGTCGGGATCCTGCTGTCGCTGGTCTGCCTGCTCATCTGCATCTTCACCTTTTGCTTCTTCCGTGGGCTGCAGAGTGACCGCAATACCATTCATAAGAACCTCTGCATCAGCCTCTTTATTGCTGAGTCACTCTTCCTGGTGGGGATCAACAGGGCGGATCAACCGGTGAGCTTCATGTTGTGTGTGTGAGTCTCTGTGCGGTGCACATCCATGTGAGGTGCGTGAGGATCTTTGCATCCTCTGCATATGTTACACTCTCTTTCAGCTTTGCTAATTGTATTTAATAAGTGGTTTGATATAAGTCATCCATTATCAACCGCAGCAATTAGTAATGTTTACAGTGAGATTTCCCCAGTGAATGATCAGTTAAACTCATCACGTCATAATAATAATAATTGACAGGTTGTATATTGAACAGTTAACATCCAATGAATTGATTTAGCTCTCCATTTTTTGTTGTTTAGTTCTGGGTTTTTTTTGGTTGTTTTGTGGAAAGCCCATTGCACATGGTTCCACTGTGTAATCCACTATTGAATAATTGAAATACAGATGTTTTTCCCGGAAAGTTAATTGAGTATCACATTTTTAAACAGGTTGATTTAAAATATTTACATCCATCGATGCAGTATTTTTGAAATGAAATCATTTTTCTACACAGCATATTGTGCCGTTCGATTTTTCAGTGTGACTTACCACCGGCTGTTGTTCCTGCCGACAAGTCAAGCATTCATTTCTAAAGTGCTGTTTGTTAAGAAGGGCTTGTGTGTTTGTCGGTGCAGCTGGGATTGTTCTTCTGCTTCATGCGTGCTGCTGTGGAATTTATTATCTTACTAATTACTTGTGACCATGTGCGACCTCCATTTACGTTGTAGCGTGTTGCCAGTTAATCCATTAAGACCTGCAGGAAATCTAAATGACTTTGCATAAGCAGCCATTATACCTGTATCCTGTGTGTGTGTGTGTGTTTGTATGTGCGTAATCGGCACTGTGCAATCCGAAAAAAAAAAAAATGGAAATGCATGACTCCCTTTCTCCCCAACCTCATTGTCTTTTGGAGATAGTGCAGTTGTCTTCCTCCCCTCCTCCCCCCAAGTCACCGGCTCCAGAGCAGTTGTTTGATCTGGACTTTGCCTTGTTCGACAGTTTTCTTCACATTTAAACCACCGCTGGTGTGTTGGTGATAATGTGTCTGACTCACGTTCACTCAGCCTTCACTCAGATGTGAACTGGGCAGGTTACCCCCTGAATAAGATAATAAAAGGGCTTTTTTTTCGCATGTTTAAACTTAGCTAGTCACTTGGAGTTTGGTCTGCTTGCTTCCCTTGTTATTTGACTGGCTGATCTTTTTCTTCGTTGCTTCATACAGCCATGTCTGTTGCTTGGTTGGTATGGATTTTGTTGGTAAGTGGGTTTTGACTGGAGACTTGGTGGTTTACCAGTGAGCCGTTTTTTGGATCGCATGCTTGGCTCATTGTGCAGTCCAGTCAGGTTAGTGTGTTGGTCAGGCTTGTCTGCAAGTTATTTTTCTGTTGCATTTCCTCACTTTGAAGGGATTAAATTTGTGTCACTCATGCTTCCATCTTCGTGTTTGCACGTCAATAATGATAGGTCTGCTTTGAATCTTCAATCTCTCTGAGTTCAAAATCATCTCTTTAGTCATGAATAAATAAATGAGTTGTGTCATTAATTTTATGACTCTACACTAACAATGCACTAGAATGTGGCTCGGCTTTTGAAAGGGTAAATGAGAGCGAACTCCAATGCTTAGAGCAAAGAAACAGCAGTTGAGAGCAGGAAATAACATTAAATTACTGGCCTGCTTTGATGAATGATGACAAGTACTTTCATTTTTTTTTGTCATTATTTTGCGTCGGGAATGTGACGGAAAAATGAAATGCTTTTTCAGTTCATTGTTTTTCAATTGGCTTTTAAGTGTCCCACTCGCTCCACACCCCCTTGTTTATCAATCTTTTCATATTGTCCATGTGTGGTCCAAATAGTCTCCTTTCTCATCGACTCACAAGCAGCACCTGGCATTAAAGTGAGGCCAGTTGACGCTTACATGTCTCATTTATATTTTAAGACTTGTGAAAAGACGCGAAGGAGTTAGTCTGTTGGAGACGTTCTGTCCCCTATAATTGCTGTCATGATATGCTATAACTGCGAGCCTCTCCTCTTCCCGCTTTTATTCTTCATCTTCCCCACTTTTGGCGGCTCGCTGTTTAATCCTTCCATTATTTTTCCTTTTGATGTCAACTCTGCTTATATGTTGCTCTTGCATTGTGTTATTGTTGCAAAGGCTGCCTCAGGTCTTTTCTAGCAGCTCTCCGTATGCTTGAAAAATATGCCTCAAGACTCATCTATGTCATCACATGGTCTGAGGTGAGGGTTGTCAGCCTCTCTATGGTTCACAGTATATATGTTGTGGGTTTTTTTTTTCTTCCTTTGCCCTTATGTACATTATATTGAGCAACTCTTGGGGGCAGATTCAGTCAGATCCTCTGAGTCTGTGTACTAAATACCTTGCACTGTGTTGTGTGGAACCACGGTATGGGTTCGATAACAATGAACAATAGCTCTAAAACAATGCTATTTCACGCTTCAGTCTTGAAAATTAAAGACAGACTAACAGCGATGGACAAGATTACTAGTGCTGCATATCTGTTTCTGGGTAAAAAGAGGGTGAGTCAAGCTCAACAGTGCTGCCCAAGTTCTTTCAAACCTAAAATCACCTAGGTGTAAATAAATCAATAAATGACTTGTGTCATTAATTTTATAAATCTCCTGTAACAATGCACTAGAATGTGGCTCAGCTTGTGAAAAGGGTGTCTTTTTTGGGGTCCTGATAGCGCTCACGTGGTTGTACCCGAATAGAGTGGGATGAAAGATTGTAGATGACAGCGCTGCCCAAGTTCTTTCACACCCGAGTCAAGCAAGAGCTTCAGTCAATTGTAGGCCAAGAACTCCGGCTCCGCCTACTTTTTCTTCTGTTGCATCTGAACATAGGTCTGTGATGTCGCAGGCGCTCAAGCACTCAAACAATTTAGCTCAGAGTTTTTCAGACCGGAGCACTTTGTAATTGCACATTAATTGCTATAATTGTTATAAAGAGAGTAAATACTTTTTATGAATACACAAATACCTCCACCTCCACACACCACATTGACTATCATATTTTTTGAGTTATTTCTCTTTTTTTCTGTTACTATCATATAAGTTATTTTCCAAAATATATGATTCAACTTCAGGTTTTTGGTAAAGAATATTAAAGGAAATTAAAATAGCGAAAATGAATACTATCAGAACCCATGTATCGGGTCCAAAAGCACGTCATTCACCAGACTTTGCTCTGCTATTATCAGACGTGGCAGGATTCAGTTCAGTGCTGTAATGCTCTTCGCTATGACATTTGTCATCCCAGAAAAAATACAGATACTTGAAGGATGCTGTTGTGCACTTCAGCTCACCAACAGTACGCAGCCCACCATCTGTGCCAGTCCATAATAGACTCCTTTGCACATGCAAAACAACCACATAGCTGGTGGTAACACGACTAATTTCTCCTTCCAGAAACCGGATAATAATTTATTAATACTCCAAGATTCATTGCAGAAAAGTACAAGTGAGGCTAAGTGAGAGATGAGCATTGGCTGTTGTAAAAAAAAGAGCAAAAAATGATGAAGAATGAAGCAAAGAACACTTGTAAATAAGCCAAAGATTGTAGCTTTCGCTGGCCAATGTGTTAAGAGTCTTAACACATTGGTCACGCTTGAAAGCACAAAGATGGTGCAACCTGAAAAATAGAGCACAGCAATGCATGGTGACCTATTGTTTATTTAGTGTGTAGTAAGGCAGCCATGACGTTTTCATCCTGTCGAGACTGTACCAAACCTACCCTTTTTGAAATGAGATGATCTCAGTGTTTGCTGAAACAGTGGAAAAATGCTATGAAAAGTTCCTTTTTTTCAATTCACACTTTGTTACCCCCCCAAAAATGAACTGCTGTAGTGAGGAACAGCAAACAAACCACAGCTAATTGGCTAAGTTTGGTGTTTTAATTCAGTTGTTTTTCTTACTTTCCAGATTGCCTGCGCAGTCTTCGCAGCTTTGCTCCATTTCTTCTTCTTGGCAGCCTTTACCTGGATGTTCCTGGAGGGGGTGCAGCTCTACATCATGCTGGTGGAGGTGTTCGAGAGTGAGCACTCCAGGACTAAGTACTTCTACTTGGCAGGATACGGAGTGCCTGCTGTCATTGTGGCGGTGTCCGCCGCTGTGGACTACAGGAGCTACGGCACAGACCGAGTGTAAGGACAGGGGAGTGGGGTGAAACCAAAAAAAAGTGGTTTGAAAGAAGTATGGATGACGGGTGAGTGAGGAATGGAGAGAGGCTGGTGTGCCTGCTGTCAATTTGGCTTTCAGCCACACTGGACCTCTACAAGCTGTGACACCACTGAGGAGACAATACAGACACATTGAGTGGGGATACAAGCAGAGAAGGGTGGCGGAGGGGGGGGGTAAAGGACAGTGACGGGCAGGAAGGAAGATTGACTGTCGAGGGCCTGGGAATGCACAGCGGCATAATGTGTGAATACAGAAAGATTAAAGAGGTGCGGATGGAGAGCTCAGGTGCGCCCTAGTGCGGATTTATGGGCAACTAGTGATGTAAGAGAATAAAGAGATGAAACAGGAAATGAGATCATCTGAAGTGTCAGGGTTAAACATGCTCCAGCTGCACCACAGATCAAAAGAGCACGCTCCTTTCAGCAGAAGTATGTGAATGTTTTAAGAGCACATGATGACATTCACAGTTCTTCACGCCAGCCCACGACACTCAGCGGCACCAGGCGTCTCCTTTTTTATCACTTTGTTTGGCAGCTAGCAGTGTACCCAGACTCCCTTTCCACTTCTGAATGAGGGATCTGGAGACATTCGCCAATAGACGGCGGAGATGTGATAACTACACCTCACGCTATAGGTGGCAGGAAAACATCCCCGAGGATGTGGCAGTGTGACTTTCATCGGGATGCCTGAAATCTCTCACCAGCCTTGTGGAACGACTGGCTCTACTCCAAGTCTCTGGAGGGTGTTGGGCTGCTGGCCATTTAACTACAGGAGACGACAGCCACTTTTAATCTTTAATCAATCTTTATTGGTCAAAAACAAAGTTTCAGATGGGCTTTGTAAGTGAATAGAGAAAAGTGTGAAAACAGACGTCAACATTCCGTCATGTCAAACACGAGCAGTGAAGCGCCTGGAATTTAGAATTGGAGTCTGCCACAAAGAGTGTCCACGGTTCCCGGCACCAAAGCCAGACCTGGTGTGGGCCCGCTTTGCTCTTGGCCCCCTTCCAGTGATGAATTCTGGAGATGGCTCATGTGGCAGTAAGAACTACGTGAGGTTTCATGTAGCAGAGCTCAGTTGGTGGCGCTATTGGTTCATTAAAATCATAGCCAAAGATTACCGAGCAGAGAGTGCCATCTAGTGGCCTCTGAAAATCAGAACACTGTGTCATGGTTTCGAAACTGTATCAGCACGTCACAAGTCGATAGTCGTCGTATTTTGCAACATTTATACTGGATTCATCTGTTCAACGATACAACCATTTCTGATACAATATTTCTGCCACACAAATGCATTAATTTTGGACATTGCAGTGCAAGCAGGGAAGGAAATGTGCTCAGTTACACAATAAATCCATGGGTTACCTTTTGAAATGAAGCCAACCGTACGTAAAGTGACCACATTTTTTAAATCAACTGGGTTCCTCTTCAACCCTGTGTTTTGTGATCAAACAAAACTCTATATGTGCTGCATTCAGCCGACCCGTTGACGGATCGCGGGACGCATCCTGTGTGAATTGTGGGCCTCAGATTGACCGGAGGTCCCCACTGCTCCGCCTACTAATCCTCTCACCAATCGTCCTCTCGTTTTCAAACAAGACCTCAAGATATCCAAACATCTCCGCCCAAGGCAAACTCACATTTTCCACTTGACTTAATGGGAACATATGGAATAACCTTAAAGCACACCGGTGGGATCTCCCTAATCTCTATGTATGACCTGCCCTTTTATGACAGCAGAAAAATGATTTATTCATGTCATCGGGCTGCACACTCAAAGTCCAAATGTGCATATAGTGTATATCTTTATAGCCTGCACTATATGACCCGTCTCCCTCTCACAATCACTCTGTGAATTCACCAGGTCCCTGAGAGACAGTAATGGTGTGGGGCCGGCGTTTTCAAACACAAAACATCAATTTTAAACACAATTGCTTATGAATGAGGCGCTGCATATAGAAAAGAGCGTCGGAGACGTTATATAACTGTTAAATGTTTCACGTGTGCTCCTGTCCTCCGCTGCTCCTCGGGTTTAACTCTCTGCACATCACTTGCGGCGCATCACCTCCATGAGTCCAAGAAAGGCTCCGTTCCGTCAACCCGCTCCAAATCATACTCCACTTAGCTCAATATTTTATTGTGGGGATGATCATTAAAACATGAGCGTCTGAATGTCATGCTCTGGATGAATAATCAAAGTGCTGCGGAGGGTAACACACCAGACAATCCCAGTGGTTTCATTCTAATAAAGCGCAGATGTAATATTATGCTCATAAATCTGGGCTCAGACAAAAATGGACGGTGTATGAGAAATGCGTTTTACCTTTATTATGTTACGCAGTTCCAACGTTGGGGATTCCTGCAGCCACGAGTTCATTTCCATTGAGTTGTGCGAGTCATCTGTTACACTTCCTTGACATTCCACGTGACAGGTGTGGGAAACTATCAACCTCCTGCTGCGTCACCTTTGCCACATTACGTGGCTCCACGTTGGCCATCGGCAGCGCGTCTTGTAATGAAGGCGGCGAAGACTTCGCAAAGCGATAATGGACAGTTCTGCGACACAGTGAGGGAGCTGTAATGGAGGGCTCTCTAATGTAGTGGAAATTGAAAGATTAATAATTCAAATGCAGCTAGTCATGAATAAGTTGGCCATTTTGCTCCAGTGGTTTTTCCCTCTGGTGCACTCTTTTCTGCTCATTGTTGGCTCTGACCTCCGTGGAGGGCACTCAGGCGGCCTCTTGTCCACGTTCTGCATTGGACATGTAAAGCTGTCTAGCAGGATTTCACATGTGGAAGAGGTGTTTTGCCGGCAAATTGTTGTCGAACTGAACAAAAACGTGAGCTGCTTTCCTCTAATTGGCTGCGTGGACTGTAGACCTTGAAAAAGAGCAAATGAAGGACGCGCCCAGATGTCGGTCTCTGCCATGTAAAGATCACCTCGGGGTCACATCCTGACTTCATAAATACCTAAACATGTCGTCCGTGTGTTCTGATTCAAATGAGCGCGGAGCTGCCGTAAATTTCCCGCTGCAGTATGTCATGAATACGTGTCCTCGGGGAGGTTTATTTATCGCATGTTCTCTTTTTATCCACCGCTCAATGATTCATGTTTCTGCATTACTTGGACTCCTAAATTCCTTTTGTCCATTGGGATAGATTTGATGGGTGGTGACACTGAGATAATTCCTTCTCTGCTTCTGTGAGACACAAGTACTACCCAAGATCCAGCTGAAGTTGAAGTTGTAATCCTTCCCCGCCTGTCTCTCGTTTCCCCTCTCTGTCTAGTTGCTGGCTACGATTGGACACCTACTTTATCTGGAGCTTCATAGGTCCAGCCACACTCATCATTATGGTAAGTACATGCATGTTCCCACAAACACTGCAAGTGGGGTCTAGACTAGCTGCCCCACACTGGAAAGGCAAAGAGGTGGTTGTTAATCTCCGACAAGGGTTGGCCTGAGATCTGTCGAGGCAGCCACGTCCCAGCAGCTTCATAAATCCCGGCTCAGGGATTTACTCTCAAGTAGGCACAAGCAGGAACTTTTGGAAGGAACAGATAGTATTAATCTCAGATTATGATAAGAACTTTGCATAGTTCACACATTTGTCACATTTTGCCCTTTAAAATGTATCAACAAATCAGTGTGTCGACCGAAATGGGATCTGACTATGAATTACTGAGGTTAGCATGGTAGTACTTACAATTGATGCGATGATTCTTGACTATTTTTTTCATCAATCTTAGAAAACCGCCATTCTTATCATATCACTTTTTGAGCATCTGTGTTTGAAAGGACAACACAAGTAGCTAACACTGCTCCACCATAAGTCTCCGTCTATGGTGGCCTCATGTGGACATAAAGCAAATCTCACAACAGATGGTGTCATGGTCTTCATATCCAGTGCCTTCAAATGTGTCATTTGACTTTAATACCAAGAAGTATCAGTGTCAGTTTACTGTACATTTCAATATTTAACCCATATTTTAAAAATCAATATGTGACCACGTCTATTGAAATACATTAGGGACTTGACAGTTTTGATTCCAGTCAAAATTAAAGTGACACCAATCCAAATTTTACACTTCAAACCTGTCCATTTATAGCGAAAAGAAAAGTGAAGCCTGTGTATTTTGTCTCACGGTTGAGCCACATTTTTGAAGAGCTGAGTGAATCATGTTGTGATTTATTGGTTCAGAGCCTGGTGAATCCAAATCAAATCGATTTGGGAGATTGACTGTGATACCCGGCTTGATTCATGGCTGACATACAGCAGAATGCTAATTCATGGAGTCCTGTCACAAGTCTTGGAGGTGGAGAATCACTGCTTCTTTTCAAATCGCATCCTTCTGCATACACATTACGACCAAGGAAAACAATTCGGGTTGCGTCTGTCTTGGTACAGCATTGTTCATGCTTGGAGGCCATTTTGTAACCTTGAAATAGATGGCTCCTTTAAAAAAAATCAAATGTGTTGATTCCACACTGATGTGCTTGCAATGTTCACTACATATTTCCAATAGTTTTTCTCATGCTGCAAGTGTTTATAACCCACAGATGGTCATCACACTCAGCTCTTAGACAATAGCTCCTACACTGTGCAATACTGGCTTCCTGATGGACAATGGCAACAACTGTGATTTTCGTATGGCACTTTTTTTTTCCTTGCTGTGCTTCAAGTATCACCACATTATTGATTTTCACTATAAATAACGTAACACCAGCAGAGAAGAACCGGCGAGGGAGACGGCAGAGCTTGACACTGAAGACAACAAAAGGCTTTGTCAGACCAGAAAACGTTATTGGCGGAGAGAAAAAGACTCGCAGTGACACTGAAATTCACTACAAGGAAGAAACATACAAAGCACACGACAGACTAGCCTGAAAAATAAGAAGCTTTTTCCAATTAGGTGAATGTCAGAAGGTATGGTAGTGCTCTGTAATCATTTCAGAAATGTCAGGTGCGCCATCACAGGTCCGGCGAGAGTGGTGGCGATACAGGGATTGATTATGACTAGACCCTCACTGTCAACATATACTGCCACAGTCGCGAGATTACTCATTTGCAAGCAGGCAGTGTCTGTGAGAATTGAATTTCCGATGTGTGAGTGATCCTTAGTCAATGAGGGAGCCGCACAATTCTCTAATGCTTAAGCGAGTAATGCAAGAATATGTTTTCGTACGGTGTCTCCTGAGCCAATTAGCCCTGAAAGGCTACATCAAATGCTAGAGCACAGTCTGAGTCTGGGAATTGTTTTGCTGAAATGGTGTCTTTAATCTGCCTTCAGTCCGTTTTATTCATTGGGGTTTGTTTGTGTGTTTCAGCTCAATGTTATCTTCCTTGGCATCGCTCTTTATAAGATGTTTCATCATACTGCGATTCTTAAACCAGACTCTGGCTGTCTGGACAACATCAAGTAAGTTTCCATAAACACATTTGCTACCTTAACTGAGTCTGTTTACATTTCTGGATTCATTTGAAAAGTGGATGAAGAATCGAGCCCAATGCCTCCCAGTCCATGCTTCAACACATTCTCATTCCCAAGGCGTCAAACAGCGACTCTTGCGAAGTGACTATTGCGTCTTATGTTGACGCAGAGCGTTGCATGTCGACGCGTTACGATTTCAATTTTTGCACGTCTCGACTTTTTCTCGCTGTATCCTGACACTGTGGGAGAAAAATGGAGGTTTGAGCGCCACTTTCACTCTTTGTCTTACAATGTGTCACTTGGTATATAAACCACCTCAAATTATGTATTTCAGTCCCTGTGACTTTGACGGGACCATAAGAAAGGGGAAGAGTCACACAGGTGCTATATATACCAAGTAACATTGCACTCCGCACACCTCTACGGACGTTCCAACTAGAAGAATTTAGTCTTTATTTTCACCATGATAGAATTTTCCATATACTGCTCTACTTGTTAGCAATTCCTGTAATATGCGCGGCAGCACAGTGTTTCAGGGATCATTTCACCATGGAGTGTGTGCAGGATAGACTTGAGCCGAGAATTACAATAAAACAAATGATCCTGCTGAAGTGAACAATGGGAGCCGGCTCCTGAATTGTAGCTGTTTCAGTTTCTTTTTCCAAATTTTTACCTGTTTAAGTTGCCCGTGATTGGTGACAACATCCGCCATTGTCGAGCTTAAGTGGGTCCGATGGATTACCGGCCTGGACAGCCCTACTGCACATGAACAGGAGAGAGAGAAGCGTAGTCAGAACATAGCGCGACCGATTCAGAGAGTACACACTGCACGGTGAAGAAAGCCAGAGATAAGTAGCTGAAAATAACTTCTTCCCTTGCGCTCGACTTGCAACCAGGAGACCAATGAAGTTTGGTAAATCATGTTTGATTTGACATTGTAATAATAGAAAATAACCAAATATTTATTTAATTTTATTTATTTTATAAATGCATGAATTAGTTTTTTTAATGTGCTAGTGTATATAGTGTATCTCAATGTGGCTACAATTCACACACTGTTAATGATGAATGTATTTTCTTCATTTTTCTTGACCTGACTGCTTTATAACAGGTAAAACATGTAACAAAAGATTAACACTTACATACCATGACTTCAGAATTTTGACTCTAGAAACATGTCAGGAAAGGTTTGGAGCACAATGCCCTGCCGCTGAACTTCATTCCCGCTGGACATCCATGTTTATGAGTTCCCACTTTTTGATGTGCGCATTACAAGACACAGATTTCTGCAATTGCATCACATTAAAGCTCCTGTTTTTGTTTCCATTCCTAACGCCTTTGCGAACATCACCCCCAGGGAGCTGAAATACCTTCATTTTCATTCACGGAGGCTGATGACGGGATGTGGTTGCTTTTGCTAGTCAGTGTCATGATGCTCCTTATTGTGAGACGTTCCTGTGAAAAGTCTGAATTTAATTACGGCTGGTTTACTTTAAATGCCCACATGTGGCTCATTTCAGGTTTTCATTGGGGACTGACAAACGGCTGACTCGTCTGTTCTGTCATTCAAATATACAGTCACTGAGTGTGCGTCATTCTTATACTAGACGTCAGTGAAAAGTGTTCGAGACAAAACCAGCCACGCTGGATCTGCAGAATATTATCAAGAACATTAGTGAGAATTCTTGAAGACTGATTTCAAAAGGAGGTTTTCTTTGCTCTTGTATATGACTTTTAATGAATCCTTCTGAAGCCTCTCAGACTGAATGGATTTTAATCTAACTCCTTTCATGACTCTTGTTTCGTTGTTGTCTTTCATCATCATCTTTTTTTGTCTTATTTGTTTTTATCTGCCTGTTTTCTTTTTCTCCTGCATTCCAAGCCCTCTTAAGTTCTCTTTGTTATGGATTGTCTATGGTAAGGCTGCTCCCACAGATGCTTCCATTGGTTTGTCTTGTCTTCCTTTCCATTGCTAATCACTCTTTGTATTCTGTATGACCTTGTCATCCGTCACTGTGAACTGCTTCTCTTACGTCTGAAATCATACCTAAAGGCAATGATGCTGCAGTACGATCAGGTGGAACGCGAGGCATTAACATATACAATTATTGTCACACTAACACTGAACTGGATCTTTCAAGTTCATGTTGCCAGCTTTTCATTTTGCATTTGCACATCTAACAGAAGAGGAGAAATTGGGAAAAATGTACGTCACATAAACTAAGCACACAAAACAGAATCATGGATGAAAGTATATGGACTCTATTTCTAATCTAATAGAATAGGATTTAATGGAATAGAATACTATCTACAAGAGAGCAAACTCTATCACTGCCCTGCATCTGTTTTCTCTTAGCTACCCTTCAAGCATTTAAAATATCATTGATATCTTTAAAAGACAAGTTCAATTCGCTCAATTGGGGCAGCAGGTGGCAGTAGTGTTCTGGAACTCACTCGGTATCACCCAATACGGAGAGGTTGATCTTGCGCAAGTGGAAAGTCTTGAATCCAGATGATATTTTGGAATATTAACTTTTCCCAGTATCATTTACTTATAATATCATTGAAATACATTCATGGCTTTTTGATTTACCTCACCATCAGGCAGACAGATGAACGCCTGCAAAAAGACAACCCCCTTGGTGGAGATAATGACATAATGAAATTCTATTACCGGCCATTCATCCAAACATCACAGACCCAACGTGGCCCGCTGGCCTTGAGTTAAAAATATCCGAGGTAAATAATGCTTTTGACGGTCATGATGAACATTGTCACAATTTATTTTTCACCAACCAGTGATGAGGTGTTTTCCTGAATTGAAATGCCTCGCATATCAGCACTCACCTCCTTGAGTTGGCTCCTTGATCGGATGTCAATGTACATTCCACTGACTTGCCACTTGGATGTGTTTAGCAGAAGTCAGAAGTTGAATGTGAAGTAGGAAACTCTCACTGTCAACCCAATGAAATACTGACTAAACAAATGATATTTCTAATGTTGCCGGAGCATTTATCACCAGCGTGGGTGATAGATGCTCCGAGCCCATCTCCTCGCACCCTGTGTTTATTTTATAAATGGAAATCATTTTGCCTTCAAATCATCTCCGACAAAAGCCTCCAACAGAAGAATAGTCCAACAGCTAATCTGCCACCTCCCTCTCCATCACCTACTCCCTCACTCTTTCACCCTGTCTACATGTATTTCTCTTTGTTTTCTTGCCCCTTTCTCTTATTTCAAGCAAAGTAGTGTTCACTCCGCAAAATGACCACTGCACAATCGCCCAATCAAATTCTCATCCATTACGGCGGTGTGCCGGGCCAGAAATTGTGACCTTTACTGGTGATGTCATTTATAATGACCGTTCTATTCCCTGGGTTCACACACACACTTTGGTGCAGATTTATAGTGAGCAGACACACTTCTTAGGAAGACAAAGGGGGTGGCATTTCCATTGAAAAGTTCAACTTAAAATGGGAATGATCAACATGTGCAGTGCTTTTATTCTCTCATACTTTTCAAATAAAACAAATCGAAGGGAAACTAGTTTAGGTATTTTTGTTATACTGTAATAACACCTAGAAACAACTTCGAAATGTTTTCATTCTGAAGTTTAACAACAATGTCTTTGACCTCTGCACGGTCTAGTCATCTCTCTTCTCTTGTCCTCTGCCTCCCACAGTTCCCCCTCCCACAGTCCGGGGTGAACCCTCTCTGACCCTGCTCTCCTCTTTGCTCTCCCACATACACCAGACTAGACTGATAAAACCTGCCACAAAAATTCTGTGTTTCGTTCTTGTTTACATCCGCACACTAGTTGATATGTTTTAATGAATAACAGTGTTTTCCCTTCAGATTAGGGGCCATATATTACCATAAATATGTGGTATTAGCAGCGTATTAGCTAGTAATTATTGAATTACCGGCTTATAAATCATAATAAAACTCGACACAGATGGCCACCAGCGCTTGACTCTACACAACACCATAAGTATTGATTATTAACTGTAAATATGATAAGTAATTCGTTTATTAAAGGTAGATGTGTGTTCCCCTGTCTAAAGTGTTTCCATAACAATAATATGTTTACATTAAAATGCCAGTTAAATGGCTCTTACAGTTGATAATAGAGTGTGTTTTCTGTCATGACCTTGTGATGGCGCTTCTCCCTGATGACAACCCTGCCTCGCCTTTTTCAAGGACGTTTCTTGTTTCCCTCTCAAAATGTATGTGAGGAAACATAAGAGTTAAAAATAGAGGGCTTCACTGAGGTAAAGAAGTGTCAAAGGAGTGACGCCATGCCTTCTCCTGTCCAGGTCCTGGGTGATCGGGGCCATCGCCCTGCTGTGTCTGCTGGGCCTCACCTGGGCGTTCGGCCTCATGTACATCAACGAGAGCACGGTTATCATGGCCTACCTCTTCACCATCTTCAACTCTCTGCAGGGCATGTTCATCTTCATCTTTCACTGCATCCTGCAGAAGAAGGTAAGCGAAGGAGAGGAACAGACCGAGACAGATCATAAAAAGCGAGGTGGGGGTTATCAGCAGAGCTGTCCAAATGTGATCAGCCATTTGGAAGGTTTACCGGCTGCTTTTTTTGTCTTGTTGTCTCTAGTTTATTATTGTCGGGACTTTTGACAGACAGCACGTCGCCTGTTGTTTTGATCAAGGTCAGAAAAACTGGAAAACATACACAGAGAAACAGAATAAAGATTGGAAGAGAGTGGTTTTCTTGTCTGGAGTGAGCAGGTCACTCGCCCATGGAGGCACATTAAAAACATCTCGCTGTGGGTTACAAATACTCGACATTTTTAATAGAAATGAAATGATTGAGATTATTAAAAATATTATGCAGAACGAATGCTGTGGCTTGACGGTCTGATCTCTACGAACCTTCCGCTCCATATGTTAAGAAGAAGCCAGGGTTTAGATGAACATATCTTTTTGTAAGCCGAAGTTGCTGAACAGCCCTCGCAGCCTCCCACATGCTGTCGAGGCCAAGAGTTCACTCAAGTGCATATTTGCGAAGGAAATTGATCAAATGTTTAATTTTAAAATCCGACGGCTGCCCCACAAAGTTTCCAGCGTACGCCCAGTGGGAGCGTGGGTGTCGGCGGGTGCGTTTCCACTCAGGTATGTGACATGACATAAGATCAGGTATCCAGAGAGATGCCTTCAGAACGGCACCAGTGTTTTCTTTGGCTCCAGACCAACAGGGCTTCTCCCAAGATGTATAGAGCAGCAGAACGTGCAGCTGTTCAAACAGAGTGCGAGGGCAATACTTGTCTGCCAGTCCTGCAGCCTTGTTAAAAAGCAATTAGATTCCTATTTGTTCTGACTTGATTGGGATCTGGATGCAGATGTTGTGCGTGCTCAAACGCGTCACATATCTCCCGCAGGAGCGCGCCACTTTCAGCTGGATATATTGGAGCAATAATTTTGGAGCGGCTCTAATGGGAGAAAGTTAATCATGTTAATCCTTAAGCGTTTGACTTTGTTATGGAATTTAAGACCAAAGGAGTTTTCCTTTTTTCCCCAAGCAGCTTAGATAAGTTGCTCCCTCTCGCCCGCTGGAGTTCTGGTGACGCTGTGAGTGAAGATGAGGTGTCGAAGTCAATGTGGTGTCACCGTGATTATAAACAGATTCGTACCAGTTGAGTTTGGAAGTAGGGAGTGGATTACAAGGGTTGCAAAAAGGTCAACTTGCTCTTGTTATTTTATAGATCGGGGATTCCTTATTCAAAGGAGTCACATTCTATTATGGGGCTGTGATGAGGGGCACTCAGAGGAGTCATATAAAGAAAATGGAACGGCTCCCAAGACAGCGCAGACCTCTGCCAAGCAGCTTGTTTCCACCCTTGTTTTTCCTTACCTGCTCTGCTGCATGTCATTCATTTGGTCTGTTTATATAACTGTCAATATAACTTACTCCAACGTGCAACTGGGGTCCTTGAGGTGATTCCACATATATGTATTTTTTTTCGTACGTACTCACTGCTCGTCTGTTGCTCTTGTCTTTGTCACACTGACATCACACTGATAAAGAGTGAGAATACCCATGCATGAATACTCTGAAATGTACCGTGTTTTCGACATGCTAACCTACTGTTAACAAAGTGGCAGGAAGGAAGGCGCAAACTGGAGGGAGTTAGTCTACGTTTCGACCACTCAGCTCATCATTTGGCTTGGCCTCAATCATATTTTTAACTCATCTTTGTTGGGCCAAATGTGTTGGTAATTGGATTGTAGGCTAAGTCCAACTTAAACGTCAACATTTCCTGCAAATTTTATGAAAATCTCTGCACAACTTTTTTAGTTATTTTACAAAGAGGAAAAGGAGGCAACTTCCTTTAACATTGTTGATGAAAATAATGACAGATAAAAAGAAGAAAAGGAAAAAAAATGTGTGATATCTTCATAGAAAATGAAGTATTTCAGTCATAAAACCAAGTTATGTTGCATGTTGTATGTGCATTAATAGTGTTATTTATTTATTTATTTATTTATTTATTTATTATTTGGTGAACTTGTGTCATATAGTTGCATAGACTTGTGTGTTTCGCTCTCAGGAGTCTATTAAAGTGCATGCAGGACCAGCTTTGACTCGTGAGTCATGATCTCACTGGCATCTTTCTAATTTAATTTACCCAGGGAAAACAAGCAAAACAGCTCCCTCCTTGAGTTAGATGCAGTGATGACAGTGAAAAGTTGTCACAATTTATTTTGCCATTTATACCGGTGATTGTGTTTTGGCATCCAGCAGCCTAATGTCCATTACAAGTTTGGTCTGTCTTCGTCTGGCAATGCTTTCATGTGAACTCTTCCAACGCCAGTTATTCAGCCCTTTGGAAACGAGAACTGGTCTACTGGTCTAACTCATTTCCGTGGACATGTCTCACCTTTGCCCTGGTTAGGTGCGGAAAGAGTACGGCAAGTGTTTGCGTACTCACTGTTGCAGCGGGAAGAGCGTGGAGACATCCATCTCCTCCTCCAAGACCACCACCTCGCGGACCCCCGGCCGCTACTCCACGGGCTCACAGGTGAGCTTACCTGCCTGCACGCCAGGACGCTACAGCACAGCAGACTCTCAGGTGAGGCCAGGGCACCGTGAGGCTTTTGGGTTATTCTTGTCAAATTTCAACAAAGCTTTCATGAAACCTAGTGATGAAAGTGTTGAAATACCCAAAGCCTTTAATGCATATCAATGTTAAACACATACTGAACTAGTAACTGACAAGTGGCTGTTTTTCCCTCCTACTTCCACATTGCTTGTTTTTTATTCCATATTATTTTTTTATTTTCTGGCTCACACTGATGTGCCTTTTTGCATATCACACCCTAATATATAATTTTCTCCTGTCATGCTTTTTTTTTTCTCCCTGATTCGCTTCCTTGATTCCTCCCGTCCTTTTATGTCTGCCCATTACGTTTCTATTTCTATTCCCTCTTGCTCCGTTCCCATGTGTACAGAGTCGTATCAGGCGGATGTGGAATGACACTGTAAGGAAGCAAGAGTCCTCCTTCATCACTGGAGACATCAACAGCTCTGCCACGCTCAACAGAGGTAACCACGGGAAACCTGCTTTTGCATCCTCATCAATGTCATCGTCTCTGCCTTATTAATAGCACCAGGTAGCGTAGCTGTCATTTAGCAAAGCCGTTGGAGACACAGTGTCTAGTAACGGTACTTCTGTTGTTTAGCAAAGTACTGTTTGAATAGAGCTCACCAGGTGTGGAGAGGATGGATTCAAGACAACATATTAAATAGGTGGAAATGAGCTTCTATTGAATTGGGTTCACTTCAGGAGAACCCTGGGGCTCCCGCCGCCTCCCTGGTGAGGTGTTACAGATATGTCCAAAGAGGAGGAGGGGGACCCAGGGCAGATCTAGGACGACCTGCACGATAATGTCTGCTGCCTCAGCACACCTCAGCTTATTCCCCCTTAAGAGCCGGAGGAGGTTTCTGTGGAGGAAAAAAACCTGGGCCTCTTTGCTTTGATGCCGCCCGCAACCCACTGTGTGAGAGGTGGAAGAAAATACTAACAGTTGAAGGAAAACTAATAGCCATTAATAACCATATCTGAGTCACAATTAACCCTTCAGGCGGCAAATTTGTGACAAGCAACATCGCTGCATTTGAGCCTGTTGTAGTTACAATGTGACACAAACAGTAAAGGCTGCATAATAAAAAATTCTGAGGGAATATTTTAAAAATGGAATTACAGTGTACAAATCTTTTGGAAAAATTATATATATATATATATATATATATATATATATATATATATATATATATATATATATATATATATATATATTTGGGAAAGAAATGAAGAAAAAAGCCCATGCATTGAAGGTAGATATGAGGGGGAAAAATGTGACAACAATCCAAGTCAGAATTATGATCTGTATTTTTAAAAATCACAACAAAGAAGCATAAGTCTTGCTGAGCTTCCGTGGGTCGAGGTTTTTCTTACATAATTCAATTTTGTTATATAATCAAACTTCCTTATGTATGTGTGTCCGCGGGTCGTTTCTTTCTTGGCAGACTTGTTTTGTTTTAGATGCTTTATTTTACAGGAAACAAAAGCAAAAATGTGTGAAAACAAAGAAGTCTGGAAAGGACTAAAATAGCAAGCAGTCTAAATTGCGAGCGAAGTTACGTAAGAATGCGTACATGACAAAGCTTAAAAGTTCTCAAATGACAGAGGGCCACAGTATATGGCTTTGTTATGTCGCAGCTATGAAACGCTTGACACTTTTTTTCAGGCCGATAAATCGGCTGTCACTCTTGGTGACAGACTCTTCTCCATCGCCCTGATCACAGAGGCTTTTCACTCACTTTTTCGTGGAAAAATACTTTTGTATTGGCAGTGCATGACTCTTCGGCAGTGTTGTGTGAGACATGCTGGAAAGCATCCCAGCCGCGCACGCTGGAGGGCATGCGTGGTCGCACGGCCATTTGTTGGTCTCTAAGTCGAGGTGTGGCCCTTCACTTCCTTCAGGCCACTAATAAGCTGTTGGCTTGACAGATTGATGCGAAAGTAGACACGGTGTGTGTGTCAGTGCCTGAATTATCACACACTTAGCAAGAAATGGCTTTGGACGCCACAACCTCCTCCTCCGCCTCCCTCCCTCTCGCCAGTGTGCTGAGCAGAGCTGTGCTATTACATTAGCACTTTCAGAGCAGTTCAATTAAAAACACTAAATTGCGTGTGTATCGGTAACATTTATACTGAGAGGCAGCACGTGCGTCAATTTATTATGATAAACTGAGAGTATGATGTGGGTTTAGCTTCTTTTATTTCAAAATATTCAAAAGTTTCATTTACAAATATGCAGAATGAATTTCTTTGTATATTTTTAAGCTGGTCTTATTAACTACAGCTTGTAGTGATGCACACGAGTGGCGCAGACACCTGACCCTCCCTCTGCTGCAAACAACGACAGTAATCCACACTAGTAAAGGAGCGACATCCTGGTGAATTATGCCACACCGCGCCATGTCAGATACGCGCGGCATCTGAAGTTTCCTGTGACGTAAATCCGATTTGTGGCAGCTATTTCCTTTGAGAGTGCTGACGTTGTCAATGGCGCGCTACCTCGCGAGGTCATCTGTAAATGTAAATTTGTTCACTGAAAACTCATTATCTGTTCATGATTTTATCCAATATTCATGCTTCCGTGCTCGAGCAACTGAACTGCAGCATAATCTTCTCCGAGCCCCGCTGCACTCCCACTCCCCTCCCCCACCTCCTGTATATGCAGTGGCTGCAAGAATGAGTTGTCAAGCTTTTTCTAGGCTTTCACCTCCGACTATGTTTGCTCATTTGATTTACTTGTCCTCTTCTCTCCCTCTTCCTTCCACACACTTTCCATCACACCACTCTCTCCTCCTCCTCCTCCTCCTCTTTTCACGCTTACTTCCACACTGCAACTCTCCACTGCTTCAATCTTCCCCTCCACTCTCTCTTTTTCTCTCTCAACACAATATTGCTATTTTCCTCTCCCTATCTTCATCTGCCTGTACCAGGAGCCATGGCTAATCATCTTATAACTAATGCTCTCCTTCGTCCCCATGGTACTAACAACCCGTATAACACTCTTCTGGGGGATTCTGCAGTCTATAACAACCCGGCCGTGGGCATGTACAACACTCAAGGTGTGCTTCATCCTTCTTTCCTAACTCCTCCAACGCTAGCCAGCAGCTCTTGTTTTCATGTCTCTCTTGTGCTCAGAAGCCTTTGCATGGTTATTTCATTAAGTTGGAAAACGTGATACACCTTTGGCTGATTTTTTTACATTTTTTTTTTCTTTTTGGAACTCGCTCTATTACGGCTCCCAAGTGGGGGCGATCAATCATTCCGTAATAATCCTTCTGAAAGGACACCCACTGGGGCCTTCCCGTCACACATAAATGTTGAGCTGAAAAATTCTCTGTGATTTATCGGAAGTCTATATCACACTCACGCTAAAGCTGTCTGGACTGCCACTTGGGAGTCCTGTAATGTGTTGTTTTTATATACGGCGGCGTAGGTTTCGCCCAGTCTCTCTCTCTCCGTCTCGTATACCGTCATCTCCTTTGTGCTCGATCATATAGGCCTTCCTCTTTTTAAAAAGCTGTTCAATTCAGTTTATGTTTGCTGTTGATGTCAATTCTTGCAGACTAACAACTAATGCCCGTTTCTTCTTTTCTCTCTCCTCCTTCATGCCTTCCATCAGCACCTTACCGCGACACAAGTACGGGCAAGCTTGACTCAGTCTCTCTGATATGACTGGATTCATCCTCCTGCACTGTTCTTTTCATTTATCATGTGTGAAACAACATCTGTCGTGTATACTTTTAATACACTTTGCAGATGGCAAAAAGATGAATGAAAGAAAAACATTCTTCCCTCAATGGGGGGAATTTTGAGTGCTTACATTATGTTGCCATGGCAAGATGTGACTGACAGCACTTGAATTTTCTAACAGCTCATCTGAATTATAGATTTAGGAATTAAATGTTGGGCAGCTAGATCTTTCATTTTCCTTATGGCTTGATCAGATTACACGATATCAGCCCGATTTTGATGGAGAAACATTCCTTTGATGTGTCATACTTCCCGAGCTTCGCGTTTGCAAGCGTCATCGGCATTCTGTCGGATTGAGAATCCACGTCATTTAAAAAGGCCCAGGAACCGCTTGTTGCCATGGTGATCACAGATGCAACATAGAAGCCCAGAGTGGCGGGAGATGTGGCAGCAGTGTCCAAATATGTATAATATGTCGTCAAGAAGCTATCACAACCAAGTGACGTATGTTGGGAAAATATGGCGGAGTCATTCTCACCTTGCATCTTCTCCACACAGAAGATAGCAGTCGCGACAGCAAGTGGGGAATCTATTGTATAGTAATACACCGAAATTTGGTTGACTCTGTTGCCATGACGACGGTCCAAAGCTTTCAACCAATACGGACACACAGTGAAACATAAACTGCCAACATCAATCGCGATACGTGTACAGACGCGATGATGCGAGACTGCATCTTGGTTGACCGACTTCAGTATGTGGCATGCCGATAAACAATAAATTGGGAACGTAACAAAAAAACGTGGAATCTGAACAAGCCATTAAATAGTGATGAGTTGGTGAGGCTTCATGAAACAGTGTCGTGATTTTCAGCGGCCACAAGATGGCACCGTCTGCTGTACAATATTTGGACTTTGGACTAATTCAATGAAATGTCGTGGATTTTTTACACCAAGTTTCCTCTGAATTTGAGGACGCTTTCATCTGTACCGTTCCATGACGCCTCATCTACCCATCACTAGAATGAGATCACATTTCAAATGATCTCATCCAGCTGTCAGTGGTGAGAGCATCAAGTGCTATTAAACACGGAGGAAGAAAAGGTGTAAATTATTTGGCCGCTTGTGATTGATATCCATTTTTGGATAGACAATCTAGCTAGTGAAAGCTGCTGTGCCTCAGTTAGCGTTAGTAACTGTATATTTCAGGCTTTTTTAAGCTTTTGATCCAGAAAACATGTAACGTGTTTAAGTCAAGCGTGAGTTTACGATCTCCTGCTGTTTGCATGGAGCCTGGCAGGAGGCTACGAAGCTAGCGAGTAGCAGCTAATGTCGTTCTTTTGTTCACTTCAATTATTCAGATGTTTAACACGTCTTTGTTTAATAACTTATATCCTGTCACATGGAATTTTAAGTCGCTGTTATATGAGTTTTAGAGTCGAGACGCAAGCCAAATCATTTGTCCTGAAAACATTTTATTGTTCTTTGTCTGTAGTTGTGAAATTGTTTTATGAGAGAACTCATTGTGTATTTTTTCATTCTAGAGGGAATGTTGAACAATGCCAGAGATTCCAGCGTAATGGATACGCTGCCCCTCAATGGTAACCATGCCAACAACTACAGCATGGCCAGCAGCGAGTACTTGAGCGACTGCGTCCAGATCTTGGACCGCAGTGGCGGCTACGGCACTCACGGTAACCACAAAGAGACCACTTTGGAGAAGAAGATTCTCAAGGAACTGACCTCCAATTACATCCCCTCCTACCTCAACAACCACGAGAGAGCCACCACGGAGCGCAATCACAACCTGATGAACAAGCTGGTGAACAACACTCTGGTCAACGGCGGTGAGCACCTTCATTTCAATAATGTCATTGTCGCGACCCACTCCAGAGGTCCCTCACCACAGCTGGATGTGGCTGAATGTGCTTGACTGGCCACTTCTGTCTGAGCAGCAGAGAAAAGTTCAATCCTTGTACTTGTTTGAGTTTTCAGCTCGCAGTGCTTTAAAAAAAAAAAAAAAGAAATCAAGTTCTCTAACTGCTTAAAAAGCGATATTGATCCCTCATTTGTGAGTTCCATCAAAGTCAGACAGAGTGTGCGGAAGTCAAATATAAGTCGCTGCGCCTCAGCTGGGGTGGGTTACTTTGTATACTTACGGCTTTGTTTGAAGCGTTTGATGCGCCAAAGTTTGAACCTTTTAAGTGAAGTTTGGTCTATTATCTCCTGATGTTTTCAGGGAGCCTGGCAGGAGGCAGCGGCAGCAGCAGCAGCAGCAGCGGGGTTGGTGGCTGTGTTGGCAGCGGTAAAGAAGACAATGTCCCCATGGTGCTGGATAACCCCGTCACCTTCCCACATGAAGAGAATCTGAGTTTGGACATCATCAGAGAGGAGTCCAATGCACCCCTCCTGCCGCCTCGGCCTCCTCCGCCGGACAGCCACCCTCCCCCTCCGCCGCCCCACAGCTTCGCACGCCAAAGGCGCATTGTCCAGGAAACCAGTGAGAGCTTCTTCCCCCTGCTGACCAACGAGCACACCGACGAGCACACGCAGTCGCCCAACCACAGAGACTCGCTGTACACTAGCATGCCAGTACTGACAGACCTGCCCGACGGTCAGGTGAACGGGCTAACGGACGGAGAGGAGGACGGCTCCGGGGAGCTGCAACCCTGTAAGAGCGCCACCGCCCCGGAGCTAGACGACGTGTATTACAAGAGCATGCCAAACCTCGGCTCCAGGAACCACCTTCACGAGCTGCAGAGCTACTACCACATGGGCCGGGGCGGCAGCGACGGATACATGGTGTCCGGCAGCAAGGAGGAGTCGGATTCCTCCCCCGAGGAGCCTCCTGTAGACCCGTCCCACCTGGTGACCAGTCTATAGAGCAGAGACTTGCGCCCTTCCCTCTCACGCTTCTGATCTTTCAATGAGATAACTCTGTGTGGTCGACTGCCAGACTGAGCTGATCCACCCCTCGATTAACGTACTCTATGGTTTGTGTCAACATGGTCGAGATTTGTCTCGACAAAAAATAAATAAAAGAATAAATAAAAAAAGCGGGGACTGAATGTATCGTCAGACAGGAAGGAGGCTGCGGATGGACACTTGTGAATATCAAACAGGAAGGAACTTAAACAGAAGGAGGAGGGCGTCTGTCATTTACCTAACCTGTGGAAGTCGATTTGTAATTTTCAAGTGAGTACCACAACATGGACCTCAAGCAGATCCCCCCTCTCCCCCGACACCTGCAGGACTGTCCACCAGTCTGTCTTTGTGTCAAGATGTCTTGCACCTTGAAGAACAGTGGCTAAAAAAAAGACGTTCTCCACGAATGGCCAGCCAAACTGAGGATTTATTTATTGCCCTCACTCCCACTTCCAAAACTGAAGAGACACGGAAACAATAACCATGTTGGATGCTGTGGATTATATCCTGTTCATATCTGCTAAAATGGACTGTGGTCTGATGTGACTTTCCCGCAAGTTATAGCGGCTGAAGATACGCCGTACTTCTCTGCAAACATCAACATGCGAGACGCTTGGTGGGTGAAAAAAGAGTCGTGTGTCTTTTTTCTCCTTTCCCCTTGTACAAGTTTTCAGAAATCAGTGAAGGAACCACAAACCATTTTTATGTATTGTACAGAATTCAAATGTTGCATATGACCTTATGAGTCTTATTTTTTAATATTTGATTTAAATATATTTGTCTGTGGAATTGTTCGGGACTGGACATGAGCGGTTCTGGTCACTCGTGGACAACGGGACGAGCAAAGAACAATCTTTCATATCATTTTCATGAATTATGGATACAGTGGAAGCACTTGTTCATTAATAGGCATTTAACCTGAGCACATTTCTCTCCGCTCCTTTTTCTAGCAACATCACTGTCACTTATGTATTACGATTCAACTGTTACAATATACTTTATCACGATGTTGTTCTGAACTAGAGGAATAAAGCAGGCGGAAAAAGAATTGTTACCATTTGAGTCGTAGCTGGAATTGGGTTCGGTTAAAATAAAATAAAATCAAAAAAAGGAACTATATATAGAAGATATGTGTGGTTGGAGGTGTATATTGTCATTTTATTCCTATGATTTGACCACACCATCCGGTTAAGATCAAATTCTGAACGCCAAAAAGCAGACTGATTTGGTAGAGCCTAAAAAAGTTTTTTTATCCCTTTAAATGCCATGAAGTTACACTATATTTGTGTATGGACGATGCTACAACTGCACAAAGCGACACTGTCTCATGTGGAGGGCTAATGTTTACTTCTGTAGAAGGGAAATATCATAGCTGTATGAAGTTTAGCTTTCACATGTTTCCCATCTTCCCCTGCAACGTTCCGAAGAGAGAGATTATTTATTTATCTGTTTATTGGTTTTTCAATAGAAAAACTAGCTTGCAGAAGAAAAAAAAAGCAGATTTTAGGCAAGAGTTACTAAAGTGGCACTGGTTTTATTTTTCTGTTGTTATTAAATTATTATGACCATGATTATAATTACATATTGCTAATTATTTATTCTTTTGTATGGGTTCCAAGTTGAATGATCTCATAACTAATATTTGTTGTAACAGTGAAAGTTGTTTGCCAACAAATAAATTACTGACATAGATTTTCCGGCCTGTTCACTTTTCTGGGGGGAATTCTTTACCATACAACCAAGTCCACCTTGTGAGTGTGTTTGTCAAACTAGTAGCTTCATCTTTGTCTTGTTCCTTTCCCTGAGATCCATCACCAGTGCAGACAGAAGACATCATAATACATTCATTCGGCTTTATAGATGATTTTATGAGTGTTTACAAACCCAAGGTGACAGGGTGTGACCTTGGTTCTATGAGTGTGTACACTCTGAACGATATTGTTCCATCGTGCAGTGAGGGTGGATCTGTGTTGGGACCGGGACAGCTTGGCGTCCTGTTCTCCACCTCCTCCTCTGAATCCAGAGTGTAGCCCAGGACAGAGCTGGCCCTCTTAACTAGTACATCCAGCCTCTTCCTGCTTCTGTCAGGTCCTCCCAGCCTGGCAGACCACTCCATAGAAAATGGCTGATGCCACTACAGAGTCATAGAAGGTCCTCAGGAGCGTTCCCTGCACCTTCAGCCTCCTGAGCAGCCTGCTCTGCCCTTTTTTGTTTTTTCGTCCAGTCCAGTTTATTGTTCAGGTCCAGGTCCTTGCATGATGCCACCCGGCGCTGGTGGAGAGTGTTGGCGCCTGCAGAGGTCCACCACCCTCTGGAGGTGGTTTCTCTGGCAACTGTCCATAAATTCCAGCGTCAGCTCCCTGTACTCACTGACGTCTCCGTCCTTATTGAGGCCGACGATCGCAGAGTCATCAGAGAACTTCTGCAGGTGGCAGGATGAGGTGTTGTGGGCGAAGTCAGTGGTGTAGAGGATGAAGAGGAAAGGAGACAGCGCCACGGCGCCCCCATGCAGCACAGCAGTGTGTCCAAGACACAATCCCAAATGGATGGATGGATGACAGACAGACAGACAGACAGACTAAAGCAGAGCAGACTAAAACACAAAAAACAAAACCAGATCAGGAATGAAGAACACGTGAGGGGGCACCATCTCCGGACACATCCAGGGACGTGCTGCTTCTGGCTGCCATACCTGTATGTCATGAGTACAAGCAAAAAGCCTCCAACGGACTTCACTATTGTTTTATCCTTTATCACGCATCACCTTTGCCCTGGAAGATCTTTTATATCCACCCAACTAGGGGAAGAGCTTGCCGCCTACATAAGCCCCCGCTACTGCGATTCGTCCCTTTATTCAACCAACAGTGAAGTCTGTGGAAGGGCAGACCATGTACGAAACATTTTTTTATATATTTTTTGGGGGGGAAATTAGCTGTTCACAGTTAGCGTCTTGTGTTTGTTCAACTTGCTCATGAACGTGTTGTAGACTTATCGCAGGCAATTGACCGTGGGGTTCCCCGTGGGAGTTTGAGCCATAATGAAAAAAGAATTAAGCGCCATAATAAAAACAGACAGCAAGGGTGATACGGCATTGTGAAAAGGAGATGGCACGTTGGAAGGGTGTGCTTCAGGAACGGACTGTGAGGAGCAACAACAACCAGAGGGAGACAGCACTGATGAAAGGTCGACTCCAAAGGAGGGACGCATAGATGGTGTGACCGAGTGATCACAAGCGAGCCAGAAACAGGCTATGGAAAATGCATGTCCTGTGAGATATGATCAAGAGGAGTCATATTGGCATCGTTGATGTCCCACAGACGGCAGAGAGTAGGGGCCGAGCATCCAATGTGATCTAAAAAAAAACAAGGGACGGACGTAGAGATGGTGTCAAACCAAAGTAAGATGAACAAACACCTTGCCAATGGCCTCATGGATAAACCAATTTATAGTAGATTATTTTAGATTAGATGTATTTTATTTGTCCAATCCTGTATCTGGTGAAGATGAAGAAGCGAAGATAAACTCTACCAGGCCACAGAGGGATTGAGCAAAGTATGACTCAGTGTCGCACCCTCACAAGTTAAAGCAAATAGACTGTCGCGAAATGATATGAAACTTATTTTGGCTCTGCACTGTTGGTCCTGACGTCTCTCATCATCCTCACGACAATAGATCAGGTCAGGTGAGGTTGCCAGTCAGTCAAGGACGGCGAGACCACGGTCATTATGCGGGCAGGTGGAAGGTCCAGCTGGAAAATGAAATCAGCGTCTCCACAAAGCTGGTCAGCAGAAGGAAGCGTGACGCACTCTCAAATTCCCTGGTAGAAGTTCAGGAGAAAAACAACTTAACTGTTGCCGAGTGAGCCGCACCGTCAACTTTTCGGGTGAGAATAAAGTCATTTGAAAAGTGCAGTCCCTGAAGGGATCATCAGGATCAGGTGTCACACCCTCACCTGCAGCCTCTTTCAGAAAACGGTGCAGCAGAGAGGTCATGCATATTCTACAGCTGTTTCTATAGAGGGCGAGGTGTGGGCATCACGCTTGCCAGATGCGGTCGATCAGATTGCCTTAGAGGTTTGAAAATAACAGGGAAAGAATGGTCCAACACAGAAGTGGAGACAAATGGGGCATCTATAGTGTACGTGTTCATTTAATTTATGTACTTACCGGTTACAGATGTTACAAAACTACTTCACTCACACTTCCTTTCAGTTCAACCTACTGCTGCCAGGGTTTCTTTTTCTCGGGCTGCTTTAATTTTTTTCATAGAGCATAGTTATAGATATTTCACACATATATATTGATTTTTAATTTTAATTTTCTTTATTTGTACTGTAGTGATTTACGAATTATTGTAAATGTTGCATGGGCACCATCTAAATAAAAACTAAATAAATAAATAATAAAATATAATAAAATACAGTGGTAATTTAGTCTGTAGTTGTTTTCTCGCTGGTGTGTGAATCATGTTGACCATTTCGCATATAAAATCGTTCTGTTTTTTTTTCCGATCACTTGGCTGCTCATCTTTCTGCCGCCATGTATAAGTCATAAATGGGACCATCTAACAGCATCCTTGATCACAGATTCAGTTTGTTCAAATGGGAGCCGGAGACGTTACCATTGAATATTTCCTCAAAACTGACTGAAGCCACCAAAACATTCCTCCTCCCTGTTTTGCCTCCACTCTGCCAGCGTGCAGGCTGATTAAACGAGCGACGGCCTATGTGGGTCACGTCTCTGCTGGAGAGCTCTGATCGGTTAGTGCTGCCTGGCTGTGTTATCTTCCCACTCTCTCTGTTTCCTTCCTTCAAGGGGGAGGCATCAGTGTGTCGTACAAGGTGACACGTCTCGCAGACTCGGCTCACACACCAAAGACGGAAGACTGCCAGCGTGAGCAAATGAAGGAAGTGAATGATTAATTCGCCAACCGCAAATACCAAAATAAAATGGGGACAGAGGAGGAACTCTGAATCCCTCCTGAAGGCCTTGCTGCTAAATATAGCACAGCAACGTTAAAAATTTACAAGGTTAAAATCCAAGTTCTTCCTGGTTTCATCATCCGGATATCGTCTCCGCAGTGGCGTGTTTTTCAGGCGTGTCATTTTTCCATTCACATTTCTGTTTTAATTCTCAGTGGTGAGGTGGAGCAGTCACATGTATCGCTCCTTGAAATGCTTCTTCTAGATCATGGTCGGAGAAATGTTCTCAAAGTTGTCCGGCGTGCCGTGGATGCCTCCGGTGATCACTTGCAGGTCATCTCATCACCTGACTCGCCGCTGGAGCGTGGCGCAGGTTGCCAGGTCTGCTGTGAAGGTCATCATTTCTTGTTGTTCCTGGCATGTTTTCTCTGCCACCCAGCTTCCTCAGTTGCCTGCCAGCCTTCGCCGAACAAACAAGTCTGCAGGAGCTCACTCCCCAGTCGTGTCCCTGCTGGATTCTGTTTATGCACAGAACTTGGATTTCCGAGTTGTTTTCAAACACCTAACTCCAGCCTGGCTGGCTAAAACATCTGGATCTGTTTACAATTTATTCCTGGACTCCATCCTCAGTAACTAGTGCAAGTCTTGTTCTAATAAACGACCAGACGACTAGCAGTTATGCGACTGAAATCACATTGTCCCCACCGTAATGAATCTTCTGTGACATTTAAAGCGGAGACTGGATTTGATGAACGGTGGAACATCAGCCCATCCATACGCAGAGTGACATTTGAGGGGCTCCATCTCCTCCTCTGCCTCCGTGGCTCCAAGAGAGTGGCCAGTCCACTTTGAGGGCCGGATGATTCAAGCCAGTCACATGACATGAGAGAAATGATTTGCTTCAGCTGCGCTCCATCATGCGAAATGACACAATTAAAGCCGTATTTCGTCATGATTGCCTCCATTCTCATCTCATTCTTCAACATATTAAGCTCACGGTGAGCAGCGGCTCTTTGGCTCCTGCTTCCTGTGAGGCCCGACTCGACCTCTGGAGTCGCAGCATGCGTCATGACGCTGAATACGTGTTTCTCAGAGCCATGTCACTAACATGCTAGAGAAGCTGGAAACATCCCTGAAAACCTCCCGACCTGGACTCACTTTCACGCCGGCTCCATGGACCAGGCAGTAAAACAATCATTTCGCTCTGTTGCTGTTGTAAGCCCTGATGGGTAATTTAACTTTCAGCACTAGCTTCATTTCCAAAGGCCAGAAGATGAATTCATTTGTTCAATGGTCATGTTCTTCATTAAAATGATAATTAAAATCCCAAGGTTACGGAGAAGAGAACTCCACGTATCGGCAGCCCATAATAATCACAGGACTTTCCAGGCCTCTCATTTGGCCCGTCAGGAGCAACAATAAAAGTCATTTCAAGTGTTCTGATGGATGGATCTGGTCCGCCAGATTAACCAGGAGGGGCTCCGTACTTTATATGCTGAGAGAGCTGGTTACGCATTTGACTTGCATTAATGAACGTTCGACGTGTCAGTAACTTTGTGAGATAAAAAAATACAGAAAAGTTTTGCAGCAAAGGTGGTTTAACTTGATGAATTTTCTAACTATGGGATGGGAAAGTGGACTTTTGCACACTATACTGACGAAAAAGGCAGCCGTCAAAATGCTGTGCCTAGGTGTTTCAATGGATTCACAGCGTTACAGACAAGTCAGACTGTGGTGAAGCCGCATGGATTATAAACATATAGCGGCACGAGTGTGGATTGAGCGTTGTGGGATGAGAATGCGCGAGGATCATCGCAGGAAGACTTGCTAGAATCTCTTCTCTGAATGAGGCTTGGTATCAGTTATCAGCTATTTATAACCCCTTGTGTGGCTCTCCTCCTGAGTGATGGTACTGTAGTGAAGAGTTACTAAAATGCACAGCTGTGTGATGGGCTTTAAATAGCAGTTTGACACATTATTAAACGTAACATGAATGGAGCGCCATTCCATAGCTTATCCTAACCCTAACCTCTGTCTTTTTTCACGTGTCGCACTGCACATGCGTCAATATGCGACGCTGAAGGCTGCCTTTTTCGTCAGAATAGGATGCAAAAGGCAAGTTATGATGCCATGGGAGTGAGGATGTGTTATGCTAGCAAAATGGACACCTGTCCGTCCCTTTCCCAGTTCTTTTAGTTTTAAAAATAAGACCACCAAATTCCTTCCTGACATATGAACATAATGAACTGTTTGCCTGCTCTTTAATGTGAATATGCTTTGCTGTTTGTGCATTCCATATAAAGCTTGTTGTTAATAGTTTAGCAAAATGATCGTCGCTGAATATAGTTAGTTATGTATATATTTTATCCAAGACATCAACCGGCAACAGATGTTTCTACTGTTTTTTTGTCTGTAAATTAAAAAGGTAAACGCAACAGATGTCAGATCAGTCGCCAGTGGAAATGGCTGGTAGCCCCGCCTCCAGATAATATACAGACAGCAGCAGTAGTGCAGCGCATATAGGAATACGTGCAGAAAAAAGGTGTCCTTTTTTTTCAAAAATAAAAACCACTTGGCCCATTGTTCTTATCAAATATGGTATGTATTCACCCATTCATGGATTGAGTTGTGCAATGGTTTAAAACTACAACTCGATGGGGATAAAATACTTTCAAAATCAATATTCAGTTTTACGGATGCAGGATTTTCATTTTTTTTCACTTAAGACCCTACTACGATGATTCTGCTGAGCTACACATGAATCTGAACTCATCTTCTTCTGGAGCTGCTGTCACTGAAGTGAACATGGTTCTTTTGCCACACACTGAAATACAAATAAACTCCGTTCACTTCAGTACAAAAGGTGAACTTTATGGTGTCAAAAACAAGAATAAAGATTGACACGTGCGCTAAGATGACACATGATTCAGTTTTGGTTACAAAGCATCATTTCAGCTGCTCTAAAGGCTTATATTCAGGTGAAATCAGCTGCTACACATATGCAAATGATTGTGGCACAGTGTGGACTGTGGATCTGCCATTGCTGCGGTCTATTTATTCAGATAGGCAGCCATTGTACATACATCCTCAGTTCACTGGGGAGTGCTGGAACATATCCTTGCAGTCACTGAGCGAGAGGCAGGATACACTCCAACCACACACACGCCTTTCACAGTGTCCAACTAACCTACTGAGCTTGTCTTTGGGCTGTGGGAAGAAACCAGAGTACCTGTAGAAAACACACATAGGCACTGGGAGAACATGCAAACTTCACCCAGAAAGGTGCGGAGCAGGACTTGACCACTGCCCCACTGTGCCGCCCTGGGCAGCCATTATATAACTTAATAAATATTATATTTAAAATGTGTGAATCTACTCTATAGCAATGTGAGATTGAGTTACAAAGAAAAAGAATTTCACTTTTTTGAAAATGCATCACAAAAAGTCATGTCAAACACAGCCGTCTTAATGCTTCTTGTGTTTCTAATGCATTCTAATTTGACTGATGACATCCAGCCTCCGGAGATGCCACCAGTGAGAAGGCATGTGTGAAAGAATAAACATGGCGTCTGTTCAGAGTTTATTTTTGCTCAAAAGTGCCCACACGTTTCCTGACTGATGTATAAGGCTATTCCTCCGCACATGGATGCATACATAACTGTTAGAAATGCGGTTTGTGTTGATACCAAATGACATGAAGCACTTGGGTTCACTTCAGATGCCAACCTTGGGACTTGATCCTGGATGTTTTCTTCATGACTCTCCTGCAATATCGAAGATGTATTGCTCCTTCCTGATATTATCTTTTGCTATGTATCATGTTGTATCAGCCCGTAACTCGCACCCCTGGCCTCCGAAGTGCTGGTGTGTAAATTTGGCTGCACTATTTTTACCCCTTCATTTTGTCTTCTCCTCTACACTTAATGCGCCCGCTATTGTCGGCATCCACATCAGTGCATGCGCAGTCACGGCAGGTGCGCTGTCGACATTTGCATCCTTATTGTTCGCCGTCTCGTCACCTCAGATTTTGCTTGGAGTCCTCACTGGGGAGGCTAACAGGTACAAACCGGCTTCCCTGAATTATTCATCATCACTGGCACAGGCGAGGAAGCAGAGAGAAAAGAGTGACGGAGTGAAATGGACAGTGAGGGAAATGGGAGATAGCGCGGCTCGCCGTCTGGAGGTTTTTTCGGGGTCAAATACACCTCGATGCATGTTTAATTGGCTTTGGGATGACATGGTGTTGCTGCTCCTTCTGCTGTGAGTCACACAAAATATGCTTTATTTCTGGAGCCTGCTTTTTCACATCGGCTCAGCGAGGCAGGGGCTATTTTAGGAACACATCAAAAGGATAGAAAATGGAGACATTTAAACTCGTGCTCACTAGCTTGGCAGAAAGGAAGCGTTACTGCATACGTCTGCTGACTTATTGATGTCAAGCAGTCTGATCGGTTTCTCGTGCCATCATCTTTGTTATTTATTGCCGCCGCAATCCATGTAGTCTGTCAACAAAAACATGAGCTACCAGCATGATGTGTTTAAAGGAAACGAGTGGTCATGACTAAAAACAAATGTCGCAACTGCACAGAAACTAGCGTATTTTCCGGTCTATAGAGCGCACTGGAATATTAGCCGCACCCACGATATTTAAGTAGGAAAATAGTCTTTCTCGTACATAAGATGCACCGGTCTATAAGCCGCAGGTGCAGAAAATGCATGAGGATCACTTCCAGTGATCGTCTAGTAGTTCTAGTTTTGAAAACGGGTCCAGTATCTAGACGGACTCATGAAACAATCTCGACAATGTTCTGAACTTGAATCATGAACTCCTCACATCTTATTTACATTTAAAGTGTTCAGAAAGCGCTGTTCTCACCCTCCCGTAGATCGTCTCTGTCAGCAGAGCTGCAGACATGCGGGCGAAAACCGCGCAATTTGAGCGCTTTAAAGGTAAATAAAATGGCCGTGATGTCATCGGTTTGATGTGACGATGCTCCAAGAGACAGTGAGCGCACTCAGCAGATGCAGCAGTCTTCCACCACTTTTATCAAAGTTCCCACTGTTTACAGCGAATTCCTTTCTTAACACCCGAGAAAGGCTGCTCATCTGGCTCGGTGAAATTCATGATTATTTCCTGGGTAATATGCTTCGCGTTCCGAATGTCATGCTCAGACAAGTGACTGCGAGTGACTGCTGAAGTTTCAACTTCATGAGCCTAGAAAACTCTCTGTGCTCCGTCAAGTGCTGATGTTTTCAATATGGTATTGAATTTGTGGCGTTGACGCCTTTTAAGGTGCATGTGCGAACATGTGCAGGATGCGAACTTTACATGATCAGACTGAAAAAACCCTCCACAGTAGATGTGCTGTTGCCAAGTGAGTCAGCAGGGAGGGAAGGAACGGACCCATCTCAAACGGAGGGCGGTGCTTCATCAGAGTGCCGGCTGTCACATGTGATGGGATTTTGTGATCGGTAAATCGGCAGTGATCGGCATTAACCAATCACGGTGAGATCAGCCTTTCATAGTCAGTGATCGATCGAGTGGAGCATCCCTCATAAAAATCCTTATATATCGTTGTATAAAGTGCTGAGTTGAGACTGCGAGAAAATAGTAGTCTGGAGAATACGGTAAACGACATCTGTTCGATGTAAAATAAGTTCAGCTCCAAGTGACGCAGGACTGTTGCACAGGAAACTCATGACCACAGGAAGCGGGCTGTATTCTTCATCTGCCAGGCGCTGCCTGGTGCTGTTGCAGCGTCTCCCTCATTTATCTGATTGGAAAAGAGGCTCAGCTGTCTCATATTGACCCATCATGCCCAGATTTGATTGCTGACGATCACTTGAGCAGCTAAATCCGCCCGACTCGTCTGAATTGCGATGCAAGTGACGGAAACACGGGGGTTGGGGGGGAGGATTTTGGTAATGAATGAGATCCCAATCTTGGTTATTATGACTCAAAATTGTGTTTTGCTTGCTAAAGAAGGTATTTCTGGCTGGGCCGTTGAATTTTCATTGGCGCAGAGTTGGTCGACAATGGGCGACAAATATGGTGCTTTCTGGATAAAGGGATCAGTCGGGAATATAATTTCCGTCCCAAAATGGACGTTCGATTTGTGGCTGAATCGTCTAGTCGCAACGTGATTTAATAGTTGAAAACCTCAATCAGCCAGAACATACTGGGCTCATGGAGACCAGTTGAAGCAGTGTTTCTGAAGAGCCACAATTACGTATCAACATCAGCGGCGTCACCGCGGTGCGGAGGCGACTGCGGGAACCCAGTGGCACCATTAACGGTGGTAACATGTGGTGGCCAAGACCACATTGCTCCCATTTGAAAAAGGATACATGTAGTTCCATTTTTCAAGTTCACATTTTCTTGCTGTGTTTCATGTTGGTGGCGCTCAGAATTCTCCCCCATGGGGTCCCACTATCCTGTGCACTCAGTGGAGCCGACGGAATTCTCCCTCATATCTGCCATTTCTTAGGCAGGTGTTGAACCGAGGGTATTCTTGAGTCACGGTCACTTCAAGTGGATTGGCGCCACATCTGCAAACTGTCCTTGGTTTATGGCAGAAGTCGACTGAATAAAGAAGAACTTGAGGTGCGCTAGATTAAAAGTGCTTCTTGCACAGTTAATCCCAGTCGTTTCTCTGGAAACCCTCAATAAAAAAAGGATTCTGTGCGAGATAGAAGAGAATGAGTGTTTTTGTTTCCTTTGCAGGTCCAACTCCTCCAAGCTGTCAGGTCTGCTGTGGCAGGTGGCTATTACCTCAGCAAGTTTTCATTCTCAGGCTTTGACAAGAATCAGGCCTTTTTTCTCTTTTGGGTTTGGCTTCAGGAGATATTCTGCGCCTGTTTTGACACTCTGTGATGCTGAGGAGCATTTATCACTGTTGCGAAATGATGCTATCGCGTGCTAATTTAAAATACATGAACCTATTCATAAATGTTTCAAACCAAAGTTAGATGGTTTCCAGTATTCTGCTTCATTACAACTACAGAGGCACACAAGTCATTCCTTTTCACTTATTTTGGTCAGATCTCAAATCCTTTGCTTGGAGTATTGTATGATTTGCTGCCAATGCAGTATCCAGCCAACAGAGAACGCTGCATTGTTAGATCTAAGAAAATCCAAGCAAGACTGACTGTGATGTCATCTTCTTTTTTCATTGTATATTTTACAATACAATTAACATACAACAAACAAACAAACAAACACTATTACACTAACAAAGGAGCACCTTTGGTCATTGTCCACTTTGTGCTTTTATTTTCTCTTTTTCTTCCTGTTTGACAGGTAGTGACACGCACTGATCACAAGTCATTGTCCCTGTGATCCTTCATCAGCTTCTCTGTTCAGTCTGCGGTGTCATGCTATGTGTAGACGTAACTGGCTGTTTCCAAAAAATGACTTTCCACCATCTCTGTTTTCCAAAATAATTCTGTGCACGCGTATCTGTTCTGGGAAATCATTGTCTCAGAACCAACCCATGCATGGCTGCTGCCAGGACATGCCTCAAATCTGCAATATGACTGAGACTTTTGGGCTCCCATGCAAGTCACTTCATGGTAGTATAATGGACAGAGGACAATCCCATGGTTCGCAAAGTTGCTGGCGCAAGTTTTTTTTTATACATAAACTTATGCAGTATACTATGAGTCAGTTAGAAATGTGAAACTTATAAATAACAAGATCATTCACAGTGTTTTTCATGACTATTCCAGAATGCAAAAAGATCCAAATAAAACTTGCATGTGGAAGTTCTGTCACATACTGCGACATCTGCTGCCTGACATTCCTCCATATACATGCAAACGTGCAAACGGAGTTTTTAAGATCCCCACTCTGGCCAGCGCTTGTGAAAAGCATTGTTTCCAGAGGCAAATTGTCTCTTTTGGTGGGTGCAAATGATTTTTTTCATTTCTAAAAATAGCCAGCCACGTCTGAACGGAGCCTCAGATCGTCCACGCTTGGACGCACATAAAGTTGTCTTCTCCTGGGATCTCATGTGCAAAGGGTGCGTATGCACAAAATGGTGGTGCACGTACTTTTCCATGGTAAAGTCCGTATGTAGGAAGCGTGAGAAGTACTTGGAAATGTGTGCCATGTAAACTTCAGAGCCCCCGTACACAAGTAACTGTACGACAGGTTTCTACAGGAGTTGATTCATTGACATGTTTGTATTCCACATCAACATCACACACTGTTTTCTCTATTTGAGTGTGTACCAAATCTTTGCAAGTCTTTGTACATGAAGCTACAGCTCTCATGTGTGTATTCGTCAGCGTGTTCCCTGGTGCTTGAGCTTTTGTTAGTTTTTCTGCCATGAGTGTGCTTTTGAACCTCAATGAGCTTTTTGTTACTCTCTCTTGTACCCAGCTGTACATGGTGAGATTTCCACTGCTTTGTGTACTGTGCTTGAGTTTTTGACTGGTTGTTTGTTATGTCTTCTGGCATGTTTTCTGTTCTCATTACTGGTGGATTTGTCTCCAACTTCCAGTTTGTGTTGGTTTCAGTTTTTCCCCCCGGTTGTTGGTGCTGCTCTCCTGGTTAGGTCAGACCTTCTGCCTCCTCTCTCGTGTCTCTCTTTATTTTATTGTATCTAGTTCTTGTCATAAACTTTAACTTTGACTCTCACGAGTCTCACCAGTCACTACGCTAGTATGGATCGTATGGGATGGATGGATGGACGGACGAACTGAAACTCTTACGGAGTGCTGCTCTAGCATCAGGTTCATATTATTAAAAATATGTAAAAATGACTGCAATTCCTTCCAGTGGATCTTCAGGTGCCCCTGAAGAAACTGTTCATGCTTAGATGGGATCATTGAAAACCTATTGAAGACATAGAGGGGGAAACAAAACAATGCAAGCCGGTTCAAAATTTTAAATCTCGGCGCAAGTATTTGTGCGCTAAGACAGGCGTAGTATTAAATATTGAGCGCAAACAGCTTAATGGTTTATATCTTTCACATTCGCTGAGATCAGAGGTGTTTGCTCAGAGGCGATGGGTGAGCCGATCCGGCACTGTCGACTGTTGACAATAAATGAGTGACACTCTAAACACGGAGGGTTTGAGCAAATGTTGAAGTTTGCCCAAGAAATTGCACAAGCATCATCAAACATGAGTCTGATTAAATTCCTGCTGGTAATAGCACCTGCTATAATGAATATGCCTGAGTGACTGACTGTTTAATTAATATTCCATACAACGTGCGCACGCACACACTGGCGCACACCGCCGCCTCTAATGACTTGTGATCATCCCATGCTGGTGGGCCGATAAAGGATAAATGGCCGGCACTTATTGCCATTTCTTATGAAGCAGGCCAAGTTGGAAGGTGCCTCCCAGCGAGGAGGACAACACATTTGTCAGCAAACCTCAACAGCTCATCTAAATTTAAAATGTAATCTAACAAGCGTTCAAATGTGTAAGGAGCTATTCAGCGCCGATATTAACAATTTACCATCGCACCCCGAGACGACGAGTTCCATTGTGCAAGTTCTGAAATAGTTGGTGTTGTGATAGACTTTCTGCGGCTAAAGCTACGGAATAAGCAGAATAAGATATTTAACCCTGGAGCAGGAGAAGGTGAATGAATAACAAGTTGTTAACTCCCGTGCTCTGGAGTTTATGCTCAAATCTCAGAGATATCGAGCAAACTTTTCGATAAAAGTCAGGACTCCATTGGTGTGCTGCAGGAGTTGAGCTCCAAGTCTGAGGTTTTGTTGTCTTTTCTAACAAATAGCCTTTAGTAAATTAAAAAAAAAACGAAAGTCTATTGACATGTAGGCGGCAGGTCCAAATTTGCCCGTGCTAATCGTGTGCACACAAATGATCCCCTATTGCAGAGGTGGGCAGTTAAATTTCCTAAAGGGCCACATTATAAACTGTGACAGTAGTGAGGGGCCATCATGCCAAAAGGAAGGCGGCGATGACTAAGAAACATGACGGGACAAAAAAAATCTTACGTAACAAAGAACGAACCATTCAATGGAAGCAAAGATATTAAGTGCAAATATGGCATGAGACCTATAAAAATATTGCATTTATTAGGCAATTATGCAATTTAAGTTGAATATAAATAATGAAACTAGAGCAAAAATATCTATGAAATATTGAAAGGAAATTAGAATATATATTTTCAATTTTCTTTTCATGTATTTTGAGGAACAAAAAATACTCACTAAAATGGCAGATGAAAAGAAATTTAAGTCCTGAACATGTTATAATCATTCTTGAAATAGTAATGCTAAGAAAGAAACAAGACAAAATGACTACTTATCAGTTGTATAGTTTTAGTCCGACCTCATGAGGGCCGCAAAAACACAAGAAAAGGGCCGCATATGGCCCCCGGGCCGCACTTTGCCCAGGTCTGCCCTATGGCTTACAAGGTCTGTGAGTGAAAGCAGCTGTAGCATTCAAGGTTTTGGTGTTGTAAGGGCCTGTTTATGCTCCCTTTTGGTACGGAATTGTGCCCGTCCGTTTCAAATGTAGTTACCGTCACTGATCACACCCTCCCATGCGTTGTTTGTGCTGTTCCCCGCATATATCCACGGGGTAGGGGGAGCCCACAGCCAAAAGTTTACAACAATGACAAAGTCCAAAACCAACATAGCAACTGTGGAAGTACTGTGAAATTCTTTTTCTTTTGTAATTCAATCTTGCACTAAAGATGAAAGCAGAGGCAGCGTTGTCGGAGGCGGTGGTCTGTAAGGCCGTTAAATACATTGCAACTGGAGGACAGAGAATTTCTGCCATTGTTATCTTGTTCATCATGTTCGTGTCTCATTACAGCTACATATCGGTTAGTAACAGCAACACTCCCTGCCACAGTTTCCAGTGCTACTGCTCCGTTTGGTCCGTATCTGCTTTGTGGAAATGTACAGAAACACAGACAAACAAACATAGAGTACGGACATATCTGGATCTCTATGTAACGTTAAGCATATATGATCTTTTAACCCCCACTACACATCATCTAGGACTGGGTCTTCCACTCTGAACAAGTTCACATAAGTTAATGGATCAACACCAGACTGACAATCAACTTACAGTCTGCAGACACCTGACTGGTTCAAATTTGTCTGGTTGAGAGTTGAAGACAGCTGATCTAGGACATGGGACGGTAACTGAAAAGACCCCCAGATCCACTTCACCAGTCTTTTTGATGGTGGCCAGGAAAGTTCCTGGCAAATGCTCTATGCTGCAACAAATGCAAACACCGAATCACAACATTAAGTCACAACATATCTGCTAAAGCCCCAACAAATTCAGATGCTGCGACACAACAACATTAAGCTGCAACATTACTACATAAACCATCTCAACAACCGTGACCAGTCCATGTGTGTGTCTTGCTACAATTATGGTAACGCTCCGATTTTGAACACTGACAAATAATTCAAACGTGTATTGGGACTTATTAATATTAATATTTTTCCACCTTGCAGCTTACCATGCATTTTTTGTGGCGTTGCCTTTTTGCAGACATGTGAATGAGTTAATGTTGCGTTTTGTTGTTTGCATTTGCTGTGAGCTTTCCTGGCCACCGTACTGTCTCACTGTTGCAACACCACTGCAACACAACAATCCGTGTTGCCATTTGTGTACAGCTCTGTATGAAAATGATTTGTGCGTACATTTACGATGTAAACAATCGCTCAGCTTTGGGAAATCTCGTCGCGTGTAGTGAATAAATGAATCTCTCCTTCGTGGATATGTGGCGTGTAAACCACCGTAGTGTAGAACCACAAGGCAAAAACGAGTGTCATGCCTACTTTCAGACACTGAACGACACCATCAACGCTTCAGCACCATCTCACCCTTCCTCCACACACATCATCACAAGTGTTTTGCATTCATTTCCAGCCTGAATGGTTGTTGGTTACAAACTGTGTGTAACTGTGAAACACTACACACTATTAACAGAGAAGCAGAACACCACAGATCTTCTTCAGAATTAATCACTCTTGTCAAAGCGATCGTTCGGTAGAAACTCTGTTACACACTGTATGACTGAATGCTCTCCTAATGATAAAGGTTTCACTCATAAAACAATTCACGAGAACATTTACAAGTGTTGACAGTATGTCTAAACATGAATCCAGGTCGGTCAATAACCTCAGATCAAAACACATTTGAAGGTGGAAAAAGCATGAATTACTTTCCTGGCAGATTTATGGGAAAAAAAGAACCTTGTGCATCCTCCTTCTTTCTTTTTCTTAATTGTGTTGTTTAGACAGATGTGGTTACCTGGATGTACTGTTTTGTTTACTGCGTGTTATGTTTTGAAAACACAGACCTGTTCTCAATGTTGGGCTCAAGCAGTTGGAAAACCTTCTCAATATTAGTGCTGTTTCCAGACTCAAAGACATTTGAGAGCCTCAAGGTTCACGGCAGCTTCTCAATAAAAGTCACATGAGTATTCCAATTGTATGGTGTACAGTACCAGTCCACAGTGCTCTTTATAGTGGCTACTGAGCAACGGCAGCAGCTGCGAGCGTTTGTGCTTCATTCGCTGGCGAGTCGGCTGTCGAGTGCAACAAAGTAGCATTCAGGTTAATACTGTTGCATGACTGTTTCATTAGAAAAGAAGGTATTTTGATCATTACACAAAGTGCATGTTTACTTTTAGTCGTGACTTCAGAAATGATTGTGATGTCAGTATTATTAATAACAAGAGTTTCAGGTGAGTTCTGACAGCAAGTGTGTCCTCGTCCTGAGTGCGCGTATACGTGTGAGCATCCATGAAGTCATGGTTCTATTCCTAAACTGCTCTGAAATACATTCCATAATCTTGTTTTACTTCACATCAAAGGATGAAAATAAAGATTTATGAAATATTTATGAAGCTCTCCGGAGGTCTCTCATCTCCACATGTCCATCGATCCACTTCTCCTGCTGTCTTTCATGCACTGACACACACACACACACACACACACACACACACACACACACACACACACACACACACACACACACACACACACACACACACACACACACACACTCACGGTACGTATCTTTTTTGTGAGGACCTCACATTGCCATAACCCTTTCCCCAGCCTCTCACCCTAAACCTAACCATCCAAAACACATGGCTCACCTTAACCAGGACTCTGACCCAAACTGAAACCCAACTATAAAGACCCAGTTATTTTGACGTCCCCACAAGGAGGTGTGTTTCCAAGATTCGGTCCCCTCAAGTACAGCTACACCAGGTACATACACACAGACATTTTTACTTCTGAGTGGCAGCTATCGTCATCATTTCATCATCCTGTGGTCATAGCAGCAGAATGTGTGTACAGCTCACTTTGCAGCTTCATGCATTCTGATTTTCAAAACTTTTAGCCTGATGTACTAATAAACCTTCTTCAAATCAGCCAATATTTTGTTTTCCCTCAGCACAACGTGATCTGTAATCTACTCAGTACAACAAAGGACATTCCTAATGGTTATTAATATAACAGTTTTCGGATGAATTATTCAGTGCTCCATGTTGTAGACATGTGAAGGCATTATTATATGTATGTACATGTGCTGTATTTAGCATGTCTGCCTTGGGGCGTCCATGCCGGTGGAGTACACCGGGTACAACATCTGCTCACAGCTGGTGAGCCAGTCGCAGCTCATTTGACCTACTTGCAACTGTATCTCCTAATTGTCGATAAGTGTTTTGCTGTTTCTCTGTCCCTTCCTAGACTTGATAAATTCCAATATGTTCAATTTGTTCTCGGATTCTGCTGAGGGAGATTTTCGTTGATGCAGCGAGCACGCTGACATTTTGATACTTCTGTGGTGAAAAGAAGGCAAGCGCGTGCAGCTCCTGGGGCACAGAGAGACTCGAGACACGGAGAAAAAAGTTCCACAGTTTAATACAGACAGTATGCACAGACAAGAATATCGAACAAATGGCAAAGGGGAACCAATGGTGTCACTGAACTGGGAGAAGAATGCATAAACAAGGGAGCAAAATGTAGTGACACACATCTAGACAAATGAAACAGAAATAAACAGCAGTCAAAACACGCTCCAGGACAAACACACACAGAACAACAGCTAAAAGTGGAACAGACGATGAGGTGGTGGTCAGAACACGAGCATGGAATAAGGAGGAAACAGAATCAGAACAAACACTCCAAGGAGCTTCTAACCAAGTGGAGGGACATGACAGGAGCCTGATGATGCTTCTCCATGTTGGAGTGTTAGGTAAATGAAATATCACCAAAACATATGGTGAAGTGTGAAAGAAGGAGTCATTTTCCTTTTCGACGTTAGCCAACACAATATGTGAAATTGAATCCAATTTGGCATCAGATTTCCGTGACAGCAGAACTAAGCGTGGTCATGGAGACCGCTCAAAGGATCATGGGATGGATGGAACACCATCCTGCCAGAAACCCTCCACCATGTTGCCCATGGACCTGGCGGAGCATCTTCTTTACTGTGGTTTACTTGTTACTGAGTGGACAGTTTCACCATCATGGCTTCATTTTTATATTTGTGGCATGCAGAAAGGAGGTGGGCTTGCTGTGCTTATTAACAACAAGTGGTGAAATCCCCGTAACATCGTGACATGCCCAGTGAGATTCCACACACCATTGTAATAACGGTTTACATCCCCCCGTCCGCCAACACACAGCAGCTTGTGACGTCATCCACGGAGCGGTCTTTCATCCCTGAAAAAATGACAGTGAAGGATTCTTTGCACGTGTTTCTGTTCACTCTGTCCTTGAATCTGGCTTTTCTTGCTGTTTCGGAGTTCTTTTTCATTACTTTTTGCACTTTATAATATTATTTCTTTTTCCTTTTATGTTACGCACACAATTTCCCTTGGGATTAATAAAGTTTTCTGACTCTGATAACCTTATAACAAACATTTGAAATGTTATTTTGAACACTGTTCGTACAGTGAATCAATGAATAACTACAAAAACAAATGCTACTACGACTACCACTGTTTATTTTAATGTCAAGGGCCTTCACTTTGAAATGGCATATTATGTAGTAATATATAATAGATGATGGCTAGCTGGACCTCTATGAGATGAAAACTTCACTCATTGCTGCTCATGCTGTTGGACCTTGGTCCATGTTAGCCAAGTGTTTCCCTTGGCTTTTACATGGGCATCAACCATCCATTGAGCAGACAGGCCCAGACAAACCTTCTCCAGCTCTTTGTGAGGGTTACTGAGCTGTTCCCAGGCCATTGCTGGAATGCTTGAGGCACCTCAATTCACTGCACTTGATGTGTAGGAGCAGCTCTATATGAGTCTCTCCTGGATGACTGAGATCCTCACTCACCCTACTTGTACACCTGCAAGCTGGACAAGATGTGCCATAGTTTTCTTTTTTGTAGTATTTTATTTTCCAGTTTTCAATAATGCAAAACAGAACATACATATCCCACCAACCCCCCCCCCAAAAAAAACGCAAAAAGAAAAAAAAAACACAAAAACAAAAAGAAAAGGGTGCACTCCACACAAAAAATAAATAAAAAAATATGATCCTCTCAAGCGTTCGTACATTATATTACAGAGAGAACATTACAGTCCAGAGGTGTCTAGAGTCATCCGTGCGATGTAATATACATTAAAAATGGCTGCCAAATCCGTTTAAACTTTTCAGTCTTACCTGCAAAAGCATAGCGAATATTCTCCATGTAAAGGGTATTTGAAAATTCCATTAGCCATATATCAGAGCAAGGTGGAACTTCTTTATTCCAGTACTGCAGAATAGTCTTTTTTTGCCAGAACCATGCCATATGAAACTGCCATTCTTTGATAATTATTTAAATCTTCCATTTCTTGTGAGCTACCTAAAATGGCTGTTCCAGGGTTAGGAGACAAATCTCTACACAAAACCTCAGAAAATCTGAAATATTTCTCGCCAGTACTTAGTGAGTTTAGGGCAGAAAAATAACATATGACCTAAAGTTCACCCAGACTGTTTGCATTTGATACATAATGGAGATGTGGATGGGTAAAATGAGTGAAGCTTCACTCTAGAGTAATGAAGCCTGTGTACTACCTTATATTGGATCAACTGGTGCCTTGAGTTTACTGAACAAGAGTGGATGTTGCATAGGCATTTAGACCAACATTCTGCTGTTAATTCTGTTCCTATTTCACCTTCCCATAAGGCCCTGTGGTGTTCAGTACTCTGTGTCATAGAAGAGTCACATAAGTTTACAAACAAAGATAGCAGGTGCTTTGTTGAAGGTTTGGTTATTATAAGCGATTCAAGTTCTTCAAGGGGGGAGTAAACTTCAAAATGTGAAATATTATTTTTAACAAAACTCCTTGTAAGTATCGAAAAAAAAATCTGATGTATGAAGTGTATACTTTTGCTGTAATTGGGCAAATGACATTATCGATATACAGATAATTAATGGTGACTAGTCCTTTTCTCTTCCACTCCAAAAAAACAGCATCTAGTTTCGAGGGAGGGAATAAATGATTATGACAAATTGGGGTCAAACTAGAAGTTTCAGGCAGCCTAAAGTTGTTTTTAATTTGTTTCCATACCTTTAAAGAGTTTTTAACAATAAAGCCAAGCTCTTTCTCGGCTTTGGTCTTCCCTCCTTTCATATGTAGCAAGGCTGGGAGTGAAGTACCTATTAAATTCTGCTCAGTAGCAACCCAAGGTGGAGTTATGTCCTTGACATCACCAGGAAATGCATTATTCCAATAAATAAGAGCGTGAGCGTTTGCTGCCCAGTAGTAGTGTTGGAATACAGGAAGAGCCAGGCCGCCTAGTTTTTTAGATTTACAAATATGTTTCTTACCTATTCAATGAGTTTTGTAACCCCAAACAAAAGCCAATATAATCGGATCCAAAGTTTTGAAGAATGTTTTGGGAACGCAAATTGGCACATTTTGAAATACATAAAGGAACCTAGGCAATGTGAGCATTTTTATTGCATTAACTCTGCCGATCGTTGACATTGGGAGTGTTCGCCTGTATTCTATATTATTTCGCAGTTGGTTGACTACTTTTACATAGTTTAAATCATACAAACAATCTGACTGTTTACTCACAGATATTTTATTTGGTCAGTTATCTTGACTGGTAGATCACTCAGAAACTTGGAATCAGCAGCATTGCCAGAGGCATTCATTCACACATTGTGCCATAGTTTTCTGACTGTGCCACAGATTCATCTCAGGCGCTTCACAGTTGGCTCAGAATCCTCCCGGCGAGACCCGACGTCACTCTGCTTCTGAGAAACATATTTTCAGCATTTAAAACAAATTAAGATGTATTTATTTATTTTTCTTTTTTTCACTCAGTTGTGACATTTTCCTTTGGAAGTAAAGAAATGCAAGCCACAATTTATCTCCTGTAATTGCCTGGAGAGGACTTTGAATGTCACTAAACTAATTTATTTAATCAATATCCTTAGATGACTTGAAATATTTCTGCTAAAACCCCGTCTCTAAGTCCAGTGACTACAGGCGAAGAGGGAGTTGTAAGCAAGTTGTTCTCTTCTACTTTTCTCAGCTCTTATTTCCAGTTTATTTTGACTAAAAGTGCACCAAAACAACTCCTGTTCCGCTCGTCCAGGTGGCTCAGATCATTTCAAAATAAGAGGTTACGTTTTTGGCAGTATCCAAATACTGCTATCACAGTACATATGGAAAGTCTTCCAACACTTACAAAACAACACCTCCTCAGAACATACACCTCAGCAGGCACTTGAACCATAAACTGAAAAATCCAAACTAATTCAACTGAAATCTGGGCCATTCTACAACACTGGTGCCTTGTGTGTCTGGATCCATGAGCTGTAAAAATATTCTTTTAAAGTCTATTTTATGTAGTGCTCCTGTTATTCTGAGGGGCAAGTTAGCAACCTAATATATTTTTCCTAAAAGCTGAAGACAAAGTGATGTTGTAGAGGGCATGTTAATGTGACGATAATGTTCCCTCCCTTACACTCCTTTACATAATAGAGGAAGACATTTCAAACAGAAGCACTTGAGCTGGAGGTAGCTGCTGTGCCACTGTGGCTGAAAAGCTGAGCAGAGAAGTCAGTGAAAAACCGTCTGTGTGATGTCAACTTGCTGCTAACTTTTCAGTTTTTATTTATTTGCGTCTTTATTGGGGGAAAGTTGACGGGGTGGCAGAAGGCTTTGGGGTGGCTGACTACGATGTGTATTCAGTCGCTCTGACAAACAGTCACATAGACAAACAGTGGGAGTGAAGATGCTGGAAAAAGTGAAGGAATAAAGGAGTAGTGCCCACGCCGCAACTCATTAGAGCTCTGTTGCAGCTCAGCAGGCGCAGGATCAAACGGAGGAAATCACAAGCAATGCTGATGCTGTTTGTGCATATTGTCACATCAGTTACAAAGAGATGATCACTCCGCGGACGTTCTCCTCGGTAAATGGGGCAGTTTTTGGCTGATCCTCAGCGCTGCGTGGATTATTATATGCGATTATCACTGGCATAACAACCCGTATTAACTTCGGTAACCCTCGGAATATCATTTTCACAAACACGCTGCGCATGAAATATCACCAAAACACTATGGGCTACTGTATTTGCTCATGTCTGCCCGCTCCCTGATTAACTGGGATCCACCAGTGTGTTCAATCCCCCGTCGAAACCCACAAACTGGCAGTTGTATTGCACACTTACTTTTCGACATCCTGGAACACACAACGGCACAGTAAGGATTCACTGATCTGTCGTGCTCTTTTGTTCCTGTTACACCTGCTCAATTTAACACCGCCTACACGAGCGCGCGGCAAATACACACCCTGGAAAAGAGTCGCAGCAAATCAAAAAAGCCCCTGCAACTGAGATACCAGTTCCTGTGAGAGCAACGCCGCCGCTTGGAAAAAGAAAGGTAAAAGTGAAACCGGAGCAGAGGAAAAGAAAATATCTATTGCGCCACACTTTCTCGTTTCATCCCGTTTTAGGTAACTTCCCCTTGTTTTCTGTCTATTCCCTCTCACTATTCATCACTTCACTTTTCATCTGCTTCCATGTCTTCCATCTTTATTTCCGTCTACTTTTTCTTCCACGACCGGCGTTCTTCAATACATCCGCAGAATACAAATACCTTATACAAGTAGAGCGACTCGGGTCTCGGAAAGTTTCATGCTTATTTGTGCTGATTCTGATTCTTTCCTCCTGATTTTAGCACTTCGGTGACTTTGGAACTTGCAGATCTGCAATTTGTCTTTCTTCCCTTGCAGTTACAATGCTCATAATAACATGAATGCTTTTTCAAAGAGTTTGAAAATCTTCATTGGCTTCCTGAACATCGCCGACAAGCAGCTGTTGGTGCAGTTGCGAGTCCTGTGAGGTTCCAATGTTGATAACTATGTCGGCGTCGTACAGAGGCCCTCATCCACTCAAAATGGTGGCGGTGTAAACAGAAGGAGAGAGCTGTGAGAAGCAGCCTGTGGGTAGCATTGCAAAACTCTCAAAACACACACGGAGGTGCAAAGAAAAGACCACAACAGCTGGTCACGTGACCGAAAAAGCAGCATCTTGTGCGTTACTCTATTGTTATTATTGTAACGTGTCATTCAAAATCAAATATTTGATGCGTGTCTGAAATTTTGTAAAGCAAAAGTCAACTGTGACCTCTTACTTTTTCTTTCATGAGCAAATATAAGCCATTAATAAACAACTTATTGACACTTGTCTTTGCAACATGTTAGGCAGTTATAAAGCACTGCATCATATTTCATAGCATTTTGTTCAATATCACTGAATGAAGTGGTTAGCAAACATTATATAAACACAGAAAATTGCCACAAATGAAAAGCACTACACTGCTGTTCCTCCTACAAACACAGCAAAGCAACAATAGAAAATGAACATAAGAGAAAAGGTTCTTCTGTTCTCAGCATATGTGGTCATTTTCAGAAAGTTCAATAAATCCTTGAAATCCATGAAAACGTCAGATAGCAGGACTGTAAATAACATTTGCTCCCACCAAGAAAATGCTTTACTGGATACACTGTTTTGCATATTTGAAAGGCTCAAACTGCCGCGTGGGCCGCGTCAATAACTTTTTTTTTTTTTTTTAGCATTTTGATGCATTAGCAAATTCGGAGGAAACCATTTCAAAGCATCAACTCGGGATGCACTGAGTGAGCACAGACCTCCTCCATTCAGCTCATTTCCACCAGGTGCAGAATGAGACAGCAGGTGGCACAAGCGTTTCAGATCTTGCTCGCACAGCCCAGTTGGAACCGAACGAAATGTCTGCACCACACTGCGGGCGACAAAGTGTCTGTATAAAATGTATCCGCTTATGCAACATGTCCTAACGGCGACGTCACATCCTGCGCTTTTTAAGGATTATATTAAACAGATGAAGGATTTTCTCACACTTTCTACCACCCGCAAAACATTTCTATCAGTGAAACACAATATATGTCACTCCGGTCATTTGCCAAGCTCATGTTCCACTTCCTGGTCTGACAACACATGCGTCGTGATTGGCTGTACGGGTTATTGATTTTATTTGCCATTGAACACAAATCAGAATCCACTTCTTAGCAGACAGTTACGCAGCAATGAATGAGCGTCTCACCCTCACAAAATGAGTCCGACTACTTCCTGGTTTGATGTGATATGATGATGTGATGTCAGCCAGTCGCGATGCGCTCATCGAACATATGTTGATCAAAAACATCGTCTTCTGCTGTGAATGTTTCACGTGGTAGAAAAACTCACCAAATCCTTGAGGCCAGAGAATGTTTCTGCTTGAGTTCGTAGCTCTTTTCCAACCCTCAAAACTAAGCGTATAGATATCATCCTTTGTAAACACCACATATTGAAGATGTTTGTTCTTCAGATATAAGCTTTCACTGTGGTTTACATTATAGAAAATATTTGCTCATCATCCTCTCTGATGGGCGAAGCTAGAGACAATAAAAAAATATAATAAAATAAAAAAAATGTTACGTATGAAAGAGGATGGACAGCACACGGGGATGACCTATTGCCCAGAGTGGTTGGTGAGTGGTTAGAAGAGAGCAGTGGTCTTTTACAAATTAAGCAGCATCACCCCTCACAACACCGAAATAAGACAGGGGTTAAAACAGGAGTATTTTTCATGGCAGTAAATCCACTCGCAGACCCCTTAGGGAAGGTGACGGCGTTTTTCTGGCCTTGTCAGATGGTTGATGGCGGGACAGGCTTTCTGCTGACGGGACACTCTGTGCATGGACGCGGCACGATAAAGTTTATGTGCGTACACAAACTTGCATTGAGACTGTGAAGCTGCTGCAAAGAGAAATATCACTGTGAAAATAGGGAGTATCTTTGAAATCTCTGAGCAGAATAAACTCTCGAACAGAATCCATTATCACTCTGCCATTTACTTATCAATAAACCATTGCTCCGAAAAAGAGATCTGCTGTCAAAAAAAATGTGGAAAATCTTTGCAACCGACGCTCTGATAACATATTCTGCCGATGTGCCTCAGGCACCAGCTCATAAGCATGCAAGACTGTCTCTTGCTAGGCATCATCATGCCAACTCTCCTGCAATGAAAGTGAAGACGCCAACTTCTGTGCTTCTGAAACCCATGAGCACCAGCTGCCTCGCAAAAGAGGCATTGAGAGTCCACCCTGCAAACCTTGGCAGCAGCAGGAGGCGGAGCGCACAGAACAGGCCGAGTTCAGAGGGCTAACAAGAACATCGATTTCTGTCAATTTCACAATCCGCCGATGATTTAGGGGGGACGTCGGACGTATATGTCAAAGTGATAAACAAACTGAAACATCTCTGAAACAAGCAACAAACTCCTATCGCTGCAGGATGTTCTTAAAGTATATAACAAGCTTCCCAGCACAAGTGTAGAGGACGCCGCGAAATGATCGTGCCAAAGGGATCACAAAAATAAGTGACTGAAGGAGAAAAACCAACAATCCAGATCTCCACAGAACTGGTAACAAAGTTGAGACAAATGTGGACACACTATCTAACAAGTGTTTTAAAAACAATAAACAAGCATATTAAATGGCAAATAAATTAATGAACCGATTTCAAAACAACTGATGGATTATAACAGCTTCATGGCAGTTTGTTTTCATTCCATACTTGATGACCTTTAACCTCAGCTGAGTAAAAATCTGCACTATATAAAGCATCAAAGGCGCCAGACGAGACGGTCATAAATAACCTGAATCAGACTCTTGAAATCGAAATGAATGTGCGAGTGAATTGTCTGTATGAAACTCAGAAGAAAACAACTGATCTGAGGATCATAAGATGTTTAAGTCATGCAAGAAAAGTTGAGACCGTGGAGAACATGAAGAAGAAGCAACAAACTGAGCCGCTGTCTTGTGGCTTTTCATGTATAGAGTGTTTATTATTCTGTGTTTTATTCCTATTTTTCTCCTGTACTGAATGTTTTTTTTTTAATTGTAATTCATGATTTTTATTTAACTGTAAAGCACTTATGTGCCATAGTATTGTCTGAGAAATGTGCTGTATATATATAAACTTGACCATGACCTTGGAGTCCGCAATCATGAAGAAAGAGAAGTATATAAGCCAAACAATGTAGAGTTTGGAGAAACTGATCCAGTCAGAAATGAAGGCTACCAAGGAAGAATGTGAAAACAGAGAGGAAATGATAGAGATGACAGGTGAGATTGCCACGACAATCAACGACGGGAAACAAACAACAAAAAAGACAACGTGAGAAAACTGCCAAAATAAAGGAGGAAATTAATAAAATAAAGGACTTATGAGTGGAGCTCCTACTGTCAAGGTCCAGGAGTGGTTGAACACAAGCGCATGTGGCCAGCACTAGCAAGGAGGCTTTGGACAGTGAGAGCAGAAGTTAAACCACATGCATTGATTCAGAGAAGTGCAGAAGAATACATTACCATCAGAGCTGTCTCAGAAAATTCATTACACTTTTGTCCTCTCCTTCTTTTTCTTCTACTTCGTGAAGCTTGTTGCAGGATATTTCAGACTGTACCACTGACTTAAACCGTCAGCACAGTCTCACAATGACCTGTTTGTTCAGAGAGGTCACATTTACCCCCTCTTTTTTTCTGACAGAAATGCATGTTCACGTGTTTGCCTTCAGATTTTATTTTCATCACTCATTTTCAGAATGGACGCAGGCTGACTGAAATGGAAATCACAAGAACTCATTGGTGGAAGGAAGTGAAAGCTGTGATTCTGAGACATCAACGCAGAGCAAGAGCACGATTATGCAACAGTAAGATTTTTGGGAAATTATGAATATATGTCTTCAGTTCTTATTTTGTTAATTATAGTTATTTATTAATTTTATTTATCTATGTTTCCTGTCTGATGTGTCTATATTAGCAGGGACAGCAAAGACAAAAGCATTTGTGCCAAACTGTTTTGTCAGATGACGTATTCTCCATTAAATAGCGAGTTTCATCCCAACATTCACTTTAGCCACGAGGGGCTCCACCAAATGTTCATTTGGTTTCAACCCTTTTTTCCCCTTGGTAGAATTGACAGACAACCACACACACACGTGGACAAAATTCAAAGTGTGCTGACCACATCATGTTCTACTGTTAAGGGCCTGGAAAAAAAAAAAAAAAAAAGAAAAACAACCCGATCGCTTCGACCACAATTCCCGTGATGCACTGCAACAAATGAAGCTCTAACAGCTGTAATAGCAGTTGAACATGACGTGCCAGCAGAAATTTGTTTGGTGCTAAGTCTGTTAATAGGTGCATAAAGCAGACTCAGTTTTTGAGATCATCTGTGACTGACACACTTCGTGACGTGTACTATATACTGTGTATTGTTCATTGATGATTGAACACACGAAAGCCAAACACTTTTCACTCCACACAAAATGGTGTTAATGTGTTGTGTCATGTTTTGTCCCACCAGACGGATCACCATTGATCAGCAAATACATAACAACGTATGCAGTCACTGATGCAACAAAACAAATGGTGGAGAATAATAGCAGCGTTTGACAGAATGGCTCACATGTTGTACGATCATATAACACAAATATTGAATTTAATTTAGTCTGCTGCCAACTCACATTCTCCATCTGCCGTCGACGGCTTAAACCCATGCGATTGTAATTTAACACACCAAGATCAATAAAGTATTGAAACTCGGATTCAAAACCAAGCCAGCAGAGCACTTTAATTAAAAAATGCAAGCTGTCTGAGGGGACTGTGGCTAAATCCATAGGAAATGGCTCCGGAAGTCGAAGCTGTGGGTTTGAATCCAGCCGCTTGCATTGGGAGAAAGTGCTTATTCATCTGGCCGATCACTTAAGCTCTGCTATTGAGTCTCTCCTGGTGATGCGAGGCTCGTGTGCACAAGTTTACAAAAGAGTGAATGATGCTTTGTGAGAACTTTGTGTTTTATTGAGGCCACTGTAATATGTTCCTAAATCGTTGGTGCTTGCAGGGACTTTTTAAGCGTCTGAGACCATGGTCCCATTGAACATAATGGAGGAGTATCTTTTGTTCTCAAGCGAGGGAAGGATGTACCATGAGATCCAAAATGATGAGGACCCTGTATCTGTCTATAGTACAGAGTGACAGAAGAAGATCCATGGTCGGGAGAGACTCAAACTAATCCCAATGCTGTCCACATCTAGCCAATTGTCTTGACTCGTCCATCTTCTTAAGATGCTTCTTGGATGCCACCTTAGTAAGGTCATGCATCTTAAAGGGGCGCACACAAAATGATTGTGTTATTTTTCTTTTTTTAATCTGTCAGAGACCCGACGAGAAGCCCGTCCTCCAAGCCAGAAATCCCACCTTGTCACACACAATGAAGTGGACACATCCCAAGGGGAAAATGACAGGAACACATCCTCAGTTCATGGAAGTAAAACACTTCCCACTTCCCAAACACTCAAATAAATGGCAGATGGGGGTCAGATTGACTGTCTCATTATTAGTTAGCTAGTGTCTCAAAACTCCATCGCTCCGTTTGCTTCCTTGTTCCTGAATTCACTATATTCCATTGCAAATCACAATCCTGAATTCGAGGGAGAGGTTGGCACTTCCTAAACTTGTAAATATTGAACATGTATACCATTTACAAGTAACATCCAACTTACAACCTGCTCAACTTACGTCCACCCGTACTTTCGACCACGGCCAGCAGATGCTTATGTCTTTTATTCAATGTCTGGCACTGCAGCACGTAGCAACCCGGCATCACGTACGACTGTTACGTCGGTACAGTCCCCAGCATCTCACTCTCTCACACAGGGATCTACCACTACAGTCGTACCTATAACGTCGGCTATTTTGAATGGAATTTGACGTCCAATCTGATTATGACCTACCAATCCCGGTGGTAAGTCGGATGTTACTTTTACTATTGTCGGCCCTGACCATTTATGAAACTGATCATCAGCACAAATACAGTGGTACTTCGGTTTTTGAACGTCTCAGAATTCGTACAAATCGGAGTTAGAACAAAAATTTCGACATTTTTTTGCTTCGGACTTCAAATGAAAATCCAGAACTTGAACGTGTGCGTACCGATCAGCTGAACCATGACCCCCTTGTTATTGTGTATAACGCAGCCTCTGTATGCAGACGTGTCCCATTAGCTACATTTACTGACTGTTTTTTCTTCATATTGAGGTGTAAAACCTTTCCTGTCTCCACACTGGACCGTGGTAGAGTGTCACAGGGGAGGTGCTCGCTCTCCACACCTCCGAGGCTGGAGCGCTCACTCCAGGGTTTGATGTCCTGTTGTGGGCTGGAGCTGGGACAGGGATGAGGCGAGTCTGGGACAGAGCGTGACTTGGTTTATGACTTTGTCACAGCCAAACTGCACAGAAGCGCACATTCAGAGCTGGACACGCACCGGGCACCTCTTCACTTCTGGAGAGACGTCACTCACTCGGCAACCCCTCCCACATGCAGTGGCCACACACATAGACGAACAGCGCACCTGCAGCAGACACTCTACATTCACTCCTACAAAAGACTATTTTAAGGCTTGGAACGCATTATTTCTTTTTCCATTCATTGTAATGGGAAAAATCGATTCAGATTTTGAACAATTCGCTTCTCGAACGGCCGTCTGGAACGGAATGTGGTCGAGAACCGAGGTACCACTGTACTGTCTGAACCATCTATCGCCAACATATCAAATTTGATACATGGGCTTTTCAGTCCTCATTTTTTCCCCTGAAAAACTGTTGCATACAATACGATGCATATTTAACAGTTTGGACTTTACACGGTTAACACAACCCAAACATTAGGATTCTCTGATAGAACTGTCTTGCAAGAGTTATGGTAATCAGGTGTTTACCAACCTTAGTTAGGAAAGAGCAAAGTTGGGGCAGGAGCACTTTGAAATGGCAATGCCTTGATTCCCCCGCCCCCAGTAAGAGCTCCATAAATAAGAGCTCTCTCTACTCCTGCTGCTGCCCTCCTGACCCGAGGATGGATAATCAGTGGAAGCATATTTCCCATGAACAAGAACATAAAATTGCCATAAATAGTGATTATTTATTCAAGGCTACCCACCTTCTCTTGAAGTAAAATATGACTTTGTTACTGATAATAATGAGCTCCACTGCAGCATAGTGGTGAGTGCTGCACATATGTCGCAGGATTAACAATATCTTTGCAATATATTGTTGTTAATGTAAACATTAACACAGCCACAATATGTCAATGGTGAGCTTACATTATTTTTTTTGCTGAAATAATGCTCTCAGAGTAGCAAGTCAAAACTGTGGCCTGATAACTGTCATACTATTCCAATTCAATGAGCCAAAGTGATATACAAAGGACTGTTCTACACACTTTTCTTTTGCAGAAAAGAGCTGGCAAGTCACCCGAGAGGTTGTGCTGTGGGAGGGAAACTGGAGTGAGTGAGTTCTTACATATTTCTACTGGCATTTCTGGCTCTGCCCTTTTGCTTTCATTACCTTTTGTCTTCCGTACAAATGGCTTGCACCGGGCCATTTGTAGGAGCGGGCTATTTTTTTTTTCTCTGCCATGGGCACCAGCTGTAAGGAAGATGACCTCAGCGCATGTTCCCTCTATGACTTCTGAATCACACAGCACTAACAATGGCAGGATGTGCAGCCGATCACACGACATCCGAGAAAACAATTTCAGCTGTGAAGTCAATCCAGAATGAACACCATCCTCAAGACTCAAGAGGTCATAATGATGTTAAAACAGATGTTGTGTTTCTCCAGCGGGTGACATCTTAATGTTACATATAATGTCATGGACAATCAACAACACCATCTGCTCTGCAGCTCCTACATATTTCAAACAATAAACTTATATGGAAGTTTCACGGCGCTACACAGCGCTCACTTTTTATTTTCTCTTCCCACGGTCAGGACATATTGCCGCCCACCCAAAGCTTGCTTCGGCAGATCAAATAAGAATATATAGTGCTGCTAACAAAAAGGACTGCAGCGATACACAATGCATGAATTACCCATTGTTGTGTCAGGCTCTGATTAAACAGCTGGGAGCGCACCACTCAAAAATACAGGAATAGAGTCCAACAACTGTTCAAGGCCAAACAAGAACAAGGGGGAAAGATGGTTGTTAGAATCAAGGTTGAAGGCAAAAAAAATCACATCATCTGATGGAGATCGTGGGATGATCAATGTCGCCAGCACATACAGTACCTGGGTTTGTCAGCTCACAATCTTACTCTGTTTGTTTCATTCATTGGCTTTCACTGGTGTGGTGTCCATGGATGACCTTCTCTGACGTGTTTAAGTGGTCTGAAGTGAGCCATAATTTCACTGGCAGGCAGTAAAGGCAATGCATCATCTCAACATCTTCAGTTGTTTATGTGACATTCACATGACCTCATCGTAGAGTTGTACTGAAGACCGAGTTGAGACCCAGACCAAGATCAGAATGTAGTTGTCCACTTGGAGAACTTCTTTCCCACAGCACCGTCTCCATAAGACATGCAACATTAAAGGACAAAGAAACGCACAAACATCCAGAAAGGGTCTGCTCAGCAAGGCCTTCCAGACCGGTTCTATTCTGGTGGTCATGCGTGCGAGTTTGGCATTTAACCAATAACATGCTAAAGAATGAGGCAGAGCACGACAGCAGGATGTCTTTGGAACAAGCTATAAGATTGTTCTGTACTCAGTTTGGTCTCAGTCTTACCCCCCTCACTGAGGTCTCCGCATCTGAACACAGTCTTGACTAAAACACGACCTTGTGGGAGTTTATCACGGCCCTCAGCCAAACCTTCCCTCTTTCACAAGGAATATGATCATAATGCAGAACTGTTGACAACTGTGTGACGATATGAGGACTGACAGATACTTCAATACATTGTCACACACAAAGGCTGCAAAAATATAAGGGCAGCTGAATGAAGAACTCGTAAGTCAACAGATAACTTTTATCAACAATTTGAGAGGCTTTATTCAGAAACAAGTGACCCTCAACCTCCTCCCTGGCTGACATGATTATACAATGATACTTTAAGAATGTTCTTCTTAAAGTAAAGTAATTCATAATTCAAGTCGAAAGTCTTTTTTTTTTGAGAGAGAGATAGTTGTTGCGGCCAGTATATGACTGGGCAAACCGGTCCTCAAAGGGCCAGGGTGGCGCAAGTTTTTGTTTGCATTTGTTCAGGGAGGTTTTTCACTGCACAATGGGCGGAGTTTCCACTACTCTGAATGTAGTTGAAATTCTTATAAAATTGAAATTCTCACACAAATATTTTCAAGACATGAAAAGAGCTGTAGTTGAAATAAGGTGATATAAAAACTTGAATATAGCCACCATGGTGAGTTATTGAGCTATTGTCAAACTGATGCTGAATAAACAATATTTTGTTGTGTGAATGTATGTATGGGTCCATCAATTGATTCAGTAATATTCCTAATTTATACCAATTGAAAAATGTGGCTTCTTGTGGCAAATATTCTTCTACCATTAAACTGCCATTGAGATTAATCACAAATTCTCTAACTAGATTATTTTTTTAAATCAAATCCCGCCCTTTTTACGCAAGTGTCTTCGCGGTGATGAAGTCACCAGTGTACTGACATTCCAACGCCTGCATGTCACGTTCTCCTTGCATTTGCATGGTGCAAAACCTTGCATTCCCCGCATGGCTTAGAAGAAAGTGAGTGAAGAACAGAGCCAAGAAGAAGCAGATGATGTGCACTGAATAAAGAGGCGGAACTGAGGAGCTAAAGGAGCTGCAGACGCTCCGACACGTGGAGGCTTTTCAGGAAATAGGTGATGTAGAGGAACTTGTTGACACCAGTGAGAAAAATGAACTGCTGGGAATGTGGGAGAAAGTAAACTAGTTTGCTGCAGTGCACTGTGGTGTTTCTATACGGCAGTTGTCAGAAGTACTTTGGCGGATTTTTTTTTTTTTTAATGCATTTGTAGAAGTTTGATTTCGATCATTTCAGTTTGGTGTCAGGGACTGTGTTCACAGAACCCAAGTGCGAGTGGTAACTAGCAAAGAGACTGGATAACAGGAAAACAAGTTGACAATTTTATAAATACACAAAATAACAGGATTGAATGGAAAACTGAGTTGCCGAACCAAGGTTAAACTGGAGAAATAAATCAGGAAACAGATCAAGCAAGACTTATGCTGAGGGTGGAAATACACACAACAGAAAACTTAGAGAACAGAAAAAAACGGAGGGAAAATAAATAATCTAAAAATAATGAATCTAAACAGACTCTGGATAAATGTAACAAAGCTAAGGACCAAGGGAGAAAACACACCAGAAATACTCAAGAAAGGGCCTCATAACTGCAGTGGAGCAATGACCATCTGACACAGAGCAGTGGAGCAGTAGAGAGAGCATAAGTATAAGAGCAGGTGAAGGTGGCGACTGAGTCAGTCTCAGGTGTGTGCCATTAGCAGATCATGCACAGGTGGGCATATAGTGCAGAACACAGGAAATGTACCGATAAAATAAAACCAAAATATGATGACAAAAAGATCCATCACGTGGTTACATAACTACAACTAGTGATGGGTAAATGAGACATCATAAAGCGTTTCGTCCCAATGACATACTGCGCTGATACTGTGTTGATACTATGTCACTGAATTCTGACACATGCTGGACATTAAAAATCCCTGCAGGCCACCGATTTGACAGACTGAATTGACACTGATTTGATGATATCATTATAATAATATCATTCATTGCACTCATTATTATTCCATATCTTTAAATAATGTGAACATGTGTCGTAATATGAAAAATACGTTTTTCATTTCATTTCTAAATTAAACTATTATTTATTTGAATTAGAATGGAAGAAGACAAGTCGAAAATCTGAGATAAACTGGGTATAGATCGAAATAAATACATTATTCTCCGATAGGAGGAAAACGTTCCCACACGGCAGATAACTTGCGTTTCCCTCTGAGCTGCCCCCGAGATCCACTAAGACGTTCACAAGGAACCGTGAGATTAGGTTTTTCAGCAGTTCTGTCCTGTTGACAGATGCGCTTCATTGAAACACAGTTCGGCGCGTTTTTTCCGAGCTGACACAGTCACGTGATTGTCTTCTAAAGCGGTACGAGGGACTCTCCTTCATGATAACATCTTTCACAAAGGACCTTTTATGTCTGAGTTGCTTCTACACGGCAATGTGAAGTGGCATTTAGCACTCGCTTCCATGCGGACAGAAGAAATAATTACATTAAAGTGACATTAAATCCAACTGCTCATGAGTTGAGTGCAGTTTTTTTTATCTTCTTTACCTTGTTACCGGAAAGTAACTGGAAGAAATGTGAAGAATTCGCTCAAGGGCTACCTCACCCTGCACTTTCACAGCAGGGATCAGACACACACTTGTTGCTCACTTTCATGAAACAGGTCTGGTGTGACTTCTACCACCGCTGTTCACCCAGTCCACCGCTGCCTCTGATCCCATGTGGAGTTTTGACTGGACACATGTTTGTCAGTTCACTTCAACCGCTCACCACGTAAATAATAAAAGTGTATAAGACACAACCTCAACTCATTGACAGCACAACACAAGTGCAGACATTCTACAGTAAGTAAGAAGTTTGTCCATGCATTGGGCCCTTGCTGCGGCAGCATAAAGAAAGCACTCCACAGCCCTGCCCCTGACCCTCACTGTAATAAAGGAGCCTTATTTATTTCTGACACCCTCTCAGCTCTTTCTCGAAGCCGCAATTCATCCATTTTCCAATAACCCACCTCCAGAGGCAATTATGTCAGTTTTTTCTTGTCGCCTCTCTGCTTCTCAATAAAGTGCTCATAAACACAGCGATCAAAGATGTGAATCAAGATAGGGGAATCTAAATAGATTGCGGTGTGTGTGTGAGAGGAAATGAGAGCGGTAGAGAGACGCCAGCTGTGGGTCTCAAAAGATGACCAGCGATAGCTGAGGAGAAAGAAATATTCCAAATGAAACGCTTTGACATCACGGTGGAAATGTCACATTGAGTAGATGAAAATACACAACTGGAATCCGTTATAGTGTTTTTAATTCTTCCACCCATAATTGCCTTCATGACTGGAAAACTTGTTTCACTCTTTTTGTGACAAACTGGGAACTGGTTCATCCAAAAGCGAAAGAAAAAGAAGAGTAGACATGCAGAATAGACAAAAATAAAATAGGATTTATCACACCAATCCGCGTCCAAGTGTTCAATATTGACGCATTTATGTTTGCGTTTGAATCACGTGTTTCGCGTATCCTGACGCCGTGGGCAGCGCGTGACAGGGGAAAGGGAGTCTAAAGAGAAAAAAGGTTATGGCTTCCATTATACGAACACTTATTCATGGACACCGAGTTCTACCAATATGTATGACTTTATATTGTCATGTAATCCAGTCTCTCCAGGACATTGCAGACTATTTTTTTGCGCCCAAAAATGTCTGGCGTGTTTTTAAAATAAATTCCTATGAGTAAATGCAAAGAACACACACGCACACATTTGTTTCAATATTTTTGTGAGGTTTCTCGTTGCCTTAACCCTTTCCCCAGCCTCTCACTGTAGAACTAACTATTCAAAACAAATCGCTAACTGAGCACGCTGAGCCAAAGTTAACCAAACCTAATTATAATATAATAAAATAAAATAATAAACTTCTTCTACTGATGTTTTAACCCTCTATACTTTGTGAGGACTGGCCAAAATGTCCCCAGAAGAAGCTGGCTTCCCAAGACTTCAAACTCACAAGTATGGTGAATAAATCATTACATAGTTGATAAAAAATGATGATAAAATAAGTACATTTTTTTAATGATGGTCCTCACAAGGGTAGAGACTGACAGATTTTTGAATGGGCGGAGTGTGAGTGGTAAAGATGGGGAATGTTTATGTGTGTGTGTGTGACCACAGTTGTTCAGGGGCTCATTAATACAGCAAATTAAAACAGTAACAGTGGGCGAAACCAAACTAATGTCATTGGTCAAATTTGCAGGAAAGTTGCTGTGACTGGACAAAGTTGCAGCACCTCACAGAACTGAAATGTTGCTAAAATTTCATTCATAATTTCCTGGAGGGACTGGTAGTTGGTCGTCACATGGTCATCAGAGACATGTCCATAGTTAAATATATATATATATATATATATATATATATATATATATATATATATATAGTGATTTTAATTCTTCCACCCATAATTGCCTTCATGACTGGAAAACTTGTTTCACTCTTTTTGTGACAAACTAGGAACTGGTTCATCCAAAAGCGAAAGAAAAAGAAGAGTAGACATGCAGAATAGACAAAAATAAAGTAGGATTTATCACACCAATCCGAGTCCAAGTGTTTAATATTGACGCATTTATGTTTGCGTAATATATATATATATATATATATATATATATATATATATATATATATATATATATATATATATATATATATATATATATATATATATATATATATATATATATATATATATATATATATGCATTCATTAAAATATCAAACTTCATTTCATATTGGATTTTTAACTTACTATCTTTTTTTATCAATGACTGAAATAGATCTGATATGCTGTGACGAGTATATTGGGTATAAAACCAGAATTAGAAGCTTAAATAAGTGGTGGAGAATGAATGAGTGTTAGTGGCCAGCATCTGTTCCTACCTCCAGAGGGAAGAAGTTTTGAAAGAATCATAAATAATCCCAAGTCTGTTGGAGGGCCTAAAAGCACAATGCGTCAAGCAACAGCGCAGTCCCTGTCAGTTTTATGATTCATATTTGTGTGAACATATTTCTCATTTTCTCTGTTTTCTTGAGGGACAAAAGGCCTGGTTACCACAGCATCACTGTGCATACAAGTTACATGAGGCAGCCACATGTGGCCAGAGAGCTACAGAAAGGAGTTTCATACGAAACTACAGTTTGAAGAAGTTTTCCCCAAAATTATTGCACGATTGTTTGCATTGTGCTCTCTGCAGTACCTCAATGCCTCCCCTCCTCAGTGAGACCCGTGGTTCCTGCCTGCCAGTGTGTGTGGGTATGTGATGGGGGATTGTGATTCCACCCCCCTCAAGTCTGCAATCAGCTTCCCAGCAGCTCATCACCCAGCTAGAGCACGAACCACCACTTGGAAAGGTGAAAGATCTCATGGAAGTCTCAGAGTTCTTGCACCCAACTGTTCAGAAGACTTCTGAGGCATACAAATTAAAGAGTCGATAACTTCCTCCGGAACCTCTTGGTGTGGCATTGACACATCACGTCGAGAGAGTTTTAAATATCAGTCACTTATAACTAACTTGCTGTTCGTTTGAGTCACCAGTTCCACCTTTGTGCTCGTGCTCTTGTAACTCATGACCATCTGTAACCATACTTTAGGGACATCACTGACCACTTCCCCACCTTGATCTCTGCTTTCAGTGATGGAACTCTGAGTTACATTTAGACCTCCAGGGGTCATATATTTTTGATCAAATTTAGCATGATAACACTTTGTGAGGCCACCATCATCTACTAAACATGATAAATAACATCCATGCTAAAGACTCCATGTCGTGACTTTGCTGCTGTGGCAGAAATCTCGCTGAAAGCCACAGTCTGAATCTATTTGTGCAGAGCCCCTGTCATCAGTTGCTCAAACGCCTCAAAGCCTCCTGCTGTGCTAAAAGCCCAAACGTACAAAATGTCTTTTTTCATTCTTCTGTGTATGTATCATTGGAAGATGGCAGCGATTCAATGTTATTTTTAGGATAAAAGCAATCATAAACACAGGCAAAATTGAACGACATCTGACAGCTTACAATAGAGTTGATGCCTTCAACATTTCTGAGCCTCATCGACCAACACACAAGGGACCGTTGAAAGATCTGTTTTGCCGAAAACATCCCTCATATTGGAAGTCATTTAATACCTGGAGAATCGCATATTTTCATTTTAAATACATGTATTTTTTTGTAGCACACTTCAGAATTAGCTTTATTGCCAACGTCGGTGAGGATCCCACCAACTAGGAACAGATTTAATGTTTTTAATATCCGTCTTTACCCCAAAATTATCCATTTCTTTCATAAAGCTTTCATAGCAATGTATATGAAGATTTTATTAGGTGAGGAAGGTAGGCAGTTAAAGTCACTGAGGAGGAAGAAGCTTCTCTCTCAGAAGCACCCGAAGAAGAGCCGTCCGCACTTTGACTTGCGCGGCTTCATCTTTGAAACAAACAAAACTGCGGCCCCTTTTTCAACAAAACCCTGCTGTTGTTTTGTAGCAATGACAAGAGGTGTGTAAGAGGTTAATTATTGAGATATCTACATTTATAATTTTGACAACTAATTTTGATATTAATACGTTGAGTCAACACATTCAAATTCTATTCTCTCATCACAAACTAGCGATTAATGTCTGTTAGTTAAATGTAACGTAAAAGAAGATTTTACGAACACAAGAGTGGCCAGTAGTGGTTATAATGTTATTGTTTCACCATGTTTTTGCAACTTCTCTGTGCCTCTGAGGTTATTCTGAAGTCAGTATCTGTTCTGTGGGGCTGTTGGAGTAAACAAATGTTAGCACGCGATGTTAAAAGAGTACTTTTTGATTACTTTAATGAGGTGTTGTTGAGTGTTTTATGCATGCTGAAGGTTCCTGCATTATTTAGTTAATTTAAGAAGCAGTTATCAAAGTGCTGTCTCATAATATCAGCGCAGTGTTTATTTAGTGATTCAATTGAGTGAAACACATGAACTAAACACAGCAGGAGAGGGCAGTAAACATATAACATGAAAACAAAGTTGAAATGCAAGTTTTGTTTTGTGGCAATTTGGAGAATAACAGCAAAAATATTGGATCGTTTGAATATAAGCAGAAAATTGTCCACATCTCGTGCGCACACAGGTTTGTATCTCTATCTTTATGGGGACCTCTCATTGCCCTCATGCTTTCCCAGCCTCTCACCCTAAACCTGACTTCACAATAATGACCTTATTATTCTAAAGTCTTCATCCTCAAACTGAGGCTGGGATTTCTGGGGTCCAGCCAAATGGTCCCCACAAAGGTTTAAGGTCCCCTCAAGGAGGTGGCAAGTTACGACTTGGTACTCACAACTACGGTATCTATATCCAGGTATAGGATCATGATTTGTTTCTTGACGTTAAATATTAATATTTATCACCTGAACTGATATTATTCACTGCATGCTTCACCCAATGAGTAGCGGTGAAGACTTCATGTCATAGCCATTATCCATTTATACAAAGTCAAGCGCATCTCTTGATCTGTTCAGAACAGAGCAGCGGATGAGGACATGTTTAATATTTGAGACAAACCTTTATTTTCAAACCCAAATCGAACAAGAACTTGAATCAAATGTATGACAAGGTCCATGGCTGTAAACGCTGGACTAACACCACCAATGAGAGCGAAGTCGTCCATCGATCGAGAAAAAAAAAACAACAACGTACATTACACCCAGGGCCGCATAAATATAGGCAAAGGGCGGCATGTGGCCCCTCGACCGTGTAACTTGGCATCCTATACTATCATGAAATGGCAAAGTACAGCAGCATATGTTTGACCTCCAAGTCAAGGTGTCAGTGTAGGTTTTTACTCGGTCAATAAGCACATAAAACCTGCGTCACAAACAAATTTAAAATGTGCCAAACTAAAGAACCTGCTGAGTCATTTAGTGTGGCGTGTATGAGTACTTTTTTGGCACTTTCATTTGGCCCATCTCCATGATTCGCACCCCAGATTTTGATGATAAATTATTTTGCTAGACGTCTTGTACACAAGTGTTCCTGAGCCGACACAGTGAGGGGAGCGCTATTTTCCCCACAGTCTAATGGCTAGTGTTGCTTTTTTACACCACTTTAATAACCTCACAACTTTTAATGTTTCTACAAAAGCCACACCTGCAAAAACCAGCTCTAAACTGTACTGTAAACGGGAAAAATATCCGCAATAGCTTCTATTTCTCTCTGTTGACTGGAATACTTTGATAAAACACAGGCGCACAAAAATAATGTTAAAACACTGTTCATTGTGATCAATTATTTACCATCTCACACTGAACATTTCTGTTTATCGACTGCAGTTCCAATAAATCTACAGGGGACATCTCTGTTGTATTTATTTGACAAAGTTAGAAGCACGGTCTCAAAAGGTCGATAAATAAATAAAACTGAGTCGCAAACAGTGAAAAAGCAGAGTAGAAACACATCAAACATTCCTTGTTTACTGTTGTTCAGTGTCTTTATGTAATGTCTTTACTCCCAGTTGGGATCGCAGATGAGCGGTTGGGTAAAAACAAACAGCAGGCACGTTCGTTTTCTGGCTTTGGTGATGATGGTCAGCAGCAGATGTCTGTCTCATAATCGATTACTTCGCTGCAAGGTACAGAGGAGTGTAGGCGATAGTGTTCATCAGAGCTCTGGCTCTCAAGTATCACAAGTATTATTAATATGCGACAGCCTACTGACAGCTTCAACTGCATTTCCATTTCTGCTGCCTGGATTGTGGAGTGTGTATTAAACTCCAATGAAGGATGCTGCCAATACATATAAAAGTACAGTCAACTTATTGGTTTGAAGATGACGCTGTCAGGGATCAGTAATCTTGATGCGCTGTTTATTAACTGCCACGGCGCAGTGAATTCAACCGAGCTGAAAACTGTCGGCTTGTTTCCCTAAAACAACAGTAGACAAAAGTATTTTCCTAAAATATCATTTATCTTTCATGACTGGTATATGTTGTTTTATGAAATGAATCCATGAATAAAGAATAATTCTGCGTTTAGATTGCCAGCGCTCTCTCTCTCTCTCTCACGAGAGATGTGCTGTGTTCCACATCAACTCAAAAATGACGGCATTCCCAAGCCGGCCACCTTGTTTGTGTTCCAGTTGATGGGTTGGGGAAAGAGACTGTGGGATTGAATGGCAACCCTCTCACTGAGACTCAGCTTCATGTTTGATTCATCAAAACACACACAATTGATTTGTTGGCCAAACAGTAACACACAGATCTGTTTACAAGCGAAGCAAACACGTCAACATGAGGTGCTCCGACTGGAGTTTTCAGTCCAACATCTGGAGTTTCTCCACCACTCAGACGTCTGAAAAGAATGTGGAGAGCTGCTTTTCAGAAGCGAGCAGAATTTGTTTGGAGAGAGTGAAGCAAGCGTTTCTGCTGTCACTCAGATACCTGAGCAACAGCCACAATCCACTTTAGGTTAACTGTCAACTGAAATAACATACTATACACCCCCCACTATGTTCCTCTGGCCATCTATGTTTCTATGTTTCTCTATCTATCTATCTATCTATCTATCTGTCTGTCTGTCTGTCTGTCTGTCTGTCTGTCTGTCTGTCTGTCTGTCTATCTGTCTGTCTGTCTGTCTGTCTGTCTGTCTGTCTGTCTGTCTGTCTGTCTGTCTATCTATCTATCTGTCTGTCTGTCTGTCTGTCTATCTATCTATCTATCTATCTATCTATCTATCTATCTGTCTGTCTGTCTGTCTGTCTGTCTGTCTGTCTGTCTGTCTGTCTATCTATCTATCTGTCTGTCTGTCTGTCTGTCTGTCTGTCTGTTTATCTATCTATCTATCTGTCTCTTCATGTGTTCAGTGAGGATTTGTGTGATGCGGTGGGAAGTTCCGTCAGACTTGAAACAGTTCAGCATCACATCCCTGCAGGAGAAATTAATCCTGGATCTTGATGTTAATCCCAGCTCTGATCTTCAGTATGGGGTCTCTGCTGCCACCTGAGGGTGTGGAGGTCAAAGATGTGTGACAGAGTGTATTTGTGTGTGAGCGATGCTCCCGTTGCCCTTTTCAAATGTCACAAAAGGGCCAACTCCTCGGGAGCGGACCCATCATGTTGGCTCACCATTGGCATGATTGTTCAGGTCCTACATCAGCATTCATCTGTAGCCACACACAGATGGCGGTACGTCAATGGCTCCTCTGATGCTTGAGGGTGTGACCCGTTCACGCACATGCTGAAGCACTTTTTCTATCATCTCGTGTTGTCACTCGACGTTAAACAAGAAAGATCATAACTCTACACTGGACTTCTCATTCCGAAGTGGCTGTAGTGTTTGTGTAGTGAAGTCTGGCAGCCTGAAATTCACTGTCATTCTGGGACCTGGCAATGGATAAGCGGTGGAAAATGAATAAATGAGTGAATTCTCCGCTGTGTATTCAGCTGACAAGCACGACAAAGAAATCTGGATGCAGATTCTTTTTTTTTTTCATTCTGGAGTGTAAACAGATGAGCTACATTCCAGGGGCTGGGATAAATACAGCAGGTGTTTTTCTTTTTTGTTTCTTATTTTCTGACTCCCCATGTCTGGCAGTCTGAAGGGTCTCCGTGACCTCAGTGTCTCACAGCGAAGATGCGCTCTGCTACTGCCACCGTGTGGATTGATCTAGCTACTGCACCTCTTCCCAGCGATCGCTTTAGACTCATCGATGATCGATTGACGACAAATCGAATTCCCTCATCCAGGATCAACTCTCTCAAATGAACTAATCCATCGACTCATGAAGAAGTGTGGCTTTTTGGTCACTGTGGGCAGCGAAGGCTTTGACCTACTTTTTGTCTCCGTCTGTGTTGTTGAGGGCTAAAGTTATATAAGTGTCTCATTGTACATCGTCATCCAAACACACAAGTGCCGTTGAGTGGGCTCTGTAACCCAGGTCACTGTTTCATGAGGCTTCACCACCAGTGTTTCTGCACTGTGAGGGCCTGCATGATGGGCTTCTAACACAACACCAGTGGATGCCTGAAGAGACCCGTCTGATTGACAGCTACTGCAAAACACACGGCAGTTCAAAGCAGCTGTTACATTACATTGTAAATAAAGCACAATAGGCATCGATTTGCTTCAGAAACACAGCTCTCACGTAAAGCCTGACGCACTGATGGGCAGAAAGTAACAATTCTTTAAAGCGAGTGTATTTATTGATCATCTGAAGAGTCGCAGGTATCAAGAACTTTGTGAAATTGATTACTTTTGTATTGAATTTTGTTGTGTTTGTCAGTGATTGCTCATTTTTTTGAGGGCTTCAAATTCAGAAGGTGTGACATCCAGTTCACGCTATAGCTAAAAGGTGCCAGAGTGGGGTTCTCTCCTCCGCAGAAATTGGCACAGGAACTTTCCATGTGTGCTTTATGCCAACACCTCACACATACAGTAACTGTATGATTCACTTCCTTACACTTCCTGATTCCCATTGGCTCGTATTAATGGAGCTCTAACTCCAGGTAGCTGACACTTGGATGTGTTCTTGAGTTAGTGTGAATCTAACTTAGTTGGTTTGAATTCTGCATTAGAGGAGTCGTGTGGGTTTTCTTTCTTTCTTTCATTCCTATTATCAAACGCTCCTTCGCTCTTCTAGTCCCTTTTTGGTTGTTGCGCAGAAGTGTAATTAATTTGTTATGCAGTTGGACTTTAACTGGGTTAGCGCACACTGAAAGATTCATTCACTGGGTTTTTGGACCGGCCTGCTGCGCCTTCGAGTCAGTTATCATGGCAACATGGAAACATTTATTTCATGTTTCTGTGTTCAGATGTGTTATGAAGTCTCTGCAGGACTTCAATGATTTATCATCTCTCTCTCTCTGGCTCTTATTATTGTAGTGTGCTGGTGAAATATCTAATAGACAGCGGCATTTAGACCCGCACAAATAGAGTGTGCTCTGTGCTTGAAAGTGCCTGTGTAAAAACGCAGTCCAAAAAAGTGTGGTTCCATCAGTTAGAAGCCACCTCAAGTCAGATGAAACCTCACCACCCAAATTTCATCACCTGCTCTTCTTCCCTGTCATTACCTGAGCATTTCATTGAAATATGTACGGAACAGAGTGACAGAAATGATTTATTTTGCTTTGCTGACAAAAACATCCAAGCGGCGGAAATTACAAATAATAATAATAATGCAATAATAAAGTGCTTGTTTAAAAGTATTCTGGTTCATCCAGTGTGCAGGTTATTTATAGAAGTTTAATGTTGAATGGTAACTTCATTAAAATCACTTGAGATAGAGGCAGATTTGACATTATTTCTTAAAACACACACACCTCTGAGAAGTACTTTTTACTGTGATTCAACCAAAAATCACAATTTTAAGCTTAAAAAACTGCTAATCACACATTTATCAGTCCAATTACAAAGCGGTATCGAAAGGTTGTGAGCCTTGCACTGAAATAATACAATATCTGCAAAGTTATTTGATATAATTTCGTCTTTATTTCTAACCAGATACAACAGTAAGATTGAAAACAGTTCAGGCGGATTGTCAAAGATGGACAGAGATGCAGAGAGGTGAAGAAGAGAGTGCAGGCATGGTGGACTGACAACTTCATCGGACCACAGTGAGGCCTGCCATGACAATCGGTTTGGAGACAGTAGATAGAGTTGAAGATATTCTTTGGGAGTGACTTGACAGGCCAAGCTCAGAAATGACAACACCAGAGGAACAGGCTCCTGTTGAGCAGTCCGGAGACAAAGTCGGCATTGATTTAAACTATGATGCAACAAAGACCTATTCGCAGCTGAAGCTATATAAATTCTTCAAACTTCTGCAGCTGTGTTATAAGGGCACTCATGTGATGAGGACTTGGAGACACCTTTCTCCTATCAACCGGATGAGCACTTATCATGTCACAAAGACATGATGGAACAATCTAAACCAAGCACATAAAGGTCTTCCCTCCGCAGGGACGCAAGAGACTGGCGTGTGGTAGTAGATACAGGGATCTAAACTTGTCACAGGCTACACTTCAAAAGGGCAGATGATAAAGCACAGAGGAAGTGACTTCAATTCTGCTAAATAGTTTTGGTCAATGAGTCATATGGCGCTAAAGTGAGACAGAACGAGAAGACACCTCTTCATGGAAGCACAGTCAAATCTGGTATCTTGTTATTGAAGGTAAACGTTTAAATAAATTTGTTCCACAAACTAAACAATTATTCTGTTATTATTCATTGGGTAAAGAGGGGTGTTTTGGTTGTAGCTTTAGAAAACAAGACTAAATTGTGGTTTTGTTTTCTAAAAACAATTTCAGATTTTTGCCAATAATGAAATAATGCTTTTGGTGTCATTGTTTATGTCAGTCTTTTTAACAAGAAAAGGCAGTTTTGCTATTGAGTGTGCCTTTGATCTTCATGTAATATGGTAGTGAGATGGGTTTCATGCTGCAATTGACAGTTTTTTTCACTGTTCAATCAGCCCTATAAAGAGGATAGATGCTGCTGGGTGTGCCGAAAGAGCAGTCAATGCACACATGCCCTCCATGGGAAAGGGCGGAGAAGAGAAACAGACCGCTGGAAGCAAGCGCAGGTACTGTCTGACAAATCTAGAAGCCTTTCATGACAAGCCCCTTCACTGATACTTGCTGTTCTGGTGTTTGTCCCAGTGTCTGACAGATCCCAATTCAAGCACGCAGGGGAGCTTCACCAGCACAGGTGAGAATGAGAATCTCTGCCTTTAAACATCATTTGTCGTGTTTACGCACGTGAATGTGTGTTGTTGCATAATGGAGCTGATTTTCTGTCACATTCACAGAGCACATTTAAACCCATGTTGTGAGGGGGAACATGTCACTCTCTCAGTCTAAGCAGGTTGAAGGCTCATTAAGCTAATGATGCTTTCTTGAGGATGCTTCTTCAGCATCAAAGAAAAGTTGTTGGTCCCAGGGTAATGTGCGCGCCTCATCAGAATGTGCGTGTCAGCAAATCGTGGGCTTCTTCAGGACATGCAGTGTTTATTAGTTTACTTTCTAAACTATTTTCCAGATGATCAGAGTTGAATCAGTGTCAATGTCCAAAGAATATCTTATTTTTATGATTGATTAAACTGGAAACACATTTGAGTTTTTAAAAAGGCAACATGCAATAAGCAATTTCCATCATTCAGGAGTTTTGAAGTTCTGAAGAATGAACTTTGTTGACTCCAGCCTGGGCGTCAAGGGTGTGGGCAGGTCATATGTCGCAACAGCTCGAAGCCATTCCTTCAAACCCCACCTCAATCCAGATGAAACCCCACCACCCAAATTTCATCACCTGCTTCTTCATTACCTGAGCATTTCATTGAAATATGTACGGAACAGAGTGACAGAAATGATCTATTTTTCTTTGCAGACAAAAACATCCAAGCGGCCGAAATTTTCACTTTGTTTTTTAATGGTGAAATAATAAAGTGCCCTTTAAAAAGTATTCTGGTTCATCCAGTGTGCAGGTTATTTATAGAAGTTAAATGTTGAATGGTAACTTCATTAAAATCACTTGAAATAGAGGCAGATTTGACATTATTTCTTGAAACACACACACCTCTGAGAAGTACTTTTTACTGTGATTCAACCAAAAATCACCAATAATGAGGACGTACCTAAAGATTTTGAGCCTTACACTGAAATAATACGATATGTGGATTTAAGCTGCTTTATTTCTCAACATAGTCCAACCCCTTCTTCTAGTCCAGTGCTTCTCCCCCCCCCCCGCCCAACTCTCCGACGCCTCTGTAAATGGTATCATTTGTCTATAAAATTATAATAAGTACAATTATGCATAACATTGTATCCTTGTACAAATAAAAGAAAAAAAGTATTATAGATCAACTTACAATACAGAATAACTTTATTAACATTGTTAAAGTCTCCATCAGAAAAGACTTAAAGTGCATCAATTCGCCTGGAATAATAATAATAATAAAAAAAACAGGCACATGGATGTGCAATTACACTTTATTCTAGTACGGAAAAAAAGTATCTTCCCTGAGGCCGCCCCACCCTTGAACTACTTCCAACTCCACACAATTTCCAGCTATTAATACTCAATCTGTAATCTCATCACCAACCCTGGAGAAGAGCTTTCCGCCTCTATCTTTTCAGCCTAGAGGTGGAAGTCACTGGGAGCAAGGACTGGAGGAGAGTAGGGTGGGCGAGGGAGGAGTTCATAGCCACAGTCAACCTTTTGTGTCCTGGCTTCTTCATTGTCAACAGAGGCATCATTTTAGGATTTTGCATTATGATTCGATAAGAGGTTCCTATTCACATTCCTCTTCTGTTTCCATTGTCCGATAGATACTGAACAGATGTATAAATGCAACATGCAATTCTCAATTTTTTTTTTTTAATAAACTCTGGATATGACATAGAAATTAAAATTTGAAGCAACAAAAAGCGATCAAACTCTGAATCATAACAAAGAAAAAAATGCAAGCAATACACTGTCATGTGTAAAATGGCATCCCATTGCATTGTGGATTAACCCTAATTTTCACACAAATCAGCTTCTGGTCGGTTTTTCACTGTGTGAGTCTGGTCCTGTCCTGACCAAGTCGTCATCTGCAGAGTTGTGGACTGTCCTTTGGCCTCGATATTGACTTTTATAATCCAGTAATCCGCAATGTCCCACCATTTTATGGATTTGACACAGGAGAAGCCATGCATCGTGATTGTTAGGCAGCTGGGTATATGATGTCTTCCAGCATTAACACCTCACTCAGCCTATGATGCTTGAAATGCTATTGTGAGGGGATGGATGTTAGTGAACACGCATGTGTCCCATGTTAACTGAAGGCGTTTTCAGACACCACATAAGGAATGATGACGTCACAGTGCTTTGTCCATTTGGTTCCCATTTGATTCCTACTTATTTTGAGGGCTGTAATCTGGGCTAAGGTTGTAAATTCTAAACCCCATATTGATACCCATTACTTATTACCATTTTTGATATTGCTGGTATAAAAAAAAGGCCAAATTCAAATAAAATTGAAACTGACTTGAAATAAAATATTTTACTCAATGCAAATAAATGCAAAATAAAGTACAAATACAACAATATGTGTACTACAGCACCTCAGTACTTGCTGTTACCTCAGAAGTGGGACGACATCAGAACTGAGATCAGTGTGTTCCAGTTACCAAAGGAAGACGCTCGATAAACAGTGTCGCAGGCATCGACTAGGCCAGTGTTATTCAACCTTTTTCAATAATCCAGAGGCTCACCACCAAAGGAACCTCACCCGGGCACAATAGTGCTTAGTCGTCCTGTAGAAAATCCCTTTTAATTTAAGAAAAATTGCAGCCACTGACACGCACCGATTGTGGCATGCTATATGTTTCAAGAAAGGGGTGGGAAATCTGGCAAAATACATCAAGATTTATTTATTTTAACTGTTTGCCATGATGTCATTCGAGAATATCCACACACATTGCTAACAATCTTTGCCTCATCTTTCTTCACATTTTGGAACACATTTAATTTGGTTCTCCATTTATTTTTTTAAATCTAACTTTTAAACCACGAAGCAAACTGTGACAGAATGCGAGTTGTTTTGAAGGGAGACATCATGTCAGCCGTTTGCGCTGCAATGCAGCCTTTGCCGTAATGAGTCTGCCAAAGAACACTCCATCAATCTGTCGTGCAGGTGTGTGGTCATGTTAGAGGTTCATCAGGTTTAGATACAACTTGAAGTTGCGCATTTAATCGGCTTCTGGATTATCATTTCCCGTGGCACACAGAGTCTCACGGCTCTCACACAGGTTGAAAAACACTGGACTAGGCTAGCAATGGCCACTTTCAGCATATATATATATATATATATATATATATATATATATATATATATATATATACATACACTGTATACAGAAAAAACAACATGCGCGGCTGACCCATGACGTGCTTTGTTGTTGTGTATAACGCCGCCTCTGTATGCAGCCGTGTCCCGTTAGCTGCATTTCCTGACTGTTTCCGCACTGGACCGTGGTAGAGTGTCACAGGGGAGGTGATCGCTCTCAACACTCCAGGGTTTGATGTCCTGTTGTGGGCTGGAGCTGGGACAGGGATGAGGCGAGTCTGGGACAGAGCGTTACTTGGTTTATGACCTTGTCACAGCCAAACTGCACAGAAGCGCACATTCAGAGCTGGACACGCACCGGGCACCTCTTCACTTCTGGAGAGACGTCACTCACTCGGCAACCCCTCCCACATGCAGCGGCCACACACATAGAGGAACAGCGCACCTGCAGCAGACACTCTACATTCACTCCTACAAAAGACTATTTTAAGGCTTGGAACGCATTATTTCTTTTTCCATTCATTGTGATGGGAAAAATTGATTCAGATTTCGAACAATTCGCTTCTCGAACAGCTGTCCGGAACGGATTGTGGTCGAGAACCGAGGTACCACTGTATATATAAATATAACTTCATTAAAATAGGTTCCCTATTACACAGCAAACACTATTGGTATTGGTAGTTCAGCATTATCTACCTGTACAGTATATTTGGTGCACTCAAGATAACAGGATGAGGCTGGGTAGTTGAGGTTTCATGACACAATATTGAAGAAACAATGGTCTGATTATAGAGGCCACCAGATGGCACTGTCTGACATAAAATGTCATAAAACCTCACATCGATTCTAAACCAAGAGCGACAACTGTTTTGCCAACCTGCAATACTGTTGCAGGTTACCTCGTTTACCCATCACAACCAGACATTATTGACTTTATATCTCAATTGCTACGTGTAAAATTAACTATTAATCACACAATTGGTGGTTATCTCTTATTTGTGCAAATGTAATTTGCAATTGAATGATGCTTTGTGTTACTATTAATGTTTTTAATGTGTATTTCATGTCATTGATGTATTATTTGAATAACATTCTGGTCCGTTGTGTGAGTTTAACACCGTTATCAGGCACAGTCTGGCTGCTAAATCAGAAATGGTTTGACTGAGGATTGTTGACTGTAAGAAAACTGGATTTCCATGAAAAAGGAAAGAAAAAGAGACCTGAAATGTTGGCCTTGTATTTTCAAAATCACAATACGTTTTACTCTAATAATAATAATAATAATAATAATAATAATAATAATAATAATGTCCCTGGAAACAGAAGAATCATCTTAGTCAAATAATGTAAAACTGCCTCTGATAACAGCACTCGTGTTCAGGTGGTACATTACACTAAGTCACCACAGGGGGTCAGTAATGATCCTAACCGGCAGTTTGAACACAAGAACCGGAAGCACAGCGCTTCACTAATGCGGCAGAGGGATGTGGTGGAAGTTAGTTTGCCAGCGTTTAGTGGAAATAGCCGTGAATAACCGAAGATATTCTTGAGCTTAAGTTTGTCTTTTAGAGCATTTTCGCTCTAACGCAAAGAGCCTTTATTTCTGCGGACTCCACGGTCGTCAGGTCAGTGGTTAGTCACGGCGTTGTGTTTTGTCAACAGACGTAGCTAACAGATGAGTGTGCCGAAGATTGTGCCGTGTGATCCGTATACATCGACGTTTGAGTGTCCGAATTATATTTTCTACGAGGATTGTTCCACATCGGATACGCGTAAAACCAACGCATTTCATTTGCATGCTATGGGCTTGTCGCCCGTTGGCAGACGTCATAGTGTTACGTGATTTTCTTTTATTCTAATTAACAGTTGTTTCCTTGTTGTTCGTTTATATGCACACAGGTAGTTGGGTCAATGTGCTTGACTTAACTTCGTGTGAACTCCATTCTCTTTTGTGTCATTTGTCAACGAGGAGAAGCTCCACTCGAACACTTATTGTTATCTATACTTGCATAGATTAACATGGAGAGTGATTGTTATTTTACTTACAACAACTGGAGCATCTCCCATTCTGGTGTCGTGTTTGAATAATATGTTTTTAATACATGGATCCCACACTCTTAAAGCCTAGAGGTTCATTAAATGCAAGTCGATGTCCAGGGTGTCCCTGGGATAGAAGCCAGCTGATGAGTGAGCGTTGAAGTGTTACATTTCTATCATGCCTTTCATAGGATGGATCCAGCTTTACTGAGAGAACGGGAGCTCTTCAAGAAAAGGGCGCTTTCCAACCCTGTTGTCGAAAAGAGACAGGCCACCTCAGACCCTGGGTCGCACAAGAAGAAGAAGCCCAAAGTTGAGAAGGAGAGCTCCTCCAGTTCAAAGCACACTTCTGGTAAGTGCAGCGCCCTGTTCCTTGAAATGAAGGTGGAGCAGCCTCACAATGTGTAAATAGAGTACCAGGCTGACGGTGCGATCATTTTCACTGCATTTGATAATAAAAATCATTTTCAAATTTGCATATTGCAAAACCTCGTAGTGTCATCTAAGCTCATATTACATCTGGAAAAGGTCCTGGCTGGAACCTTCCTATTATTATTGCATAATTTAAATATTGGAGACACTATTTATTTTATGTGAAGTTAGAAATGCCTGAACTATAGTGAATCCTAACGTTATGTGTGCCTTTTCAAAGACTCCCTAGTACGCGACAGACACATCAGCGAGCACTGCTGCACCACAAGCAGAGATGACAGGGAATGGTCTTTTGAATGTCGTGTTTAGTTTGAAAGTCATGCCAGTTGGTTCTTTCAACAAGGCCAAAGTTATTTACAGTTACTGTCGGTGTGTACTCTGTGTTCATGTTGAGTATTTATACATGATGAAGCCCCATCGTTGCCAAAGTTTCCTCTCCGGCCCCTGTTTGCTAAAGTTGTCGGATTCAAGCATTGCCGACGCTGTGTCAATGCGTCTACTATGGTGAATTCTGTCCACTTGAAACAGTGCCTGTCCTTACACCGCTCTCTCTGCAGAGATCACGTTTGTCCACTACATCCATCCTAATGTGCCTGCGCACATTCATGCTCAACAATAAAGAATTAAATTGTACTGCAGTACCGTGGTACTGCGTTTTGTCCTTCTCATCTCTACCTCAGCTATTAAGAGCTCTTTTCTGTTCATTGGAGGTTTTAAATACAACTTTTTATATTTGAGACATTCAGTTGGAGAAAGAGAGAGAATGATACTTTCTCTTTGTTGACACACATAAAACAGCACAGCAAGCATGTATGAAACTTTGTTGAAAAAGTTGCTGATACCTTGGTGGACTGTGAGTCATTATTTTTGCATGCTTGCGCTCACTTGCTGCTGACTTCACCATCAATCCAAACATGAGCATCCAATCTGAATGTGTTCTCCATTGTTATTGTGCTGTTCTTTGTGCCACTGCCATAGATTTACATGGTGAACAAGTGGGGGAAATTAAGATCATTGATTAAACAATATGAACTTATTGACTGTTCATATCTGGTTGAAGGTCCAATATGTCATGTTCTGCATTCAATATGGTTTTGCAACATAAACGTCTTGAAGGGTCATATCCATATACATGATATATGTTACTTACCAGCAGCAGTGTTAAAAGTATTACTGTCCGATTTGGTCCTGGTACTTTTTTTTTTTTTTTTTTTTTCGTTTTGTCGTGGTGATTGTAAGTGCTTTGTAATGTACACTTTCAAAGGGGAAATAACACCTCTTACTTCATGCTCACTTGAATGTGGACTTGACAGCTGATCTGATCTGTCATGAGGCAGGCTTTTGCTCATTTGTCTCGACGTCAGTAGCTCTTTTCCAGCTAAAATGATTGGTGTTAAATGTATCCCCTGGACCTTTGATTAATAAATTGACAACAAATGTATTTAGGGTATTCTGAAATTCAAACTAGCTAGGATATCTTGGGGCTAACACAGGGTGGTTGTGGTGATGTGCTCAACTAGCACAGTTTACTGCAGGTCTTTTTCCTTCTCAACCATGATCAAATATTTTGTTACAATTGACACTTCTAATCGTTTTGCTGATCGTGAAGGAGAGTGAAACAGAGTAGAAGTAAATAGTTTATTGTGTTGTTTGTGACCGTGAGAAGGAAGAAATGAACATTGCTGAAACATTAGAAGTGATATGGTTTTAAGATATTTGTAATAAAACAGATTGACTTGAGCTTGCTGTGCGCTTATTACCACAACATGACAAGGGTTTTGATCAACATGCAAGCAGTGTGATGAAAATACCAAATATGCCTGACTTGATTTGGGTTTCATCCAGGTGTAGGGATCTTGAGAAGAATTTGAATATTTCTAAACATAGATTTGCAAGGAAATGGTTTGTACTGTCTTTCATGTGATTTGACATTTGTTGTGACTTGATAGTTAAATAGAAACATAATGCTCAGATTTGGACATATTCCCTGATTCTGTCCTTCTGCCTTCTTCTACTTGTGCTCACAAAGTCGACATCTGTTCTGTGCCTTTATTAATGACTCAAATCTGGTTTCTAAGCAATCAGCGCCGCAGTGCAGGCACATCTGAAGTCGGAGTTTGGTTGCACGACAAAAAAAGCCAGGAAAGAAATTGTCACACTCAGACTTTTTTCATGCAGTGATTCTGAGTCTGTCGCCAATGACAAGAATTCTGCATTCATCTCATAGGGACATTTTCTCCACACAGTGTTTTGCCACTGCAGAAGGACTAACCACAATAATGTGTAAAGGTGACACTACTGATGCTTTGCCAAACTACTTTGCTGTTGATATTTATGGTATATTTCAATTGTCCATCCAGCATAGTCACATCACTCTTTTTTGATATATACAGAGTATCTTAAACTATCTCAGATTGAGAGTCTGGTTCTTTGCAAAGGCCAGCCATGGATTTGCTGCAGCTTCCAAGCCCGTCCTCCTGGAGCTGGTACTGCGTCTTTCCTTTAGCACAGCAGCCACAGTCCAATAGCTCGTACAGCACAGCCAGGGCAGCCAGTGACACAACGGTGAGGATGAAGAGCAAGAGGACGATGAAGCAAGCCAGGTTCCAGCCATCGTGGAAGGGGTACACCTCCTGGACTTGAAAAGAGATTTGAGAGAGAGCGACGGCCTCCAGTCCTTGCGGCGGCACACTTGAATTGAAACCATTCAAGTGCCTGGCCATCATTGCTGTGGCGGGAAAACGGGGACAATAATAGTTAGTGCGTCCTGGTCTCATCCTTATGACAATGCTTCATGACCGAGTCGATGAAAGAAGCTAACTCATTTGATCGCCAGATTTTGAAGTGTATTTATTAGTACACAAACATCACCAAAACAGCATCTAATAAGATATTTTGGGTAGAAACACATTTTATTTTTTCATAGAGGACTTCATTTGCAGCGGATTGTCATCTATTAAACCATCATTTGGAGATGTTTTGCTCAGTGGTTTTATCAAAAGTTTTTTATAGTATGGACATCATTTCCTTTTTGTTTTTTTTTAAATGCCGCCTTCAATGACGCACAGAGGAGTCTGACACATGCAATGCAATTTTTATATGTTGGACATGAAGTCTGTTGACCCAGATTCTCTACTGCGCACGAGATTGTCTCCTTAGTTTTGTAAGAACGTCAAAAATGACAGGATGCATTTCAACTAAGCCGCATTTCAAAACGAACTTTGAATATTTAACATGTCGTGCGATGTTTTGCCTAAATTGAATGAGGAGCAGCTTCACTTAGGCTTTATTTAATTGTTTTTGTTTTTACGCAAGAATTAAGTGCCCTATTTTAGTTGACCTGTCACTGGCATTTCTGTCTGATAGCCCTCAAAATAAAAGAAAATGGATGAACATTCTGTGCAGTAACCGGATGTCAGAAAATAAAGTTGTTTTTTTTCCATCTGTGTTGCTGACGCTGATGGTGTCCCGTCATTGATCTGGTGAATATAATAATCTGCCGCCACTTAAGTGCACTCCACCCTGCCTGTAAAGGTACTCCAGGACCAAGCGCACAGAGTGATCAATGTTTACATGGTTACAAGAGAATGTCGCACTCTGAATTGTTAATGTCTGATGCCACTTTCAGGCTCTTCTGATCTGCCTCTTAGGCTGTCATTCGAGGCATCGCTATTTATGTTCAGCATTTGAGATTGTCGAGCGTCAAAACTCACAGTTGCACAGTGATGTCATCCGATGCAAAACGGACAAGTGAGAGAAGGTGCACACTCACCAATGTATCTGGCTGTGTTTTCAAGCGGATGCGACTGGCCCCACCTTCACCTCCTATTTCAGATGCTCTTCTGTCCCTTTTTCACATCAACATGGCAAAAGCTGCTGCCTCTGCTCTGTGCCTCCTTCCACTAGTGAAAACACATCGTAATCGAGAATCATTGGCTGGTTCCATGTAGTCCAGCCTCTGCACCATTTGTTCGCCTGTCTGTCACGAAGTTCCTGCCCCCTCACTGCTCAGTGCAGCCGTGGCTGCCGCCCACACTGGGTCATTCATGATTCAATGTCTGCAAGCGGCTTCTGCCATTGGTTCAGATCTCAGACAGTCTCCCGCGGGGAGTCTGCATTATTTAGCCCAGAAGGAGATTAAGACCAAATGTCTTTTAACTGCTCTTGTCAAAGTAGCCTAACATTATTTTGTCTGTACTCATTTGGTAACTGTTTGAAAACCTGAAATGAAAATATGTTGATCATCTTTGTGCACAATGTTTTATTTGTCATATTTTAATTTTTTTTATCAACACTATTTTCTTTTTCTCCCTGAACAGAGTCCAGTAATGGCAATTTCAACATTAAGACAAGCTCTGGCTATAAGTTTGGCTGCCTGGCCAAGATTGTAAACTACATGAAGGTAAGCTGTCAAAATGCCCTGAAGTTAATTCTCCTGCTGTGATCTTCTGAATCATTTTAGGAAAATGATGAAACTTCAAAACAATCCATTACTGAAGGACAAACTTGTGACTTATTTGGCAAAGTGACTCCACATGGTTTGGCAGCGATTGAAGCATTTTTGCATTTTAAACTCCTTCCAAATCTCTGCTCATTTGCCGTCACATTTAACAAAAACTGGGGATGTCCCAATACCACTTTTTTGCTGATTGAGTGCTTTCCCAAATCAAATAAGGATAGCATAACAATGATTTTTTTTTTGCAGCACATGTTCCCTCACCAAACATGACACCACAGCCATTTTGTCAGTTATTTGGACCTTGCAATCTGAAAAAGTGTGGGCATCCCTGTCTGAGACGCTTCTGTGTAACGTCAGTTGAAGTGCTGTTCTTGTGTGTAACATGCATTATTTATACGGGCATCACAATAGCAATAATTAATGTGCTACTTTCATGACAGCAGATATGATGTGACCTGAAATGAGTTGCATATATACATAGGTATCGGGAATTCAAGTGTCAAGTGACAATATGTTCATCTCATAGATCTGCAAAATGGCAATATCAGACATCCCTATTTACTACAGCAAGTCTTCCTTGTGCATCTTCACTTATATTGACATCTCTCTTCTTCACATCCTCCTTTATCATATCCATGAAACTCAATCTTTATCTCCCTTTCTTTTTCCTGGCACTTCCCTTTCTAACGTTCCCTGTCTAACATGTTGCCTGTCTCTCCTCTTTGTGTGTGTGCGAATTGTCTGAGTCTGTCCTTACTAACTGTCTACAACATGAGCTGTGCCTCTGATCTATTGGTTTCTAATTTTGTCCTGCTTTGTTGCTCCCAATGAAAACTTGAGTATCTTCAACTCTGCTTCTTGTCTTTGCGTCAGAGCTGCTGTCTCTAAACTATGTGTCATGAGAGTTCTCACTATGGCCTTACCCTTGGTGCCACTCCTGTCGGAGAGTTGATCAACTCCACCCAGCACTATCAAATTTAGTTTCCACAAATGTGAAGGCTGACAAAACATGATTTATAAAATGTTATTTTTCACAATACTCCTTTTAAAAAGTACCAAAAAATAATTAATCTGGGTGTGTATTAGTTGCACATGCTACTACTTTGAGTTATTGTTGTCAACCTTTTCATTGTTAGACAAGACATCAGAATGGTGACACCCACTTCCTGACCCTTGAGGAGATCCTGGATGAGACCAAACTACTTGATATCGGCATGAAACAGAAGCAGTGGCTGATGTCTGAGGTATGACCATTACTCTTAAATCATTTCACCAAATCCTCGCTGTACGAGTAACTGTCTCAACAAAAGAGATCTGTTGTCAAAGGACATCAAACTGAGGCTAAAATTGATCCAGGTGTGACAGATTAGCACTCGCAACCCCAAAAAAACCCTTAACCAATTCAAGATAATGGGATAGTTTCTGAACTGATGCTGTGTCATACTTTAGCGTTGTCGTAATGTTTATGATGTTTAACATGAGTCCTCCTGCTATTTACAAAAGAGGTAGGTCACAAAATGGTGGCAGATCAACATGTTTTCTCTTGTTCTGTTCATTCAGTAAAAATGTGCATGAATCAAAAAGTGGCTTTGCCATCATTGTAATGTTTCATTTATTTGTCATGTCAAGATGAGTTTGCAGATGATGATCACGGCTGTTAATCACTGTTGGTCTTGATGGTATTTACTTCTGAAAAAAAGTAATGTATGAGCAGATTTCAAAATGAAGCTGTGAATATTAATAATTTATCATATTTTTCAAAGAAATATTCAAAGAATTTGACGATGATTAATAGAATAAGTTTGCTATTACACTGTGTGATCATGTAGTGCAACTCAGTGACAGAATACAGGAAAGACCTGCTGTAATTATCACTCTCTCTTACCCCCAACATTTCATTTGCTGCTTGTGAATTTATGAGAGTAACAGGCTAATAACCTGGCAACAGCACTACAGCTGGGTTTGGGACTCACTCTCTGAAACAGCAGCTTCTCATACATTTGCCTCCGCCATTCACACAGCAGGCAGGTGGCATGTCAACGCTTGACACTACTGCGATAACGCTGGACTCCACTGAAACCTCAGCCAACTGTATTGTCATACAGATGGACATGCGCCACCAGTCTTGCACCGTCTCCAAATTTGGTCGATCACTGTAGTTTAATCCTGGCCGCCAAAATTGGGTAGACATATTAGCATCCGTGTTTTAAAATGTCCTTCTGCACTTCTTACTCAGGCTCTTGTTAACAACCCAAAAATTGATGTCCGCGATGGCACATATGGCTTCAAACCCAAGTACAACCTGAAAGACAAGAAAGCACTACTGAGGCTGCTGGACAAACATGACCAGCTGGGCCTGGGAGGAGTTTTACTGGAGGATGTGGAGGAAGGTCTGCCCAACTCTGCCAAGGCCATTAAGGTAACTAACTGTTCCTTTTTCTCTGTTGCTCTGTAGCACTTTGCAATGCTTAAACGTACGACTAAGCATTTTGTTCCTGTTGCAGGCTTTGGGAGATCAAATCATATTTGTGACCAGACCAGATAAGAAGAAGATCCTGTTCTACAATGACAAGCACTGCCAGTTTGCGGTGGATGAAGGTGAGTCACGTTTGATTCCACAAGTTTGTTTCCAGGCCTTATGATACTGATTTGGATTGGTTATAAGTACTTTGCATCACCTTGACAGAAGCAGTTATGTGTGGTGGTGAGAAACGAATGATTCATTTCAGAGGGTTATAACAAATTTCAACATTTTAGAGTTTCAGAAGCTATGGAGGAGCGTCCCTGTGGATTCCATGGATGAAGAGAAGATTGAGGAGTATTTGAAGAAACAAGGAATCTCATCCATGCAGGAGTCAGGACCTAAGAAAGTGGTCAGTGCTGCTCACATGTCCATTGTTTTAAATGTATATAAAATTGAAACAGAATCCCAAAAACAAAATGCTTTCATGTATCGACAGATACCAGTTAAGAAGAGAAAGAAGCAAAGTGGACAGAGGAAGACACACTTCAAGACTCACAATCGTCATTTGTCAGAAGTTCTTGAAGACTATTCAGATGGTGTTCCAATTAAGAAGTGAGGGTTCTATTGGTTTCTGTTACCGACTGTTGGCAGTAAATACCCTGGGAATAGGAACTGATGGGACAGGAATGTCTATAGTTCCTTTTTTGTGTTTATTGATAAATAAACCCCAAAGGCTGAAGCTTGTAAATATATTTTTTATTTTGATGGTTAATTATATAGGTGTGTCTGTTCAGCAACTATATAAGGAAATGTGTTGTATAAGTTGCTCGACTTTTATTCCACATGAAGCATCCTGTGTGTTAGTTTGTCACGCACCAGGCAATTATGTTTCAAAATGTGGGATGTGTTCTATTAAAATGTTGTGATACCAAATGACTTGACATCATTGATCTCGGAGCAGAAACATCTTCATATATAACAGATGCTTTCAAGTCTGAGGACAGGAAATGCTCATACATGTATGAGAGGGAATCCAAGCCTCCCATGGAAACTCCTTTCCCATCAAGGGTGCATGAATGGTGCTGCAGTTGATTTAAAGACAAGAAGAAGTCAAGTACAACATGTAAGCATTTAATTAATTTTACAAAACTGCAACAATGTTAACTACCAGTTAAGAAAACCACTAAGGGACATAGGAGGAATACGCTATAATGCCTGATTTTCCTACATCTCAAAGAACTGACTAACTAGCATTATGGCTGGCTTTAACCGTTTTCTTTAGATGGTGGTAGTTGGGCAATATCTTCATCAGAAAGTCAAGCTGCAGAGTTTGAGGCTGTGAAGACAAAAAACAGATTTGTCAAGAAATAAACCTATAATATTCATTTCATATTCAAAACATTCTATAGTCAGTACGCTGTTAAATGTTCATTTTCAATGATATAAAATATGCGATTTGAAAGTAAAGTAGCTGTAACAATAGCTTTCCAGTGACATTAAGAACAGTGAAGAGAAATACAGGGCTTGTTCATGCATGCTTAGGCAGAGGTTGTGAATATACACAACCTTTGCCATGAAAAACATCGTGGTCAACAGGGTTAGTGACGATCACCTGTGGTCGCTCAGTCTGGACCCGCCTCATGCACCCAGAGCCGTAGATGACCGTGTTTTCAGGTATGACTTCACAAGTGTTCACTTGACAGAAGGCCCCGATGATGCAGCCACTGGTCAGGATTACGTTTCTACCGACGTCGGCTGGTAAATACAACAGAGCTCATTCAATAAGTTCAGAAAGTCACTGAGAAGGACCCAACTGTGCCTCACCTTTTGATTCTATCACATTATTGTCTCCGATTTTCAGAGCCTGTGATACTGTGCCAACGGTTAAGAGAAGTCCATTCACATTTGAGGAGAATTTTACAGCTGGAAAGGCAAAAGGATACCACAGCCAACTTCGAAAACATTGTTGACACCGATGGTCATGGTCTTTGGCTCTACTTCTGAATCGGGATTGATGTTCTCTGGATGACTGGATAAAGGTGAAATGCATGTTAGAAGCGATACGACACAGGCGGTTGTACCCAGAATAACACGTCACCTGTTAATGATGACCGCTTGCTCTTCTATAAGGTTCCCTTCCCCAATAATAATAGGTCCTGCTTCGGCGATGATCCGAGCTTTCGGGTGAACCACAGTCCGCGGACCTAAATTGCAAAAATGTTCAGTCAATCAAAGGCTAACCTAAGGCATTTTGTCGGAAGCGTTCTCGTTTTAAGATCCTCACCTATTGTGACATCCCCTTTGATTTCACTTTCAACACAAACAACAGCTCCGGTGGCTATTTTGACGCTGTAAACCACAAGAAAAATAAAGGTTATGGTGTGAAACTAGCTTAATTTGTTAGCAGTCCAGTTGGAACAGTTTACATAATCCGAATCTATACAATTCTTCATATTAACCTTGAACATCAATGATCGATGTCTGAGACAATGTACGCAAATCATCATTATTCACCTTTTCTGGGCGTTTTGTTTATCCGCCATTGTGGCTGATCGAGCAGGGAGCTATCGTTCTGTCACTCGGACATCGATTTGTAAGCCTGGGCGTCACTGCGCTAAGCGCATGCGCAAGGTATTTATTTTGGTGAGGTTATAATTGTATTTAATACTTTAATTCCCCCCATTAATGACCATTTTATTTCAAGATGTCTTCCATAGTAGTCTAGCAACATTTGTTTACATGTCTGCTACACCAATATTAACCACTTTCTTACCTAATCTCCAACTGTTAGAAACTCAAGATTGATCTTGCCATGTCAAAACATGGGAACATAGCGGGAAGCAACGACGATACATCGACTGTCTCAGCAAAGGCAACACAAGCGTGCAATACAATGACGTCCCCTGGACGATATGAGCTGCTTTTTCTGTCAGTTGCCGTTTTATTCGTGTCGGTGTGTGTGGCACCGTTGACTGCAGAGAGGTCCGCCTGTAAGTATACAGTTGGGAATCCACTGTTTGTGAGCTAACATGCTAACAGCTAACACATAACAACATACCCTCTCGCCTGCTTCTCCATTCTATGAAACAAACAAGAACTCTGCGGCAGTTACATGACCATTCTATGAGAGCAGTATATCGTTTATGGTACTGGTAAACGCAGAAACGAGCCAGCGACTAGCTTCGAGCTAAGTGGAGCAGCCAGGGACATTAGATGTTTGAACTTCCCTCCTGTAGTGTAGTGCTGTACGGATTATTTCAACATGTGACCAGTGGGCTCTGCTGCTTTAGTTCATCCTTCTCACATGCTTTCATTCGGCATGAGAGACCAGAAGCCTTGCCACCCACTCCTCAAACAAACAGCAGCCTGTCTTGACTGGAGTGTAACGCATCTCGTGATAGCGAACGTGAAGGTATGTTGCAGAGTATTCCCAAGTGAGAAGCCGACGTTTTACACCGCGTATTGTCTGCGTGGAGCCACACAAGACCGCCGATGCATCAATAACCAAATCACTATTGTTGTCGTAGTTGATATCCGCTGAGATGGATACAGATAAAGGGTGCGGCCAGGCTTGTGTATTGACTTCTGTCTTTGACATGATGAAGTGATATAGTCCCAAAATACTGGTAGTAAACTGGCAGTCACGTCAACTCATGTCTAAAAATGCATGCAACTGAGTTCTCACAATGGATCCATTCTGTGCCCCAAAAAGTCATGTGCTCCTCGATAACATTTTACTCGTAAATAAATTATGTCCGTAGCAGGCCTTTAAATACACTTCTACACAGGATGCACAGTCTGTCTGTCATCCTCTTTCCTGAAATAGTATCCTCATTTCAAGTCGAATCACATCTGACATCAACAGAACGGTAGCCAGTCGTCGGCTGACTCTCAGTCCAATATATGGTTGGTGGGCAATGGGTTTTTCAGGTGGTTGCTTAAATACACAATACATCAGTAATCCAATTGTTTTCTTCTATCTACTCATTGTAAACATACTAACTTTTCTAGTTCTTTATTTTCTCTCACTCTTCAAATGAATGGATGAGTCTTTTAAGCCGCCTGATGGTCGTGAACCTTTGTTAATAAGTAAATACAATTTCCAAACAAACCCTACTATCTGTCAATTACGAAGGTTTTATGTGTAAACATTTTGCCCCCTTATTTGTTCATTTGTGACTGCCTAACTTCCCTGATATCTTTTTTGGGTTTTGTCTCATTCGATCTCTGGATGCTTTTTAAAATCTATTTGTGACCATGGATCACATTGAATATCTTTTCATGACATTGTCTTCCTGTGTACTTTTTCATTTATGGAATTATTATTTCCTGAAAATGCCTTGAAATAATTTCCTGACAATAATGACTAACCCTTTTCACACCCACAATAGCTGGCTACCGTCGCCAAATACCAAAGATGGACGAGGCTTTTTTGAGGGTTCACAATGAACTCAGTAGCAACGTGGTGGTATATTGGATGTCCAACCGCTGTTACCAGGTACACACTTAGCATAGTGATTATAACTGAGATCACCAGCTTGCTTGCTTTCTTTCTTCTTCTAAAGCTGTGTCTTTTTGCTCCCAGTGCTTGTACCAGCAGTTAGGGGTGGTACCTCAGGCTCCCACTCCTGGCCAGCAGAGCTCACAAGACTTCATTGTTGACACGCAGCATGAGATTACTCTGAGCGTCAACAGTACTTCTGAAGACCAAGTCTTTTGCACGTAAGTGTGAGCACCTGAATGTGCCTCAGGCTGGAAACAAGGGCTTTAATGGGTCTATAAATAACTATTGTTTGCCTGAAAAATGTTTCGGGTTGTTTCCATTTCACTCGAACTTGAGACCTGTAACCAATTATTTTCGCTTTGAGCATCTACTTTTATGAAGAATTTCCCCTAAAACTGACTGAAACATGCCACACTGTCATCCTGTCTGATCGGCTGTTGTCCTTTACCCAGAGTTCCGTTCCACTTTGGCGAGTTGGGAAACTATTCACTCTGGGTGAAGAGTTTACAGTCGCCGACAGTCAACTGCACCATAGTCACTGAAGCTGTCCCTGTTAACAGTTTCATACGTAAGCGACACGCACCTGCCAAAACTTGTCTTGTCTCCCAAAAGCTCATTTTCCGTCCCACTCTCTTCACAGCTCTTTTGGTGGCTTTCCTAATATTTGCTGGTCTTGTGTTGTTTTCTGCCATTTCAAGAATGATCATTAGGTAAGAACGTTTTTGTTTCCTCATTCTTTATTGATTTACTCCAAAGTGTCACTTGAGTAGTGAATAAACTGTTGATCTCTTTCAGATTAGATTTTGTAAAAGGCATCCTTGTAAAAATCGGCGGCACTATGGAGACGGAGAGGCTTATAAACTCTGTGAGTGTCTCTGACTCCGTAATGCTCTTCTCCCTTCTTGTGATGACGGTCATATTGTAAAAATGATCAGTGTGGGTCCTTGTTTTCTGGATTGTGTACAGAGTACAACTCTGTATGTATATCACACGACATGCACATGGTTTCAGTCCTGGCATTACGTGTCATGATTGTGATGCAAATGTACCTTCCAGGAATTGGGCTCCTCTGGGAGAGGGGTCCCACCCGCAACTGACACAATCCTCCCACCTCCACCGAGCCCAAGCAAAAGGCTACGATCTCTGGATACATTCAGAGGGTAAGTCATCGAAGGTAGTAATCTGAGTTTCTCATACTGATATTTGCTTTTTATTTTCAGAATCTCCTTAGTTCTTATGGTGTTTGTCAACTATGGCGGTGGACGATATTGGTTTTTCAGACATGCGAGTTGGAATGGTGAGCCGTGCAGATTGAATCTAATGAATCAGTCCAGATACGTGCTTTGACCTTGGTACTGAGAGTCTCATGATTGATCTTGGCAGGCCTGACAGTTGCAGACTTGGTTTTCCCTTGGCAAGTACATTGTTTTTCATCAATTGTTCTATTTGTTGCAGTGGTTTTTATACAGATCTGTGCTTCATAAGTGGAATTCATTCAGTTTTATTTTCGTTCTCCTCACAGGTTTGTCTTCATCATGGGGACGTCCATCGCACTTTCCATCAACTCCCAGCTGCGGACAGGTGTGACCCGCTGCTCTGTGCTTAAAAAGGTTCTTTGGAGAAGCATGCAGCTCTTTGTTATTGGCGTCTTCATCATAAATCCAAACTACTGCCTGGGACCATGTGAGTGAGGAACTACTTTCCCCTGTGTGCTGAGTTGTAACGACTCACTCTGATGGCCTTTACTCGCCAGTGTCTTGGGACAACCTGCGTATCCCGGGCGTCCTACAGCGCTTGGCGTGGTCCTACCTGGTGGTGGCCTGTTTGGATCTGTTGGTGGCCCGAGGCCACCTTGACATCATGACGGTGGTAAATCATTTTTCATTGACTTTGTTCTGCAACCGCATTTCACAGATTTAATTCTTCAATAAAGAGTCTGTGTCTTATTCCCAGGATGCATGGTGGTCGCCCTTCCTTGATATTTTGTTTTACTGGCCCGCTTGGCTGTTCGTCCTCCTTCTGGAGGTCCTCTGGCTCTGTCTCACTTTTCTTCTTCCAGTGCCAGACTGTCCTGTGTAAGTCACAAAAATGCCTTTTTATTCATTTTGTCAAGTGATGCTATGAGTGATTCACAAATTAAAATGACTTTCTTGACCACACTTATTTGACAAGGAAATGATTTTCAGTTATTCTACTGTTGCGTAACGGCAGGGTTCAGTATCTTACAACTGCTGTGCTGCATCCAACCAATGTAAACAGCTTTAAGAACATTCATTTATTGTATTTATTTATCCAAATATCCATACTCAGTAGCTCAAAAGAAATGTTCAATTTTTTTCTTTGTTTTTTTATTTTATTTGCTAATAGCCCACAGACATGAGCTGGTTGAGGGTGTGAGTGAGAAGTAGTGGTTGGTAGTGCAGTAGTGAGGTTGAATGTGATGTTCTAACTTGTTATACGGTGGTAATGGATCTGTCTGCCTGAGGAGGAAAAAGTGACAGCTGAATTCTAGCCAGGTTTGGTGGTTGTTTTTTAAAGTGTCAAAGATGAGCATCACGGGTGACGCCAATGTTCTGCCCTGTGTGTGTGTGAGTGTCACATACAGTTACACTCCTTCTGTTTTCTTTTTCATTGTGACTATTTATACAGATTCATTTCAATTCAATTGGGCATTCTTCTTCTTCTTTTTTACCTGACTTTAACATTTAATCCTCTTATTTCCTCCTGTTCTTGTCAGTGGTTATCTTGGACCAGGTGGAATTGGGGACATGGGCCTGTACCCTAATTGCACTGGTGGTGCGGCTGCTTTTATCGACCGATGGCTTCTTGGAGAGAGTCACATTTACCAGTCACCATCGTCCAGGGTGACTAAGCACTAAATCCTTTAGACTGAGTACAAGTTGACTTTTAAACGTGTTGCTCTTGTGTGCTAATGTCTCAAATTCTGTTCGCTTCACACAGGTCATTTACCATACTCGAATGCCGTATGATCCCGAGGGAGTTCTGGGAAGCATTAACTCAATTGTCATGGGGTTTCTTGGATTGCAGGTGTGCCATTTTGTGTGTCACATTGAAATGGAGGTGTTTAAAATGCTCTCCTGTAATGTGTGATCTCTCTCTTTTAACAGGCTGGAAAAATCATTCTGCACTATCGGGACCTTCATAACAGTGTTATGACCAGGTTCCTCATATGGGGTTTGTTTTTGGTAAGTAGTTCAACTATTGTGTGACTTTGAAGCATTAGTGAACTTTGTGTGATTTATATGTGTATATTGTACATGTGTATCTTCGTGATGACTAATATGATGTCTGACAGGGAGTGATATCAGCGGTTCTCACCAACTGTTCCACAGACGAAGGCATCATTCCTGTCAACAAGAATCTCTGGTAACTTCTTGTTTTGGAAGTCTCACTCTCCACTTCTCCTTTTTAACATTGATTACGATTTGGTTTAGAATTAATAATTCATATATATCAAATGGGTGCATAACTAAAATGAGAATTGAAAGAAAAAACAATTAGAATATAACATTTATTTGTTCATACTGTATTCATCATAATGGTATCAAATATTTTTATATAAGAATTATGGCGAGCTGTTTTTACAATTACACTCCCCAAATAAACATATATGTCATGTAGAAATGCAAATGAAAGTGTATTGTTTTCCATTTAAATGCTTCTTCTTTCTCTGGTTCTTGTCCAGGTCTCTGTCCTATGTGACAACTCTTGGCTGCTTTGCCTTCGTGCTGCTAGCTTTGGTCTATTATGTGGTCGATGTAATACGATGGTGGTCAGGAGCTCCCTTCGTGTATCCTGGTAAGAAATACACACGACAGCCGACTTGATTAATTTATTCAAGAATAAATGATGGATGTTAAGCTTTTATTCTTGTACAATGCATATGTTTTTTGTAATATCCAAAATAAATCTCAATAGAAAAGTCTAACTGGACTGAGTTCACGACAATAAACTTGTTTTCATGTGCATAATAATGTACCACGGTATCTGAATTTCCCCCGTCAAAATGATAGTCCTTTGTTAACAAGTATTACTAATATGTTGCTGAACTTGCAGTGTATCGTATCGCAACCCAATTTATAATCGTGCATTTTTATTGAGAAACCCACAAATGGAGCTGCTGCTCTTTTACGCCTTGACCAAAAATGTTTTTTCTTATAAAGTTACGCACATTAACAGCTTGTACGAGAAACACTTAGAATTGTACTCGTCATGCTGTACTTTTTTTTGTTTGATTTTGTACATACTTAAAGTTTGGTTTCATCTCATTTGCTCAGGCATGAACTCCATCCTCGTCTATGTTGGACATGAAGTGTTCGAGGACTACTTCCCTTTTCGCTGGCGCATGGTCAACACGCAGTCCCATGCTGAGCATCTTGCTCAGAATCTTATCGCAACTTCTGTTTGGGTCTTTGTCTCGTATGTGCTTTACAAGAAGAAGATTTTTTGGAAGATTTAGAGCTGTCTCCGTGTAAATTGTGGCGTGATTGGCCATACAAATGTGCTGTATTCCTAAAGTCGGTTTAGGAAGTCTACCTTTTAAACCAGCAACTGTTTATGCACCATGAACTGTTGGGGACCTCACAAATTGGCAAAGCTTGACACTTTTTGCTCCAAGCCTATTTCCTTTCTAAAAACAATAGGCTGCACGAAAACTCCTTCACATCCGTTTTGCGAGGTTTTCAACCTGTACTGTTTAAGAGATTGTTTATCTCAATGATGCTGGATCACATACACTAAAATGTAATTAAAGCACATCTACTATTCAGCCGTTAGGCGGCAGAAAAATGTGCGATTGTAATTTTAAAATGTCTTTTTTATTCTTGTACAATGCATATCTTTTTTGTAATATCCAAAATAAATCTCCATAAACTGGCAATGCTTCTTTATTCTTCCTTTATTCTGATGTTTTGGCTGATAATTTCTCATTATTTTAAGATCTTTGGGATAGACCAGTAAATCTAAACAATATTCTTAGGTTGAACTGAATATTATTAATGTGAGGATCCTGAAGGTTGGCTAAGGATTGCAAGGTTATTTGGGGACCTTCGATGCTTTTTGTCTTTTTTGTGGTGTACTGGGGCTCTGTGAGACAACCCTCCATTTTGTAACAGTCCCCTGCCGTAGTGACACACAAATGATACGTATTCTATTCTATGAAAGTTAGTTCCAACCACAGATAGCTGCTGATAAAACGAACCCCACACTGTAGACTCCTAGATTTTTCTTTTTTAGAAGATCTGTTTAACTTGGAAAATAATTCACACCTTTACAAAGCCAAAAATAATGCATCGCAAATCATTCCAATGTGCGCCCCGGGCATCATCAGAGGTGAACGCTGTTGTTTCCCTTCCCCGTCTCATCCGTGGAGCAGAGTCTGTGTCACTATGTTGCTCAACAGCGTGGGAATCGAGTTACATCTTGGGATCCAGTCGGTTGTGAAAGTCCCTTGCGGTCTCGCGAGAGGACCGTGCCGTCGCCATGCGTGTCTATGGTGAGAGTTTTTCAGGTCTCGCGCGAGTTCGAAACTTTCCCACGGCTGTTGTTTAGGCGTCTGCCCTTCTGGCCGTCTCTTCTCACTCCCTCCCCGCCCCCCTCACCCCTTCACGTCCCGACACCCCCCTCCCCTGCCGCCGTGCTTTCCTTCCAGCCTGCCTCGTCTGTTGCCGGGGACGGATCTCGCGATTGTTAGCCTTTTTCGAGGGGGGTAAGCGAGTTTTTTGGAAGATGGCGCCTGTTGTTACGGGGTAAGTGACTAAATTCAAGATGATAACTCTCAGAAACGGCACTTTCTCCCCCCGAATGGTGCGCACCTCGCCGTGTGTGCGCGCTTGCTCGTCCTCTCGAGCTTTTGGCGACACTCTTGGTCTCGGACGTTTATTCGAACTCGTCTCAACTCAGTCGCGAGCTCTCTCTGCCATTTGTTGAACTGCCGTGATGCGTTTAAGTCCCTACGAACTGAAGAACCAAACTTTCTCGACGTATCTCGAGTGTTTTAAACTAACGCGTAATAACCTGTGATAACTACACTTGTGCGTGAATCACGGTTCTGTCGCTCGTTTACTATCGACGCTTCTCTCCTGCCGACATTGTTGAAGATGTTCAAGTGGAGTTAAATTCACTACGGTCTTTCACTCACTCACCACGACTCTGAAGTTTAAATAATGTTTTTGTTTTCGACCCTAAATCTGGTGATGAACATACTGTTTTAATGAAGGGTACAAGTAAAGAACCTTGCAAGGTTGTCCAACCCGAGGGTCGGGGGCCAAACCGGCCAGCCTGGTTGTTTTAAGTTGGCAGTGCAAGATTGAACAGCGTAAACCTGGCTCTGAAATGGTGAAAGATGACAATTCAATAAAACAAAACAAAACAACCCACCTTCATCGCTAGGTGGAAATCATTGTTAGCAATTAATCTTATCATTCGAAAACCAAATCATTCAGGCAGATGGAAGGTAATGCGATGGTTCTGAATACAAACCATAAAGATGCTTTTTTGCAACACTTTCTCCTCGAGAATGAATCCAGAGAGTGAAATCTTGCTGCTGAGACTCTGACATTTCTCTTCATTAAACAGAAATGTTATTGCCTCTGCAACCTTTGAGTGATTGAATGTGATGCCCACAACATACCGTGACGCTGCATGGAACTTCTATGTCACCCACCCCTCATCTGTTGCTGGGTTATCACTAAACAGCCGCTTCCCTCCGTCCTTGTCACGTGCCACTTCAGCCTGATGTGACTCAGGCACCCTGAAAGGTTGGAGAAGGGTCCGAACCTGAACGGCAATGGACGCCATCGTGGCTCCACCTATACCTGCTGTTGAAATGTCTAGCACTGTTTTACATACATTGTCAACATGTTGAAAGTGGGATTTTGGAGGTGCAGTTCCTGTTAATAGGGGACGGAGGACAGCATTGAGCTGCCATACATTTCTCTCTACACTTTATAGATGAAGCCTATCTGGTTCTATGTGATCGACAATGAGTTTAATGGCCTTATGTGTGTGATTGAATGTTTTCTTGTTTTACAGAAAGTTTGCTGACAGACCACAGCATCAGCGGTTAACCAGGTATGGAGAAATACAACCCAAAGTTTTGACATTTACTGAATTGGTGACAATAAAAACACTGGCTTCTAACCATGGGAAGTATCTCTCCAGTCAGCAGGGGTTTGTCTCTTATATGTCCAGCCAGAATGCGCCGCTTGAGTTCCGTGAGCAACTGCGTTCAGTCATTATGATTTTTCCGTCACATTCATGTCCACCTCCATTACGCACTTTATGTTATCCAAGCGAAAATTTGCGATTTTTCCGATGGCATGGCGGCTCTTGTCTAAGCCGTGGCAGTGCACCACGCTCATTTACATGGAGTGGAAACCCTGCATTGTCACCCAATGCTGTCGTATTTAAGCAGTGTTGTTGTTTTTTCAAAGGGAGGCCATGAGGAATTACTTAAAGGAGAAAGATGACCAGACAGTGCTCATTCTTCACGCCAAGGTTGCACAAAAGTCGTACGGAAATGAAAAAAGGTTTGTCTTTTGCAAGCCTCCTGGTGTTTGCAGGTGTGTGTAACAGGCTTCCTCATGAATGTGCTTACACATTCAGGTTCTTCTGTCCTCCACCCTGCGTGTATTTGATGGGCAGCGGCTGGCAGAAGAAGTTGGAGAAAATGGAGAAGGAGGGCGGCACGGAGCAAGAGGTGCAGCCTTGTGCTTTCATTGGGATTGGCAACAGTGAGCAAGAGATGCAGCAGCTCAATCTGGAGGGAAAAGTGAGTGGTTTCAATATCTCACTTCTCTCATCATGTATGGGGTGAAACATATATTTTTGAAGAAAGTAAGAGTGTCAAGTTTGGGGATGCTCTGTTGCAGCTTGTTGAAGGATCCACCGTGAAGTTAAAGGGGTGAAGTGTGAGAATGAATGAAAGAAAACTGGTTTTATTTGGCATATTAATGAAAACAGAGGAACAAAACAAGATCAAACATTGATATTGGAATGTTTCTCCAGTTTTAAGTCTGTATGTCAACAGTGAAATTCAACTGCATGTCTAACAGTTGAAAGTTAAATGTCCAAACACTGGAATACACACTGCAATAATAAAGACGTTCGTTATCACGGGAAAATCCTTTAGAAATGAATGGGTAAAGTTTGGCGCAGCTGTTCACGATGTTGCTGATGAAATGAAGTTTGAACCAAACCATTCACATGAATCCTCGTGTTCATCCTCTCCTCTAGCACTTCTGCACAGCGAAGACGCTGTTTATCAGCGACTCTGATAAAAGGAAGCATTTCATGCTGTCTGTCAAGATGCAGTACGGAAGCGGCGCTAACATCGGCATGTTTCTGAGCAAGAGAATCAAAGTCATCTCCAAACCCTCCAAGAAGAAACAGTCCTTAAAAAATGCAGAATGTGAGTTTGGCAAGAGAGATTTTGTCTCCTGAATTCATCCTTCAATCAGACCTTTCTGTCTCTGCCGTCTCAGTGTGCATAGCGTCGGGAACAAAGATCGCTTTATTTAACCGCCTGCGCTCCCAGACGGTGAGCACCAGGTATCTCCACGTGGAGGGCGGCAACTTTCATGCCAGCTCCCAGCAGTGGGGGGCCTTCTACATTCACCTGCGTGAGTCGACTTTCTTTTTTCATCACACCCCACCTTCTTGAATGATTTACCTACCACCCATGTGGAGGAAGTTTTCAGCCTTCGCATCTGAACAAAAATTGCTGACAAACTTCTCTTATTTCAAGTGGATGACGAAGAGTCGGAGGGCGAGGAGTTTGCAGTGAGAGATGGCTACATTCACTACGGACAGACGGTCAAACTGGTCTGCTCTGTGACTGGGATGGCTCTTCCCAGACTGGTACGCTCTTCGCTAACATCTCTTGTGGTCAATGGATCTGAAGTCTTGTCTCTTTTTTTCCTTCAGGTAATTCGCAAAGTGGACAAGCAAACGGCTTTGTTAGACGCGGATGATCCGGTGTCGCAGCTTCACAAGTGTGCCTTCTACCTGAAAGACACAGAACGAATGTACCTCTGTCTGGCACAGGAGAGAATCATTCAGTTCCAGGTAGTTATTTGCCTCCTGACTTGGGGTGTAACGGTCAAAATGATCACATTTACCATTATTTTCTTTTGGTATTGTTAGGTTTTATTAGGTGTTGCAATGTCCTTAAAATATAAAAATAAAATCAATAATAACATAATTTAACATTGCTTTATTTTGCCAAAAATCTGTAAGTTAGTAAGTGGTGAAGAGATCAAACGCGGTTGGAAATTTCAAATATCACTGCAGTTAATCATTTATACCAGTGACCATTACATCCCACAATAGTCGTATGATCACCGATTTGCTGTCTATAAAGACGGTGGGTATGAGAAAATGGTCGATGCACTCAAATATTGCCATACTTGGCATGATACTATACTAATATTGTTTGTGTTAAATGTAGATTTTTTTAAATAAATACTGTGATATCTGTTTTTTTTTAGCTGTATTGAGGCTTGCAGAAAACACTGAGTCGACTTCCCCTTTAAGCTTGGGTTAGCGAAGCTAACCGCTGCTATGGTTGTCACTGTAATATGTAGCAGAAGGTAGAATTGGACCTCATGACAGTGAAATGGCTCCAATAATACACGTAATAGTCTAAGTGTCCGCTATGATATGATTCCCCTCCAGGCCAACCCTGAAATATTGGCTCTTGTTAACCACTCTTGTCGTTGTCTCCATCACCATACGTACTATATCCAGTATATGGTATTGCCAGATTCCTGCCACTACCAAGCTGTAATATAGACGTATATATAGATTCTGGTCTTGGTTATTTAATGAAATGTCCTGCAACGTTTCAGGCCACACCGTGCTCAAAAGAAGCAAACAAGGACATCATCAATGACGGAGCTTCCTGGACCATCATCAGCACGGAGAAGGCTGAATATACCTTTTATGAGGGAATGGGTCCGGTCCTCTCCGCGGTCACTCCGGTGCCCGTGGTGGAGACTTTACAGGTGACGCATTCACGCAGACGTCTAGCTTATGTTATAGTCATTTATCAGTAGCACACAGTTGTTAGCATGTTGTTTAGCACGACTGCAGTCTGTGCTAGGATGGTTGCAATGGAGTTCATCACCCTAATAACTAAAAAATTAACCATTATTCGCAGTAAAGAAGCTAGTGACTACTTTATTATTTGTTAATATAATTGTGAGCGAGAAGACTAGTAAGTGTTGGGAAAATAATCTGTGGCTGTAGTCGGCCGTTATGTGTTTACTTTTAGGAAATGTAAACTAATAAGTTTATATGTTTTTTTGTCCCTTTTTCAGTGAGCGATGAGGCGGTTACTCAAATCCCTTTTCACTGACTGAGGGTTAGTTTATGGCATATTGGATGAGCCCATTTGAAGAAAACCTCAAGACTAGTTTGAAACAAACATTTCCTCATTGAAGTGTTTTTATTGAGCAATACTCCAAAGGAACAGGCGTAGTTTTGTTTGGGGGTTGTGGGTGTTGACCCTGAATTCCCACAATAGAAATCGTTTCTGTTAGAAAGTGTCCTGAACTGAGTGTTGACCACACTCTTCATGATCAGCAGCAAGTCAGTCTCAAAAGCAATGTGAAAGCAAATTATCATAACATCAAGTTGGTGACTTTATTCTACTGAATTATTGTGATATGAAATACTTCTCATATTATACCCCTAGGGTTTCATTATTTTAAGTAAAATGCTGTGTACAAGCCGTGCTCACTGTGTCGTGTGTGTGTTCGTAGTTAAATGGTGGAGGAGATGTCGCCATGTTGGAGCTGACGGGGCAGAATTTCACTCCAAACCTCCGAGTCTGGTTCGGCGACGTTGAGGCTGACACGATGTACAGGTACATATGTTCGCCTTGGCTTCTGATGTGTCGTGGTCTCGACCACTGTGACGCAAGACTTGAGGTCACATGAGCTAACAATGCTCTTTATGGAAACTGGCTGCAAATATTCATTAGCTTGAACAGCTATGAAACTGGCCTTCACTTTCACTAAAGATAATGCGAGACGTATGTGATCAGAACCGTGTTTCTAGTCAAGAATTCCTCTGTATCGTGACTTCAGCTGAGCCCCATGTCTGACCTGTGTGTTTTCTCAGATGTGGCGAGAGCGTCCTCTGTGTGGTACCAGACATTTCGGCCTTCAGGGAGGGCTGGCGGTGGGTGAGACAGCCGGTGCAGGTTCCCGTCACTCTCGTCCGGAATGATGGGATCATCTACTCCACTGCTCTGACCTTCACCTACACCCCTGAACCCGGCCCGCGACCTCACTGCAGCATCGCCGATGCCATTTTGAGGACACAAAGCACCTCCTCTTCATCGCCTGTCTCATCTTCCTCACCCTCCTCGTCCTCGTCGTTTGGGGGACTTGCAGAGGGCCACAGCTCCTACAACAGTTTTGACTCTGGGCTGTCGTCAGGGTCGTCCACCATGTCTTTGCTGTCGTAGTGACGTGATGTGATGTGGGCATTTCCTGAGAGGCGAAGCCCCTGTGATCAAACAGCAGCGCAGCGGCGTTTTCATCTGGACTGTGAAAGGATGGAACCATATTGACTCTTTGACTCCCTCTGCTGGATTATATCGGACCTGCTAAAGAAGCTTTGTGGAGCCTTGTTTTTTTATTGCGTTTTTAATCGAGGTCATGTTGATACTTGAGATTTTTTTAGCGTGTGCGGGTCCAACGACTAGAGTTTTATTATTTTATTCATATAGTATTTTATAAGCGACTATTGAGGTACACTATGACAGCGTTCCATGTCATTTTAGTAGTAAAACCGTTGCGTGTGTAAATGCTTTTATGTGTCCCTCCCCCTGCATCATAATCACTTATAGGGGAGACCTGCAACAAGGACTGTTTACACGTGGTTGAAAAAATAATCAATGACATGAATATAAAAATGTTTGACACAAAATTGTGATCTATTGTGACATAGTTGTAAAGGTCAACTTCAAGGAGGCGGACATCAAGGCTAGTGAAAATGTTGTGCTTTTGAGTATAGCTTTAAGTCATTTTTTAACTTCATTGTGCCTTACGATTGAAGGGTGGAGGGCATTTCAGAGAAGAGCGGTGTTGGAGACAGGTTTTGTTTCTCTATACAGGCCACATGAGTGAGGTCACTTGTGATCCCATTGGTTCAGTTAAAGGTAAACGTGCCGAAACACAGAGGAGTCACTCAAGTTTGCTGTGTTTTCACAGTGTTCCTTAAAGTGTTTTCTTCGACTACTGAGCAGGAATAAAGTTGCACTGGTGACGAAGTTTATCACCTGGTGTTTGTTCCTTTGATTTATCAATGAGCAGTAACCTCTGTTGTGTCTCCATGGTGACTTCCAAATGCTGACCTAAACAGTTCTCAAAAGGTGCTTTTGAGAGTAGATAGCAACAGTTATTCAACACTGACTTGTACCTTTTTTTTCCGTGAAAAATGTATCATTATTGCTGAATGCACTTACTGGAATAAAAGTGTCAATTCAATGATTTAGTTTGTGTCTGTGCACTTTTTTTTTTAAACAGAACTTTATAATTCCATCTCTGAAGAGCTTCAGACGCTTGATGATTCTGCACCATTACTTGGACTTGAGCTCCACCTGGCAGCATGCGGCACAATCCACAACACTTTTTTGTAGTTGTTTTGTCTCCTTGTTGCTGTGCCTGTGACAATTTAATAGTTATGGCTTAGCAGATGAATGAATAACAATACTGGCTCCAACATACTTGATACACCTTGCTGCCTTTGTCACCATTGGATCCTTTTAATGGGAAAAAACATCCCAAAAATGAGCTCCAATGTCAGTCAGCACAGGGATGTTGCATTGTCTGAACTGTTGGAGGCCTGTCAAAACAGTCATTCAAAACCAGAGATAACTATAGGGGCCCTATTACGCTTTTTCATGCTTTATTGCTGAGTTCCAGTTACCACTGAAGCTGGAAGTCCGAGCTGGGAAACACAGGCTCAAGTGCATTCTAGTTATCCAGGTCGAAAAGAAGAGAACAACAGCCATGAAAGCGATTGTCAATTGTTTTGAACAAATATATTTTCCGCTTGGATCTTGGATTGTGAACTCTTGGTGGTGAGAGAAAGCACTGGCTGATGGAGGGTGGTGGAGGTCCGGGGAGTTACCTACAGCTGTCACAGGAAGGTCACCTTAACAGTATGGAAGTGTGAAACAACAAAGTTCAATCATTTCCCAATTATTTACTTTGAATAATAATAAACATGGCAGCCACATGAAGAATCAGAATCAGCTTTATTTGTTGTCCTTATAAAGCACCGCAAGTTAGGCAGCCATTTTATAAATTTTAGCCTGATATAACATGGAAAATTCAAACATTTAAATTGTATTTTGCTGCGAAGATTCTCTACAGGAATGAGATATTAAAGAACAAAGTAAATACATGAATATCCACACTGTTTATTTCCCTCTTTTAGTCACGGGAAGGAAAGATGCTGTGAAGCTGGATACGCATGAGTCAGCATTATGCTGACAGATAAACATGGCAAGGTTCAGGTCTGTCATTCCATCCATCTCCCTCATTCCACCTGCTCCTGGTGCAGAGGCTGGAGGACAGGTCTCTGCTTCACAGTGGTATATGTGACCCAGTTATTCGTTTTCATTCCAGGATGAAATGCAGTAATACATTTCAGATAGTCTTCCCAGCCAACTTAGTGGTACCAGGCCTCATGTTTAGGAGCATAGCTGTGCCACTTTTAAAGCAGAATCTGGAGTTGAATAAGGTATTCTCTCTCTCACACACTTGTAGAGACTCACTCAGGGAAGTCTGCAGTCCTGACTCTGCCATGGGATCAGACCTTAGTCCTGAGTGAGACAACACCAAAGGATGGAGCATCACTTCAGAAGGAAACCATCACGAGGGAGACGCGTAAAATATGAAGTCAATAATCACTATATTTAAGTAACTGGGGATGAGAGGGTGGAAGCCATAGACAACCAAACCAAAACACTGTAGTTTCTCACACACAAGCCTCAGTTGCAGCTCGGGCATGCTCCTCAGGCTAAAGGGCAAACTTGCCCCACTATTTTTAAACCAGGAGCCAGATTGCTGGAATGCAACCGGACACTTTGTTAGGGTTTAAAAGCCTGTCTGTGACTCCCAGCGTGTTTGCACGGGGCCTGTTTGTTCCCCTCACACTCGTGACATTTCACCGAATATCTGTATTTTAACAGCTTGTGAGCTCCTTTTTGAGCTTCTTGAGTGAAGTCCAGTAGCGACCAGCAGGACAGGTGTGTGAACATTTGCCTCCCTATTTCACAGCTTGAAGAGTCGTAAACATGGAGGAATACGGAGGCCGCAGCAGACAAGGAGCAGCACATGCAAAGCTATTCCTGTCTTAACGCTCTCTATTTGGCAGGAGTTTTTCACTCTTTCAACCTAGCGTTTAGAGTCGCGTCTTCAAATGCTTATGGTTAGAAGATTTAAACAGTTTGCACGTTCACTTGTGGCATGTTTATTGACGTTGGAGCCACAAAATGTGACTCAGTAACCTGATACATCCAGGTCATCGGTGACGAAAGATTACAGCAAACATGACATGTGCAGCTGTTCAACATATGTTTTGCAGGAAGACAGTGAAACGCTGAGGGAAATACTTGGTGTTCAAGTCAACCAAGCCATCAGACAAACTTGAACCCAGCCACCAAGATCCATGTCCACCTACATCCTGGGGTCTCTGCTCTTCCAGGACAGTTCTTCCCTGTGAAAAGCAAGTGAACTCCGCACGTCCTTCTTGAACTAAACACGGCAAGACCGAGGTGCAGTTCCTTCCACGGAAATCTGGTGTCACCCTTGACCACTCAGGCCCACATGTGAGCTGTTGGTCCTTATTGCCAACACTGCTGCAACGCCTCGACCATGCGCCATATCAGGGGGCAGAAGAAGACAGAGCTCAGGTCCGAGCCCCTCTCAGTTCATCTTTAGCCACTAGCTCCATTATTATTACCTGCCGAATATGCAGTTCCAGTAGCACTGATCTGAGGTGAGAACCTCACGTTTTGCTTGAACCTTGCACCAAGTGCAAAGGGCACTTGGTGCGTTTAAGCATTTGGACTGAGGAAAAGATAATTTCCTGGATGACCTCATTCATTCTAGAAAGTTCTCCACCTAGTTATGAACGATGAGGCTTTATGGAACAGTGTTCTTATTTTCAGGGCCCACTAGATGGCGCTCTTCGCTCTAAAAGACTTGGATTTAAATGACCATGTCAATCTTTTTAAGCGCCATCTAGTGGGCTCTGAAAATAAGGACACTGTTTCATAAAACCTCATCAGTAGTGATGGGTGGATGAGGATTCATGACACAGTGTCCTGTTGTTCAGTGGCCACCAGATGGCACTGTCTGCGGTGAAATGTTTGGACTTGGGCCACCAGTTCAATGAAACCTCACATCATTTCTAAACCAAGAGGACCATGTAGTGGCCTCAGGAATTAGGCCACTGTATCATGCACTGTTTCATGACCCCATCAGCCTATCACAACCAACATGTTGTGATTTTCAACCACTGTTATCATTATATTTACAGTGAAATAGTTTTCATTTATGCTGACTGCCGTCCTTCCATGCGCCTGTCTGTTAACAAACAGAAATTAATTTTGGTGCCGTTCTGAATCTGCGTATGTTGCGATCGTTGATATTTTTTTCCGCTCAAAAACGAAATGAAAGCCAGAGAATTTTGAATCTTTTCCGTCTACATGCAAGAGCAAGTGGCTGCTGTCTCATTCTTATTTGTGCTCCACTTCTCCCACTGACATGTCAGAGTGAAATACCCCAGGAATCTGGACATGGACGACTTGAAACAGGGAAACAAAACAAAATAACCCAGTATGTTCTCTTATTTTTTTTCTTCATTTCCTATGTTTCTGTCCTGGTGGACTTTGACCACTTGAATGCACCGCTGACTCCAGCAGCTCACTAGTCATGAAGAATATGCTTGAATTACTAAACATGTATCCAAGTATATAGACATAATAAATGACATTATTGTGGGTGGGACTGAGGTAAGCGCCCCCTGGATTTTATCCACAGAAGTAAGTATCTGCTTCAGTATACGAAATATAGAAAATTCAACTGAGCTCAGTGGACAGTAGGTGGCAGTAACTTTCTCTAACCAGGTTGCACAACCCAGTAGAAAGCAGAGCGAGAAAGCTGGGTGAGCTCACGTCACTGTGTGGCCAAGACATCAGTGGCCCGGTCTTCAGGATGCGCATGGGAATTCAGAGAACCACTGACATGAGAATGTCTGATCCTGGTGTCACTATCAAGATTCCTTAGAGGAAAAAAACTCTCTGAAATTCTAGTTATTTTGCTGAAAGACAGAAGGATAATGGTGCTGCAAAACAAAACCTTCTTGGCAGAGGTGACAATAACAGAAGAAGAGGGTAAACAGATGGGGCTTGTCCAGCGCCATTCCACTGGCACAAGCAACGCAGGGGTGACAATAGCTGCGCGCATGCTTCAAATAGCAAATCTTTCATTCATCCATTCCCTTGCACAGACGACCACTTAAACACGCGCGCACACAAGCACGTGCACTCACGCAGATCATTTAGCGCCACCTATTAACCACGTTGGCACCAGCTCCTCAAGCGGGATTTGAAACTTTGGCATGGAAATAGAGAAGAGAAATAGCATTGTAAACACAAAGGTTTTTTGTGTATCAAAGATGCATTAAACAGTAACAACAGAGTAGTGAACCGCCTGCTCCTGTTTCAGGGCATGATTGAGAAACTGACTGTCACTGTGGCGCCACATGAGCAACACTGTGCATCGAGGTCACTGGACCAACTCAGTTAGAAAGTTATTTTTTTAAACAGTGTTGGATCACATTTGGGTTGGAGAGGAAACTCAATAAGGTGACAGGGCCCTGCATGTACACATGAAAGGTCTGGGTTGTTTAGAGGAGTGAGAGAGCGAGAGAGAGGGGGCGAGAGAGCAGCAGGTGGGGCGGGAGGGGGGAGAAAGGAGGTCAGTCATTTCCCCGCAGCAAAGTCATGTCCCGGTGTCTTCACTCATTTGGGAAAGAGCCTGCCCAGGACTGAAGTGGACAAAGTGATTTAGGACAAACCAGCTGGACTGAAAGGTTTTCAAGACAACAGGCCGTGCTCCTCTCTCTCAACGGATCGTGGAGGATCAGACGCTGGGTGACTGAACACACTGGATTATGGACCCCTTATTTTGGACTCCTTTCATGACGACTGAGTCATAAAGCTTTTTATACTCTGGAATATCACAGCCCATCTCAAAAGTAGAGCTCAGCAGCGAGGCTGTTCGGGACTTCTTTATGATCTGGTACCACATTTTCTTTTAAACAAACCATAAATGAAACATTTCTCAATGTATTTAGTTGCTGTTTCTCCTCTCAGTTGGAAAATATCCTTCCCCCGGTGAGATGTGGCCTCTGCCTCCGCTGCTGTACCTGCTGCTCCCTGCTGCTCTCTTCGTGGCCGCGCATGGGGCCGGAGACCTGCAGGGCTTCAGCTTCCATGGGGGGACTGCAGGGTTCGACCCCACTGGTGAGTCAACAACACTCAGTCATGAAAAAATAAGGCTGTGAGGAGCTGTCCCTCTGACGGTGATGGACTATGTGACGTTAATGAAGAGCTTTCAGCGAACAACAAGGCCCTGTTTCACCTCAGTGCAGTTACTGGTGGAAAGCACCTCTAGTTACCAATACTAGAACAAGATGGTAACTAACTACGGAAAGCACCAGCAGAGCTAATATCTAAAACAAAAGTACAGACATAAGTCAAGTTTTTTACAGAAGCATATGAAGTCATAGAGTTTAAATGTGGCCACATTTTTCAAATCATTGAGCAGTTCCTGCTGCTTCATTATATATATTTTTTCTTCTTTTTTTGGTGTTGTTTTTTTAATTGTCTTTATTATTACTAGTATTTCTGTAGTTTTTACTCTTCTCAGCCTTTCATCGTTGGAATTTTCCATTAAACTGATTTAATTTATTCATTCCAGCGTTGTTCCCCTCAACATTTATCATTAGTATTTTGGTATTACACAGTAATTACAAGTATTTAATCCCTGAAAAATGTTCCACAAGTACACAACTCCTGGTGAAATATTTATTACCACCAAGGACAGGTGCCAACCTTGTAAGTCATTTTTGTTAGCTTTGTTAGCTTAGTTTGTACGGCCTTCATAGGTGGGATGCGGTTTGACTCAAGGTTGAGATCGAATGTTTTCCTGTTACTTGTGTCTCGCTTAAAGCAGTCTGATCTCATTTACTGATTAATAACTATGTATCCACCTGGATAAACAGTGTGTTATTTATGCAGCAAGTTTCGCTTGCCAATAGCAATAATAAAGGAATATTTATCTCGATTATTATTTCATGTAACATGAACACATAGCACGGTATGAGACAGAGTTATTAGGTGTAGAACTAGAGGACCGCTGTAAGCAACAGAGGTCAAAAATAACGCAGATGAGTCGGACCTGTGACTCACCAGGACGCCGCCATACATTAACAGGAATCTCTGTGGCATCTTCCCGTCTGCTCTGCCACCCAAACACATCCCTTCTGCTACATCGCTCGCTAGCATGAGTGTTTTTGCTCCGTAAAGGTTGCAGTAAATGATAATACCAGTGAAGCACTCTCTCACACATAGAGATTTTTTTCTGTTTTACCTAATGCTTTTGACATACCGTCTGGCATATTACATATCACCACAGTCAAAAACAAAAGAGGTGGTGGCAGTGTTGGGAACATGGTCAAACACACAGTTGGAAGTTAACAGAGCTCTCGCTTAGGTACAAGTCAGAAGAGCTGTGGTATGTTACTGAACGCTGTGATCCATGGCTGAAGGTACCACAAGAAAATGTTTATTCTCTTTCCATGGCTGAGCGTAAACAATGACACTTTTTGGTCACATATTCGGGACATGTATAAATGTAGATGCGTTTTGAAATGTATGCATGACCTTTCTCATTGAAATCAAACTTAAGATTTATTGATACGACTGTCATGGAACACAGACCCCTGCATGGTGGTGTTTCCACCATGCTTGAGTGAAGCCGATCGCTTCAGCCTGGAGGCTCTGAGCAGCATCCACCAGATGATGGACGATGACCAGGATGGAGGGATCGAGGTGGAGGAGAGTGTGGAGGTGAGGAACGCTCCGTGAAAGCAAGTCCTGCATGTGAGGAGCGAGACGTGTCCAAGCAGGTGATCTGGCTGCTGTCAGGGTCAGATGCTTCTTCAAGGATAGCAACAGTATTACCTTGCTCCTCTTGGCTCCCTGACAAAAGAAAGAGCCCGGCTCATCTCTGCAGACTCAGAGAGCAAATCTCTGTAGAGTAAACAACATCGACTGTCAGTCGATTCAAGATATCTCTACCCACTTCCTAACGTTTTCATTAGGTTTAAATCTGGCAAAATTCAGATCCGATCACTACAAGTCATCACTGAAAACTTGGTTAATATGAAATATGCGGCGTCTCTCTGCACATGACTTGATAGAAGTCTCTGATCATCTGCGACATGCTCAAACAAGAATTCTAAAATTCCACTTATAGCTCTGAGAAAGCATTTCAGCGACACTTTATCCAGGGGCTCAGATGTCGTGGGCAGAGAGTGGCCCGAAGTGGGGCGGGGACTCGGCCCAACAAGATTCTCCAGTTATCATTTGAAGCCTTCGCTTACAGCCCAGGACACATTCCAAGACAGCATGAGCCTCGTGCGCTCAGACAGGCTAGAAAACACACACACACAGCCGCATAGATTTGAACGTGCAACCACAAGCTGATCACAGGCATTAAGACATTCAACTGCAAACATCTGTCTGACAACTGCTGATGGTGGAGACTGAAAAGTGTTTGGTGTCATGTATTCATGAGGTGATTATTGTCCGTAACAAGTGTGAACATTACCCATAAACCCGCCAAAAAATGTTGCAATTTTTACTGCTCTGATATTTGATATGTCTTTTTCAATTGAAGCAAACTTTATGCCTTTGTTTTTATAAATCACTTTAATAGTGAGGGATCAGACTGCACTCATTTAGTGCAGGTAGACATTGACATTCATTTACTAATATATGATTTAAATCCATGATAAACACTAAAGCAAGGATGGGATTATTTTGTCTGGTGATGTCAGGCACTCTGCCCTGCATGCGCGCACACAAGCCTCTGACTACTGGCCTTAAAATAACCTGAGCGGCAGCCATTACAAATATATTGGATCGCTGATGAGGACATCATGGTCTGCAACTGATGTCTGAAGAAATGAAATATCTGCATGCATCTGTATTTGCAGTTTATCATTGAAGACATGAAGCAGCAGCAAACCAACAAACACAGTCACTTGCACAGAGAAGACCAGCACATCACGGTGGAAGAGCTCTGGAAAGGCTGGAAGTCGTCCGAAGGTGGGGCTTCACTTCTTCAACTCTCTGCAGCTCACAACATGTTGCTTTGCCCCCCACATCAAACTCCTCATCTGATGGGCCTAAAAGCTACGATTTGGTTGATCCACTTGGTGGACTTTTGCTTAAACGCTTGCTTTCTTTGTGAGCAACAAATCAGCTCAATATAAGGTTGGTGGATAGAAATGCTGTCCCTAGCTGCAGGCCCTAACCAGCTGCATAGATGGCGCTCCATGGCACATTCAGCATTCACATTTTGCCTCCAACAGTTCACAACTGGACGCAAGACGATGTGCTGCGCTGGCTGAAGGACTTTGTTGAGCTGCCCCAGTATGAGAGGAACTTTAAAGACTTTAAGGTCAATGGAAACACTCTGCCCAGGTGAGAAGCTTTATGGGATTTAAAGAGAAAAAAGAAAAAAAAAACTTGACCCTTGTGTTGTCTGCTGACAGGATTGCAGCCAACGAGCCCTCATTTCTTAGTGGACACCTGAAGGTTCAGGATCAGAGAGACAAGCAGAAGCTTAACATCAAAGCTCTGGACGTGGTGCTCTTCGGTCCCCCGACACGTAAATACAAACCTTTAAGAGATTTTGAAGTTTTCATTGCTTACTATGGTTTTGTTAAAGTAATGGACGGAGGTGTATAGAAAATCGGACACTTCTTTACTTCTTAATGCTTTACTTGCGGTCCGAGAGCCATTTGTGGCCCTCAGGGTACAGTTTTGGGGCCCACCACGCCATGCCCAATAGTAGCCCTGCTGTGCATCCCCCCCTTTGTGAATCCCAATGAATGACATTTTAGGCTTTACCTTGGAAGCACCTTTATCACAGTGTCGAACCACCAAATAATTCCAATGCTATTTATGTTATTAAAATGCTGTCATTATTACCACAACGGATTGTAACAATATGACGAGAAGACATCTGTGCGGAGGGATGAAAAATCACGATGGGACAGCTCACACTGAGGGATGACTCGTGGTGTTTGTATAAAGGAGCCTGTCGAGAGACTCACTCCGACGAGAAGTGGAATTACAGAGGAGGATTCTTTTAAGGCAAATACATAGCAACACCAGATGAAGCAGAATGACCAATACCAAGCGGCAAAACCACAGGACCACTCACTTCCTGTCGGCACCAGCCACACCAGGTCTCTGCCTCTGGTGGCCCCAATCATTAGAGTTTGAGTCCCCTGGTTTAAAGTATTATATTCAAGACAAAAGCACCGGATTTGAGCATTAATCTGCAATACTATTTTAGACTAGAGTTGGGACTCATTTGGCTGGAGGGAAACCATGTGTCGCCAATATTGATCATGCCGCCATGTTGATTTTAGCCAACACAAACCTGTTGTCCCAGAACAGCTAAGGATTTAGGAAAGAGACCTACCTCTCGCCTCTCCATGTGATCTAGAGTAACTGACAAACTATAGAATGTGTCCTTTTGGACTTGTCATTGTGCAGAACCTGACGAAACATAGGGGACTATCAAACCCATGACTATGTGGTGCGAAGAGCGATGATAACTAACGTGAAGTTGAACTAGAAGAAGAGGAGATCAGTTAAAATGAATCATTGAGCACTATCTTCCCACTGTCACAGGGCCTCCACACAACTATATGAAAGACTTCCTGCTCATTGTATCAGTGGTGATGGGAGTCGGTGGCTGCTGGTTTGCCCAAGCCCAAAACAAAGCCAGCAAGATTCACATAACCAAAATGATGAAAGACCTGGAGAGCCTTCAGAGGGCAGAGCAGAGCCTCACTGACCTGCAAGAGCAGTAAGTGTTTAGAAGCCACTACTCCTGACAGCAGCGGGTACCGTTAAAATACCGTTTCTGTGAAAACAGGTTGGAGAGAGCGCAGGAAGAGAAACGCAATGTTGCGGAAGAGAAGCAAAATTTGGAGGAGAAAATGCGCGATGAGATCATGGGTGCTCAAGAGGAAGCCCATCGTCTGCACGAGCTCCGACAGGGGGCGGTCACAGAGCTCAGTCGCCTCAGATATGCAGAGGAAGAGTTGGTCCAGGTAAGGCTGTTACCCAGTCACCCAGTTTAGTTAACGCATCAGTAAAGAGGTGAAAGGGTTTCTGAAACGTGTCCTCAGGTGCGTGGCGCACTGAAGCGGGCAGAAAAGGACATGCAGGCTAGCTGGAATGCATCAGAAGCCCTCCAGCAGTGGCTGCAATTGACTCATGAAGTAGAAGTCGAATATTACAATGTAAAGAAGCAGAGCGCCGAATTGCAGCTGGCCATTGCGAAAGAAGAGGTGACTGCCAAAATTATGAGTTCACTGAAAAAGAGGCCACTCGAGAGTAATCATTTCTCCTGACTGCAGGCAGAAAGAATCAAGAAGAAAAGGAGCTCAGTTTTTGGGACACTTCACGTGGCCCACAGCTCCTCTCTGGACCAGGTTGACCACAAGATCCTGGAAGCCAAGTGAGTCACTCGATCCCTGATGCAAGACCAGGACTGATATAGAAGAAAAAATGCATTTGTTTTTCTATCTTCTCATAAGGAATGCTCTTGCTGAAGTAACAGCTTGTCTACGGGAGCGCCTGCATCGCTGGCAGCAGATAGAGCGACTCTGTGGATTCCCCGTGATCAGGAACCCAGGCCTCGCCAACCTATCTGCTCAGCTCTACTCTGACTCAATGGCACTGGGGTTGCCCCGAGTGCCCCAGCCCTCTTGTTCTTGTCGCAGCTCAATCCATGGATCTATGGAGGACCTGATGGAAGAATCCCCAATAATGCAACAAATTCCAGGTAAGCAACAAGGCATGTGCTCAGTAGAGACTTTGAAGGACTCGCTGAAATGGACTTGTTTCAGTTCAACCACTCAAGCGTTCCCCTCGCAACCTTGGTTCCACCATCTGCCGCACCCGGCGACCGGGGGTCATCACTCAGCCAACTGCCACGATGCTCTCCGCCGACCCCGACCTGCTCCTTCCTATTAGAGCGCCGTATCCATGCTTTGATGAAGGTGACGGTTTCTTCATCAAAACCCTGAAGAAACAGTACGTTCCTATTTCCCCCCCTTTCCCTGCACTATAAACAGAAACATTCTGTTTTCTAACTTGACCATTTTGTACTTCACCAATAGGGACTCACAGGAAAGGTACTCAGACACAGAATATCCCACTTTACCCCCGCAGTGTAAAGTGTTCCCAGCTGCTGTTGTGGATGCCTCGTCCCGAAAGTTCTACTATGATGATTCGGAGGCGCTTCCTGACAGTGCCATGACAAATCCTTTGAGCAAAGACATAGAAGTTGTTGAACCTCCAATTCGCAAAGTGTCAATCGACGACCTTGAATCGTCCTGCAGGAAACTGACAAAAGAGAGATCTTTTGAGAATCCGATGGAAAATCCGAACCCAGAATCCCTGACCGAGGCTTCGTTGAGAAAGCCATCCAGAGACAGGAGTGAACTACCTGTGGATGTGGAGTTCCTCTCCAGGAAAAAAGACAGGGACGTAAAAGCTGAGTTAGATAGCTCTTCAAGGAATATCTGTAAGGATAAAAATGATGCGCCACTGGAGGCCAGAAGACTATTTTGGAATGAGGTGGAATCTGATCTTGGCCCGAGGAAGATATCAAAGGATATGCTGGGCTTCTCAGTGGACAGCAGTTCCAGAAGACTGGTCCTGGAGGAGTTGGATCACCCCTTCGACCACATGTCCAAGAGTGTGACTAGAGAACTGATGGCCACAGATGTGAGCTCCAGAAGATTGGATACCTCTGTTCGGGCCATGGAGAAAATGAGTGACAGTGAAAGGACAACATCAAAGAAGATATCCATCGACGAGCGCGAGTACTACTCCAATGCAGCTGCTTTACGGAAGCCTACGAGAGATCCATTTGAGAGACTTGTAGACATTTCACCCGCCCCAGAGCACGAAGATGAGTTTTGTTTGGAACCTACGGCAAGTAGAAGGGTACAAAGAGAAGACCTTGAAATGCCTTTTGCTTCTCAAAGAAGGCGAATGCCTCGGGTACCCAGAGAAAGCATAGACAGCTCGATCGACACACCGACAGGAAAGATCTGCTGGGATAAAGTTGACGTTCCCATTGACATCCCAAAGCATTCTGGAGTGAGGGAGAAGATGAGTGTCACCGAGTCGATCTCCCCTCTTGTAGCAACTGGCCAGCCAGACCTCACAGCGACCTCCCAACAGCCATGGGTGACCTCCGCTGACACGTTTGCTGTTGGCCCTTTGAGCAAACTTGTGTACGATGGGATTTTGGAAAAATCTTGCAATACCGTCGCTATACCAACAGCGTCAACAACCACCATCCCACAGATGCCGGAGCCTCCACAACCACCCGCACAAGTCGTCCCTCAATCGACAGCGACCACAGCTGAATCAGAGGAACGAAACAAGGATAAAGAGAAAAGCAAGAAGTCCATGAAACTCAAGAATCTCTTCAAAAAGAAAAATGAACCAACACCAGAGAAAATTCAGAGCGGCCTCCAGAAACTCTGACAGATGGGGTTGGTCAGAATGGGGAATTCAGTTCCCTCACATTAAAACACAACTCGATAGGGTCAATCGCATGAGACCTGTTCAGAGAATATTGGGTTTCAAACTCAGCACCCAACTGAAAGAGCCACTGCTACCTTTTCTTTCACAAATTTCTTAAGCTGTCTGAATGATGCTGCCCAATCCCCAGCTCACAAGCTGCATGCGGATGTAGTCGGACTTTATTTGATACACTAGCATCATTACATCACATCACAGATAACAATGCCCTTCTTTTTTAGACACTTTAACTTGAAGTTAGTGTTTTCTATTCTTTCTGATTTGTACTTGGAAGTAATTTCACATCACGCTAGGATTCGGTCTGAAGAGTCCAGTGGCACCAGCTTGTCTTCTGTGTCTTACTTGAAATTGAATTTCATTTGTGTCCAGATTGAGCCTTGAAGAAGTCGTGAGATTTTTCTGTTTTGTTTCGATACTTTTCTGTCTTCATAGAAGCTGCATTTTAGAATCAAGTGATGATAACTGATGGTCAATTGCCTTTTCAAAGCGCGTGGATCACGATTCAAAAACTCTATCCACAAAGTGCAATCAGATGAAAAGCAAAGAGACAAAAGTTTTCTTCAACATTTGAGATTTGTTCACCCAACACAAGCACTTTCAAACTGTGTCAAATCAGCAAACCTTGCTGGGTATGAACACATGATACTCTTTATTATTTTTTTATTCTTCACTTTGGATGTAGTCTTGTACCAATTTGTGTGCACAATATAGAATTTGTTGCGGGGGCGAACACGGGTTTATTGAAATTTTGCAGAGAAAATAAAATTTGAGTTGGAGTTTCATAGTTTACAACATGAACGCGAATGTGGAGAGATGCTCCACAGAATCATAGATGAACAAAGCTGACTCCATTGCTTGCTGCTTTGACACACCTTTTGAGACACATCACTTCTCGTTCTTGATGATTCACTAAACTTCGCAGCATGCGTGGCGAGTTTTAGTGCACACAAACCTGAAAAAAGCTGCCCCATGTTTGTTCCCTCATGTGAAATGATTGTTTATGTTGCCTGTGTATTGCATTCATACAGCTGTAGAGTTCGCTGAAACACAACCGAGAGCCTTTCAATGAAATCACCAGATTAGTTTTTTATTTATTAATGGTGATGAATGTGATACATGAACACAACACAGTGAAAAAATGCTTGAATATTTTTGTTGACGATTGTTCCCTTTCATTGTTTACAAGCGTAGTGCTTTTAATTTGTCTTGAAATTGCCTTGTGTTTTGCCTTCTTATTTCTGAGTAAGGCCAGATCCAGTGATCTGTGCTGAAGACGAAACAGGAAAATGATTTTATGTTCTCTGGTTGGTGAAATAAACAATTGTCTTTAACCTGTTTCAAGTTCTTTCACTGCTGGACTACAGTCTCTGCGATTGAAAATGATGATCAAATACACGTTAAATGGACATTTACAATGCTTGTCGATGCCCTTTAAGTAGAATTTGTGACACTTGGCCGTGTAAACAACCAGCTGGTTTTTCATCGTCTGAGATGTTTGTAGATGCGCTGGATTTATCGGTGTCAAGTCTATATTGAGATACCGACACATTCTCAGTCCCATGGCCTCATATATTGATGTTGAGAAGATGGACTTCTGCGTCCTATACTGACGAACAAGACAGCCTTCAGCGTGGCATGTTGACACACTGGCTGCACAGCAGATGAAGAAAAAAGGAAGATTAGGTTATGCTAATATTATTTCTCTCTTTTTATTCTGATATTTAAAAGCCATCAAACTGCAGCATGTTTTAGTCATGGTGACTTTCACTGCCGTCCCAAAGTATATGAGCCATGTAATAGATAGCAACTGACAACCAGTCTCATTCAGTGAAGAGATCTTCAACACGTTTCCCCACGATGCTCGTGCATTCATGCACTTGTGCGTGTGGTGCTCCTCGTGCTCAGTGGCGTCCGATCCACCATATACGTATGTAAAATGTGGTTTTTTTCCCTGCACTCGGGCGCTGCAGCCCCGCACAACGCAAGCGCCACTCCTCCCCCATCTGAAAACGTTCCTTCAGTCCATTGAAACACCTATGCGTAACATTTTACGCCGAAGGCTGCCATTTTTGTCAGTATAGAACGCTAAACTCTACTTTCCCAATGTCCATATATTACGCAATGAGAGTGAGGATGGGTTGGAGATACAGATCCATACAAGATCATAGTGGTGAGTAGATGTGGTTTCATGAAACAGTACTGAAGGGTTGATGAGGTTTCATGACACAGCACCCTGATTTTCAGCGGCCACCAGATGGCACTGTGTGCTGTAAAATGTTTACACTTGAACAACCAGTTCAATGACACTTCACATCATTTCTAACCCAAGAGCGCCAGCTAGTGGCCTCTGACAATTAGGACACTGTATCATCAACCCCTCAATACTGTTTCATGATACCTCATCTCCCTATCACTACAAGATCAATTTCCCCCTCTCGCCCCACATGTAAAATGAAAGATGAGGCCGGAGGGATTCTTACTTTTCCAACTTTCTGCATCCTTTTGTACTATTTTCAGAGAAAATTTCCTGTACACAAACATGGATATGATTAATAAGCTGTTGAATATTTATTTACTTTAGTATGGCTAACAAACAGGAACAAAATAGAAATAAAATGAATGCATTTTCCTTTTCTCTTTTATTAAATATTGGAAAATGTAGAAAGAAAGAAAAAAGAGCATTGTGTTTCCATGGTGGCAGTTCATTAAAATAAACTGAAGTACGCCTGCCTCCTGTGGGACGGGACACATTTAATTTCAATGAAACACCACGCCACCAAGAAGGGTGTCTGTGGCGTCAATTTTGAAGTAAAGGCCCAAGTCATTCTTACTAGACGCGGTGAGAATAAAGTTGTTACCACGTGCACATTCGTCCATAATCTGAAGAATGAAGAATACCAGCATGACACAGGGAAAACCTTTCAACACGCCAGCAAATGAGAAACTCACCTGTGTGTGTTTTTTTTTTTTCTGATGGAAATGACTTCCAAAAATCCACAGAAATACACACCCAGTTTTCCCTTCTAAGAAGAGGGACATGAATATTTAACACCACCGACTGCTCACAGCACTGATGAGGATGTGCATATTTATTGTGGCTAATTTTCTTCGACAGAAACCGCTGTCTGGCTTCTATCCCACTGGTCTGAGTTCACAGGGCTCACCGGTCCGACAGTGGGAACAAAACTGTGGGTATAGGAAACCATGCTCCCTTGTAGAGCTGCCCCTAAAATATATTTATTGAATTTCAGTTTTTAAATTTCCCCTCTGTGGGATGAACACAGGACCAGCTAATCTACGACGATGGATTTATTTGAAATAATTTACAGTAATAACAGTTGACTTTATTATAATATAATATTATAATAATAGAGTCAGTTATTATAATTATATTAATTGACCTGTAAGAGAGAATCAAACTTAGAGACTGAATTTCGCTGTATTTATTTCTCAATATAAGACATAAATCCAATAAATAATTTCCCTGCAGTCCACAAACTGACCACTAGGAGGCGCTACAACACGCGTGACCGTTTATTCTTCACCAGAAACGCGGATTACGAGACTTACTTTGAAAAGAGTCATTGAATCAAAATATCAGGCAGAATTAAATGCATCTGCACCTATTTCCCATTAAACCATGCGACATCCTTTTTCTTTTTTTGTCCCTGAAGTGATGCAAATCAATTTCTATCAGAAATAAGAAAGTGGAACACGTGGCTTTCCGCACGCAGGTGAGGGCTTCCACAGCAAATCAATAGCTCATCTTTGCTGTAAGCGCTGAATGCAGGAGAAAATAAAGAGCATCAACTTGTGTTTTCACGCAGCCAGATCTATTCCGACTGAAAGTGATTTTCTTGTCGAAGTGTGCGCGGGCCACGGTTCGGATCAGACACTGTTATTTTCACTGTCTTTTCTTCCCACTGCTACTGGTGAGACCTTTTCAAATGACCTATTATAAGTCCTCATTAGAGTAACTTCCACGGCAGGACGATAAAACCAGTTCTTATAAGACAATATCTCCAGGGAGAAGCCTACACATCATCTGCTGTACGAACACCTAACACTGACCTTTTTACACGGCTGCAATGAAGGTATAATGAAGACTGACTAAAGGGCAGCAGGGCCTGTTACTTTCCTTTAAACTGAGATGAACGTATTGAAGCGAATGCCATTGAGGAACATATGTTGTGGCTAATAATTGTGAAACTCATGCTTTGGGTCGCGTCCCGCGTCTCCCCGCTGCTAATGCTGTTTAATAGTGATGGGCAGGTGAGGTATCATGAAACAGTGTCGCATGATACTAAGTCTCAGAGGTCGCTGGATGGCGCTCGTGGTTTAGAAATGAAGTGAGGTTTTCATTGAAGTCCAAACACTTCACAGCAGACAGTGCCATCTGAAAATCAGGACATTGTTTCATGAAACCTCATGTACGTGTCACTACTGTCTCCTCACCCATGGTGATGTTTACATTGATGTTTACATTACAGTACTGTTCTTGATCAAAAGGAAAAACACACATGCTTGATCCACAGTGAAAAGTGAAAAAAGGGAAATGAAGCTCAATTGTATGGGCTTATTTGTACTCATTCCTGGAAAGGCTAGTATTATATTTATCATTTTATAGCACTATAGAAAGTGTTTTTTGGAGTTCAACATTGATGATCAATAACAGTAGACGCCCCCAGGGTTGCTGACTTTATTGAGTTGATGAAATGATTGACGAAAAATAATTGGAGTTTATTGAATATAGATATCTGACTGTTTTGCCGGTGAATCGAAACACATTCAAGCTGTCTCCGAAAGTGTGAAATCTGAGTGTTAGGGGGAAGAAATGAGATCAAGAGGAAGAGAAAATGAAGGGGGCGAGTGAGCAGTGGTGGATGAGGATAGGTCAAGCCGGCGTGTGATCGATTGCTGCGTGAGAGAGGTGCTGAAGGTGAGCGCCCAAATAAAACTTAAAAAAGGTTTACGATTCAGAGGCTGAGATGAGGAATTTTAATGAGCAGGCCTGACGCCCTGAAGTGTGCTTGGATCCACCTGAACAACCTTTTACTTTCCCTTTCTTCACCTTTGCCCGGCAGCTCTTTTCTGTCCCTCATTCGCTCCTCACTCACGTCCGAGGGGACTTTTATTTCACTTACAGTACGATTGGAAACATTTTGATAAGCTGTTTCTGTGAGGGCTGTGAGTGCTTTGCTTTGTGGGGTTTTTTTCCTCACCATGGAACTTTAAATGCTTTTTAGACTCATACTGAATGAACTGACTTTATTTTGGCGAATAAACCTCACTGATACTGTTTTAAAGCATTTTCTACAACAAAAATAAATTCAACTCCTTTGCATTGATCCAAAGGTTGGATTTACCTTCTATTTTGCACTTTAGAGAACGACAGTTCAGCGCTGCAAGAATTTAAATGTTTTGTGGTTTTGTTTGTGTGAAGCTGCAGATGCAGGTGACTGTGTTGGTCAGGCTGGGCAACTAAAGGGAATGAATGTTCTTAAATATCATCAATGGCATTATATTGCTTAAAATATGCTAGAATTATTTTTTGCATATTGTTTTTTATTTGCATATTGTTTAGAGAGTGAACGATATATAAATATTGGGCATTTTTTTAGTGGTGAATATCTTGGGTTAGAGTCTCAAATAATCACAGTTTAATGGTCTAAGAATAAGCCACATTTTTCACTTGGAATGAATTAGGTATGTTACTGAATCAAATGATGGAGCCATACATACATTTAGACAACAAAATATTGTTTATTCTGCATCAGTCTGACAATAGCTCAATAACTCACAATGGTGGCTATATTCAAGTTTTTATATCACCTTATTTCAACTAAAGCTCTTTTAATATCTTGAACATATTTGTGTAAGAATTTCAGTTTTATAAGAATTTCAAGTCCATTCAGAGTAGTGGAAACCATGACCATTGTGTAGTGAAAAACCTCCCTGAACCAAAGCAAACAGATGCTTTTGTTTGCTTTTGTTCAGGGATTCCTCCATGTTTGTTGTTGTTGTTATCATCCTAGCTGCCACGTGTCTTGTGCATCAGTGTGATCAGTGGACCAGGGACTCCTGCACTGACAAAGGTTCCCTGTCGTCTGGAGAGCAAACTGTTCAATCAAATTTAATTAAAATAAATATTTTTTTTGTTTTGTTTTGTAGTTAAAGTCCCACCACTAATAAATACATAATGATATAAAGGCACTTCACTCAATATTTCTCAATATTTTGAGGGACAAGAAACGCTGATGAGCTGATCATTATTCATTGAAATAATTTCAACATAAAAAAAAAAATTAAAAAAAAGTGAAAATGAAAATAAGGGTCTAAAAGCAGATCTAGAGGTTGTATTTAGAACTAGTGACGGATGCAGACCATGGGCTGCATGTGCTCCCAGCCTCGCTCAGATGTTTCCAGTTCTAGCTGGGACTAAGCTCTTAGTGGTGAACGACAGCAGTTCACAGTCATATCTGACACAGTTTTACTTCCCCACTGTTGGAGTGAGTTAGCTGAAATGAAGCTGAGTCACCTTTCGTCTGTTTCAGCGGAGTGTCAACGTGAATTAAACTGGAGCGGCACAAAAGCCCTCACGCTTCATCTGGGGCCTGCTCATCCAGCGACACTGATCGGTCGGGTACTCAAAACGGCAACACTCCGGAGTTTAAATAAAGTTGCTTTGGATTGTTTCAACCGTGATCTTGGGGCACTTGGGGAAACCTCAGTGTGTCTTCTCCTGAAGGGAAAGTGACTTGGAGAACTGAACTCAGAAATAATGCGTGACACAGTTTAGCCCGAAGATTTATTGGAGTCTGACTAGAACTGGCACAGCAGAACTGGACAGGAAACGCATCATCTCGGCTCAGTGTTTTGGGAGGGGTAGCTCATCTGAGTGTGGGCTTCATGCATCGGTTTTCAAAAGGGTGTTGCAATGGCAGGCGCTGCAGCGAAACGTAACCCTGTCACGTGTCATCTGCTTCATCAGCTGCTGCGGCCCGGACTGTGTGTCCGCGTGCGTGTTCGGTGTAATTCTTTTGACATTGTGCTCATTAGGGCCGGGCAGAGGCTGTCAACGGGCCCTGGGGCCACGCCATGCCTGGCTCCCACTTGGACACGGAGCGTCAATGGAATTTACCTGAACACAAATAGGTACAATGTTGTCCGAACGATATGAGAAACATCTGCAGCAGGACGTCATGCTCCACTGGCCGTGCCCCTTGTATGAGCATGTTTCACTTCACTTTCATTTGGAGATGGCATATCTCAGTTCGTATTTGTGTTACACAGTTACATTTGTATCCTGGATACAGTGTAAGTGGCAAGTTGGCCCTGGAACTGGTGCAGTTCCACAGTCTGACTTGAGATGAGCAAAGACAAAAAGAGCTTCTATTATTATGTTTAGACAGCGCTGTGTTCTCCGGGTAATTCTGCGAGAGAAATATGTACTACTTATGTTATGCAGTGTGACGCACTCGCCTGCTCTGTCCCCCTCTTAATAGTGAAATGGGTCTGTTTTGGTTAGGTTACTTCTCATTACTGCCACTAGATGGCGATGTGGTCAGAGGCAAAGCGCCGTCGGTGACGCACCACTCCGGCTGAGCTCATCCCCATTTAACATTTTTTTTTTTTTAGCCCTGAAGCGACTGCGGTGTCTTAATTGCACATGAGTGAAGAAAATGTACTTGTGTAGTGAGAAATAGCTGGTTTCCAAGATAGTGCGGCGACAGTCATTTTCTCTGCATTATGGTAAATGGGGAGGAGGATTGCAGATCTGGCTTTCTACTTTCTTGTTTTGTGATGACAGACATTTGGAAGTGAAGGGAATATTAGTCCTGCTTTAAATGTGACTGATGGGCCTTTGCCCTGGATCGACTTCCTTGAACTAGGAAAGCCGAGCCCCCTGACAGCGAGGGATCATGTTGTTGGGCCAGTCAAACCGGACATCTTTCCCTGTGTTTCATCATTTGTACATGTTTGTATGATGCGTTTTCATACGTCAAGCCACTCGTCATGTCACACGGTCTTCATAAACATCACAAAATAAATTGTATACAGAATGCACCGAACATTAATGTGAAAAACGTAATTCAGTTGCTGGGTCTGTTCTCCATCTCAACACTGTATTCAGTTTGAAAAGCACTCGGGAGGTGCTGACCTCCGCTGTTCTGCTCTGTCACACCCACATTAGGTCTGTTTATACTCAATATTTGTACCCAATATCTGCATCATGAGATTACCTTTTCAAATATGTGCATTAGAAATGAGAGAAAAAAAGAAAAGAACTCAGGATAAGGACCTGTGGCGGTATGGGGGTCATATTTTACTACCAACACGACTGAATTATGAAGTTTCATTTCAAATATATAGATGTACTTGGCAGCCATTTCAGTTTTTGTTAGTTTTTAGTCTTATATTTGATCATTTGCTAAATAACCACATGATGGCGCACAACCCTCTGAACATTGGCCAGAACTGTAATGGACCTCAACTGTTGTTTTGCTTTGCTTTCTCATTTGTCCCGACAACGTTTAGCTCCAACATCACTTGCTATAGTAACACTCCAAGGAAACTGAGCTGACATTAGCACAACCAAGCTTAAGTTGGAGGTAAGCAGCACGAAGCAAGCTAATAAACATGGTGTGTTTACATGGTGTGTTACAACTCTCTCCACGGTCAGGTGCCGCTTGAGGTTTGTTATTTTGTCGCTGCGTCTGTCACTGTCCTGTTCCTCCACTACGCATCCAGTTTGTGCTTTGCTTTGTAAACAGATTACTGCCGCACATCATTGTGCCATTTTCGACCACCACCCTGACATGATGCCGGTGCCGTGGGCGTGTCCACACACCGGCACTTCACCTGAGACCATTTTTTTGAATTTCCATCTCATCCCGTGAACGAGAACTCACAGACGCTACCAAGGAGTTGAATTTGTCAGAGCCTATAGCACAGCCACACGTCTTGTCCTGGTGCCATCCATCCTTAAAATCCTCTGGTCTGCTCGACAAAGCTATAGCTGCCAAACATCCTGTTAGGCGAGGTAGGCTCTGCGCGTTTGTTGTTTTGGCCTTAGTTGCATTCCTTTGTAAACCCACCAGTTAGTGGCAGAGTAATTCAATTTCCTCCATGATTTTCCACCAGTAAGTGAATTTTGCTATTTATGGGCCTGGCTTTTGTTCACCAGTTCCAGAATTGATATGAGATATGATCAACTACTGATCGGGAAAATGTGTGTGTTTGGAGCCCGACCCATTCCACCCCACGCCAGTAGCGTCAGTGCTAAAGCTGTCCACATACAAACAGTATTTTGAGAGCCTCTCACACCTTGTTTCTTGAAGAGGGTGTGTAAGTCGCCCTGCATAAGTGCATCATCAAGTTTCCCCCTCCGGCCCTCACCAGGCGTCTTGGCCACAAATAAGGCCAAGTAATTATGAACGGACTGACACTTACTTGGCATTTATTAAAACGTAAAGGATAAGGATTTACAAAAATTGATTCCCAGAAAGGTCAGTGGTCCACATCCCCTCCAGGGGTATCCTGCTGCTCAGTCACCCCCGGTGCTTCTGATGGGTAAACCTGCGCTTGATTCTCCTGTCATTCTTGGTGACAAACCTGGCTGCTTTCAATGTGCAACTGAGAGCAAGAACTTCTTATTGCAGTCTCCAGAAGAGACGTGCCCTCAATCCTGAGTGGTAATGATCCTGAACTCTAGTTTATTACTGCTGCTGTTTCCCTCTTAAACCACGTGTTTGGTAAATTTGCTGTAGCTGTTTGTAGATGGCGCTTGTCCATGTTTGACCGAAGAATATATTGTGTGTAATATGAAACGTTTCTAAGGTGACCAGACATGACAGCTGATGACTTTGTGGATGTCACACTTTTGCTTTGAGCAACATCCTGACATTCTGCAGGGAGTTCTGGAGGACCACTGAGTTCACACCAGGGGCCAAAATTTCAAAGCTAGCCGAAGTAACAGGCCGTTAAAAATTCACATTCATTGAGCAGCAAAGGAGAGGAAATAGCAGTCGAAAAAAGTCCTCCTTCACCACTGACCCTCAGCACCAGTCTGGTTTTCTTCTTCAAACATTTGTCCACTTTAAAAGTTGAATTCCCTTTTACCTGCATGATTTTTTGGGGAACTTCTCAGACTAATTCTTGACATTTATAATCTCCACTTGCTCGCCTGCGGAAGGGCAAAGCCTGAACGCTCATCTTTGTAGGTCAAGATATTGACGCGCTTTGTTGGTCATGCAGTTTTTGGAGCACTTGCAATTAGTTTACTTCAACTTTCTGCATATATAGGACACAAAATGACTAGGCATGTGGTTTAAAATGTAAATGTACTACCAGTTGTGAAGATCGTACTTCAAACAAGGCAGTCCATATCCTGTCCTGTCACCAACTAGAAATGGTTTCTCAAACTCTTGAAAATGGGCCTTTGTCCATATGATCACAAACTCTTATCTCATGTTGCGATAAGTCTCTATTCACATCAGCACGTAAACACAGAACAGCTAGAAAAAAAAAACAAGCTCTCATCTTTTTATCCTGGGACATTGCAGCTCACTAAGGGTGAATTCCAATTCCTCCCTTAATCCTCATTCCGGAACTCAGAAGATCACTCCTCGATTGTTCGCCTCAACCTGTAAAGATCTATGTCTGACTTAGAAATGGGACACCCCTTAAATGCAGATACGTCCTGGCAAAACGGGCCAGGTATATTTTGCTATCAGGGTGAATTTGATCAATTCTAAAAGTTCTTGTTCATGGTTTCCTTAAAATACCAAACGTATGTTTGTGACTGGCTTCTCTGCAGAGCGTGAGCTTCAACTGCAGCACGTCAATCGTTCCGGATTATAATAAAAAGTAGGTCAAGATTTTATAGAAGAGTAAACCTCAAGGTTTTGTCGTAAGGTTTACTATAAGCTGACCAGTTGTTGCCAAATGTGTGCTACTCTGCTGGAAAGTAACAGCCTTCAGGACGAGAGAAGACTCAGATGTGGTGGTGACATTATTGTTTCAAGTTGTGGATCACTCTGGAAGCTTGTTTCAAAAACTCAGCTCAGATGTGGGTGACTGAAAACGCTGGATCCTTGTGATCCTCCCGACACAGAACTTGTGTGAGTTCAACCGACTCCACGTGGACCGGGCCTTCCAGTTGACCTGAAGTTTGGCACTGTGGTGCCACTGTGAGTTTTTTCGAGCTTGTCGATCTGCTTCATCCCGTGTGACCAGATAACACCTCATGATTCAATGCAGCAGCACCTCGGAGCACATTCGTGTTTAGCTGGCCAGATATTTCAAATGAAACACTGCATTATGAGAGAATCCAAACACTCAATTCCAAAAGGCCTTTTCTTTGTTTGAATATAAGTTACATGGCAAAAACAGGACCTCATATAAAGCGTCCATGACTAAACAACATTGGCTATTGGCTCTTCAGCTGTCCACTCTGTGTTGTACAGTTAGATACTAACCCTGCTATTGTGTGGCCATGAGGTGGTCTTCATTCTTTGGAACAATAACTGAGGTTGCCCTCAAACTAGGCTTTTCCAATCAAGCCATCATTTCTTCTGAATTATCCATCATAAACTTTTGACAGATCTTTTTACTCTTGAGCATGTAGACAGACAAGCCACGTCCTCGCCGCGTAGTACACTGCTTAAAGACCAAACCTTGTATTTGCCTTCACTGGCGTTTTTACTGTCAAGGTCACCACACAATATTTCCTCAGCAGATAAAAAGGCTGCTTCTGTGTTCATGACAGGAGAAAAAAATGTTGTCCTTGCAAGTTTCACATTCACTTAGTACATGCTGCCTTGCTTGGGGGGATGTTCTGCGGATTAGTATTGTGTTGGCAGAGAAAATGGAAAGACCGCTTCATGCACTTAAGGTTACTCCTCAGTAAATCAATTACAGGGAAATACCGGGTTGAATTTCGTAATGACTCAGTAATGCAATACATGTTCTTTTTTTTCTATTAAAAAAGTTAATATTAAAAGATTTAGAAGTCATGTACTATTTCTCATTAAAGCTCCACGGATGCATTTAATGGAATACAAACTGGTCATCTTTTATGTCGAGAATCTGACCTGAGCCAGTTTCATGCTTTCTTAGCATTTAACTATAGAAATGAATGAATCTCAGCTTGACCTAAAGATGCATTTAACTGTTTTTCATATTCACAACAACAAAGCACACCTGGCATTTTATCATCCAATTTTCCTGCCAACTGCGAGGAGCGGTGCTGCTAGTGAGTGGTCGTCCTGTAGTTGCGGACTGACGCATCATGGTTTTTAGTGAGGCTAAAAAATGTCCAGTTTCCAACTTGCATTCTCGCCCCAATAAAATCCATTATCTGACTCAAAAACCCACGCTGGAACTCACTCTTCAACACTGTCATTGTGGTCCCTCTAGTGAGTGAGCATGTGAATGGGACTTTTAAGAGATGAATTTGGATGAATTACGTCCAAAAATAATAAATGGATCCGAACAACACAGTATAAACATTCGCACGGAAAAATACATAATGTGAGATTGCAATCATGACGACCAAGATGAAGGAGAATAAGTCGATGTTTACTCAACGAAGGCTGTTTTTAGAAACAGATATTTTACCCTCTCTGTTTTCATGTTAACTAAAAGCGTTGTGTTCACACCGACTGCTTGTGACATTCCAAAACTGTAGGGGGCAGTGTAACGTGAAGCAGAAACCGACACCACACACTTGTAAATCTCAAAATAGCATCGACATCACTTCCATTTTCTTGTTCGAAACAAAGTGTTCAAAAATGTCTCGGCCCGTCCGTACAATAGAGGAGCAGTATTTATTTGCAAATGCAAACATACAAAGAGGACTCGTGCTAACATCAGTTCTGCGGCAACTCAGAAGGAATCCGTGTTATTGTGACTACGTTGAGCACCTTTGGCAGCAGATTTTCACTGAGTCGTGTGTTGCTAGGCCTCTGACTGATCAGATTCCTGGAGATATGATTTCATTCGTACGAATTCAAACACTTCTCGAACATGACAGCAAATCATTCAGTGAGACCAAGCAGTGTCAGCAGTGATGCTAGCAGTTGACAAGTTCAGCATTCACATTACAGTTACCACCAGTCGGGATATCAGGTGTATAGAAGAGGAACAAATGACACCCTTGACTGTTAAAAAAAAAAGTTCCTCGACTTGCACTGGTCGCTTTGGATTTCATTTCATTGCAGATAGGAAATGTTTCAGACATCTACGTAGACTTGTTAAAGCCAGTGACTCAGCAGCTGAGGCCTCAAAGGTCGAGCCAAGGCAACTGAACGTGTTTGGAGAGAAGACTCGAGAGAACACTTACGCTGACAGGACAATGGAAACTCTTTTGAGGAGAAGAGTGGTCACTGAAGATGGATGTTTGTTTTTTCTGTTGGGCTTTGTTTGACTCGGGGAAAACTGTAAAGACATGTAGTGTCCTCAGTTACACAGTGGCTTTCATTCACTTCGCAATAAGTCACTCATTAAGTACAAGAGTAAATGAGCATAAAAGTACACAGCGAGTGCAGTCACACTTCAAATTCCACCCAATATTATGGTCCTATTTAGGCCTATATATTTCATCCATGTCAGTAGATACGTTAAAGGAATTTAAATATCAATGAATGAATTAATAGGAAAATTCAAATGAGTTGATTTTGGACAACAGGTGGCAGCAGTGTTCCAGAACTCACTTGAGGAACACACGCAGTGAAGGAAGGAGACCTTCATGGAGCTCTCATTGAAGCACTAGGCCCTCAGCAAAGAATGAATTCATCAAAAGATTCAAGAATTTGGATGGTAATTTGGAACACCACCAAAATGTTTTCAATTGAAAATGTCCCCATTTTTCACCCATTTTTCAGTTTGTTTGCCAGCAGACAGATCTGACAACCATCGCAATTCATGATATTTTTTTAGGAGCATTTGAGAAATGAGCATGTGAGTTGTGTGTTCAGATGTTTCAGATTCAGACTTTTCTTTCCCCAGTTTGGAGGATTCAACAATTTGAATCAGAAGAAATAATTTATTTAGCATACTTTCTTACTGCCTGGGCCTTTTTTGCTTGCTGGTACTGGTAACGCGGTTATTTGTCACCCTGGCAGGAACAAAAAGCTGATGCCACAAAAAAAAAAAAGTGCGGAGTCAAGGCTTTTCCAAGGTCTTCTGCTCTACACACCTGAGTTCTGGAGGCCTCCTGAGAGACCAGACATCTCATTGGTGAGTAAGAGAGATGACAGTCTGAGGACCCTGGGTTATAGAATCTCACCCAAAACTCCTGCTTGGTAATGGCCTCAAGTTATGACCAGCCTCATTTTCAAGGTAGACCGGGGATTGGCTGCGTGTTTCAATCTAGTTTAAGTTTCCACATCATTTGCTGCGATGTGACATCTTTGCTTCGCCCCGTCTGGCTCTCTGCGACATCTGCCCTCTCTGATCTATAGGATACCTGTAGGATATGAAGCCACCATCCAGCAGAAGTGATGATTTATATTTAGAGTGTGGTGTTGTCTCCAGGGCGGAGTGTTAAAGCTGAGATGGAGAGGTGTTATATATGTTATGCTGGAGGCCTCAAACTCAATTAGTTCTGGCTGAAATAATTGTGTGCTTGTTGTACACTACACAACTGGCACTGTTTTAATAGGTAATAAGAGAATGCAATATTACCGCCCCACCACCCGCCTTTAAATTATTGCACATTAATTACAGCATAAGGCATCTCTGAGGTTCACTACAGACTCTGACTCATAGCTCGCGAGGCACTCTGGTCGGAAGTGATCCAGTTTTTAGTGCGAGTGATTTATGTTTTTAGGAACTACACATACTATAAGCTTTTACTGGCCACATAAAGTGACTCGGCAGGCAGGATTTGGCCCCTGGGCCTTGAGTTTGCTATTTGTGATGCACACGCACTCACTCCCACACACATGCACGCGCATGTTTGTTTAGTTATTGTTGTGCGGACCTCTCATTGCCATCGTGCCAGCCCCAGCCCCTCACCCTTAACCATCCAAAACAAATGGCTGAACCTAACCTGTGCCCAATTTTAAAAAACTACTTTGAGTGAGGACAGGCCAAAATGTCCTCACCAGAAGGTGGCTTGTCAAGACTCACAAGTATGACAAAATATGCCCACACACACACACACAAACAAAGACACAAAAAATGATGTTTGTGACATGATTCCGCTTTTATTTTGTTCCCTTGACTTCCTCCTTCCTTCCTGTTTGTGTGGCACACGGCTGGAGCCAAGCATCAATGATCAAAGCTTAAAAACACCGAGACTCCAGCAACACCACTGGTAATACGCTCCGTTCGTTTCTCTCGGCCCGTCGTACATTTAGCCGTCGTTGAAATGATCTTCTGTTTAGCTATTTCTAAACCCTGGTGATGTGAGTGTTTGTATTTTGACTCCCTTTGTTCTCCGTACTCCACTTGGCTTCTTGGTTTTCTCTCTGTTTCTGTTGCTCCCTACTTGCGCGTTCGTTTTGACGCCCTCGGTAGTGTACTTTATGTTGTTGTGGACTCTTCCCGGTTTCTGTGACGCTCTGGATTTATTTTTTGTTTTCTTCTCCCGGTTCGGTGACACCTTTTGTTGGATATTTTTGGTACTATTTATTAAATCATTGTATTTGACTCGCTCCGGCCTCCTGTGACTCTTTCATCACTGCACTTGGGTCCCGCCCCACGTCTTGAACTCTAACAGTTTGTATTGACTGGCAAACGGTCCCCACAAGGAGGTGGTGGTCTAGCTACAGAAGGACGCACATAAACACACACACACACTAGACAGTGAATGGTAACTACTCTGAGTGATTCTCCCCCTCCACCAAGTCTTATTCATCCAAGTTATCTGGCTGCTCTCTTCCACTCAGGGTTCGTCAGATGTCACCCAATCGAGTTAGCGTGAGACACGTCAGCAGGGACCGCGGTATCACAAGTGCAACATGTTTCATTAGCAGCGAATAGGTGATTAGCGTTCAACGACTGGCCAATACAAGATAATTACACTTAGTGACATTTGAGGAAGTGTGTATTGCCTCGGGATGGTTGACTCACACACACACACACACATGCATACACTTAAAGGAATTGGAGCAGGTTAAATGAAGTGAAAAAGGCAAGAAGGGATGAATTAAATGAAGGAGAGAAGACCCCCGATCACATCTGATGCTCATCTGCTGTGATCGCACCCAGATCGAGCCCGGTCGTGGCCAGATGGCACACACACACACACGCACACTCGGACACACACAGGCGCAGGCAGGAAACTAAGGTAAAGGCTAGCAAGGTTGCATGAGGATTAAAGGCGGACAGCATGAAAACAATGCCTTCTCTCCGCTTCCTGTTTCTCCTTTCATTGGAGTCACATGACCGCTGGCAGCTGGAGTTCAATCACACTTGCTCTGAGACCGAATTAGCGCCTGCTCTCTGCGGTTCAGACACAGGCTCACTCTTCACACATGGAATCACATCGATTCACACACACACTGCACTTGTCTTTCTCTGAATAACCAGAGAATCCCTGCCTGAGTGGCTGGCCAGCGAGATGCTGGAGGGCAAGTCTGACATGAATCCCATCTGACGGCTGTTTTTGCACTCCGATAATTCAATTAGGAAAGAATATGGCCAGCGCACTTGTGCAGACGCCGGTCAGAAGTTTTGCCAAAACCCCGGGGCATGGGGTTGCAGCGAGCGCGTGGATACATTACATGATTCTACCTGCACGCGCCGACTAGAAGAGACACGGTGTCACTTACAGGGCACCTTACACGGCTCCGAGGCAATTTGACCAGACTGACTAGGCACAAAGTCTGCTGAGCTCGTCTGACCTGTAGTGGTTAACAAACTTTCTTTAAGCGTCTGCGGTTTCAGCCGTCTCCAGTGGATGCTCCCTGCACAGACCGTTTAGATGGCTGACTTGAACTCCTGCATGAAAAAACGTTTCTGTGAATCATTTTCAAGCAGAGAGTGCTTCCTCTACGTCGATAGCTGGAATGATCCTAGGAGGGCTGCACTTCTGACCTCTGGAGGGTGTGATGGAGTACATGAACTCTGCCATGGTATGCGATGGATGGACAGTTTGTTGCTACAACAAAATTTCATATTGATGACAAACCATTGTCTGATATGTTTTCATAAATATCAGGCGAATCATGTGACCACAGGCACCATTTGTGCTCAACGTGACGTACGGATCCAGACGGATCCTCCTGTGTTTCGGTACGTTTTACACAAAGCTTACAGATACGGACTAAACGTAGCAGTACCAGAGGAAACTGTGGAGTCGGTGTTGCTGTTACTACACGATACATAGCTCCAATGAGACACGAAGAAGACATAACAATGGAGGAAATTCTCCGTCCTCAAGTCTCGATATGTTTAACGTCCTCACCGACCACCGACTCCTACAAAGCTGCCTCCATTCCTTATTTTTTGAAAGAGGTGCATTAACAATATTTCGTCCACAGTTGCCATGTTTGTTTGTCGTGGTTGTCATAAACTTTGACTCTGTGCTGCTCCCCATAGTGGATACATTGGTGAACAGCAACGTAAACAATGCATGCAAGTAATTGTTTGGAACAAACAGCTACAATTTTTTATGTAATAGGAGCATAGACAACAGTCCACAAAGCCGGGAAAGCTGCCCAAATACTGCCCTGTCAACTGACACAAGAGTCTGGGTTAAAACACTGAAACATAACCATCATAGTCTTCGCATTTCTCTTTGTTCTTTTCTGTTATTTTCAAGACTCAAGCGGTACGACTTGCAACGGCAGGCCAATGGTCATCCGTGATCCGCTATGGAGAAAACAAGTGCAAGCCTGAAAACAGACAACATAAAACACATCCTTTAATAAACTCAGTGAAATAGAACAATTCTCATGTCACTATAAGGACCACTACCGTGGTTTTGAAGCCTGTCTCATTTGTCAGAGTGAGATTTGCTGATGTTTGGCCTCATCTTTTGCCACCTGCGGCCAACTATGACATTTCCGTCACAAATTATGTATGTGGATTTCAGATATGCACGTTTTTAACTGTCGACTTCCATTTTAATATTGCGGAATCAAGGCGAGTTGATGAACAAAAATCTCTGGTCAAGTATAGTGGATTGTACTTGCTGGCGTTTTGTCACACATTAATCATTTTGTGGGTCAGAGTTTGCTGATGCGAGACACAATGATACTTCATATGGGACGACAAGAGGCAGATCACATATGTCCATGTGTAGTGAAGGAGAGAATCAATGGAGTCACTCGTCCATTAGGAAACTTGGCTGCCCACCGCAGCACGCTCACACACACACACACACACACACACACACACACACACACACGTTGAAATCTGTGCCCTCCTTCTACTCCACTGCTAATGTCATTCTTTACATGACACCATGTTTTTCAAGTCCTTAACGTGTTAGTGAAGCCATGAAGAGTGTGTCGCTCTAACTAGGACAAGGAAGAGGGCAGCCTTAATGTGTCAGTTCTTGAGATTTCGTGGGTGGGTGGATGTGTGGGTGCTACTACTGCTGTGTTTTAAAGAGTGCGCTATTGTTGGAGGGGAGATTGTGCCTCTCGAAGCTGAAATCACTCAGGAAGCATTTGTTCTGGGAGAAGATGAGTAAGGAGATGAGTTGTTTTTCCTACCGGGAGACACACACACGGACTCTCTGGCACATCCGTAGACACTTAAAGATACAGTATCTCTTGAGGCGCAGGGTAGATGAGTTGATGGAGGCTTGCAGGTAGTGGATAATATTAGAAGACTCTATTTTTTTTTCGAGGGGAGAGGAAGCAGAGGGCTTAGATGTACCCTCTCCCTGATGAAAACTACACAAGTGGCGTAAAAAATAGATGAACGGAAAGGCCTCTTTGTGAAATCACGTCGGATGTGGTGTAGGAAGACAGTTTGGCCAGGACTCAAGATAGATGTTGTTTACTTCTCCTCTAAAAGAGGTTTCAGTGTGAGCACCTCTCACCACTTCCCTTTAGGCAAAGCTCTCTGCACATACGTGTGTACACACAGACGCACACACGCCTAATAGTGTGTGCAACTAACAGTGTGGTGCTCTTCGAAAGCTTCACGCACTGCTAAAATTTTACTGAACCTGTTCACATGCAAGTGTTGATAACAAGACAACAGACAAATAAAGATCACGAAAAGTTCGTACGATCTGTTGAGTGGAGGGATTTGTGTATACTTTCTTTATTGGGGGTCCACTTTCAAAGAAATGCATTTGGAAAGATGGGAAATATGTCTCGGTACTGAGAGGACCCAAATGCAAGAGACAGAGTGAGAGGTCAACAAAGGTTTACTCCAGGAAAAAAACGACAAACCAAGGGAGCAGCACAGAAGGAGGACGAGACCAGAGACGTAAATCTCATTTCAATCTGCAGCCGTTCTCACCCGTCCCATCCTTTCATGTGCGTGTGCAGCAAACTTTAGTCCCCGTCATATATTTTCTGTGATGTTTCATTCAGTTTCTTCCATTTAAAATCACCAGCATCCCACGCACTTTTAATGCAGCGAGTTGTATTTTCCTCTAGTTGCGACATTTCCACTTTTTTTCACGTGTGAGATTTCTGGCTTTGAGGACACACACTTCTGGAGGCAGAATCTAGAGGTGCAAGGCGTGCAATTGTGATCTTTATGTGTGGCGTCTTTCACAGAAAAAAAAAAGCCAGCCTTTAGCAACAAAACGGTAAACATGGACAATGCAGACAGTAACTGAGGGGCACATAAGGGGAGCAAAGGAAGACTCCAGGTGCAATCCATAAGCGGTAGATACGATGCACAGAGAAAGACAAGACATAACCCGAAAGAAACAAAGCAGGAAGTGGACGAGAACAAGACAACAGATACAGGGGTTGGACAAAATAATGGAAACATCTGAAAGCTTTTTTAGCTTTTTTTAGGTGTCCATTATTTTGTCCCTGTAGTTGAAAATGAAAAGATAAACTGACCATCCCTGACCGAACATGACAATACGTAACATAACCGACGATGTGTAACAAAACAGCTTGTCGGGCAGGCTGTAGATACAATTGTAAAAATACAATCATGTGTGATATATTTTGTACCCATTTGCAACTTTCAGATTTTGACATGATTTTGGATTTAAGCCATTTCTGTCCCACATATTTCATAGCCTGGAACTAGATCAAAACATCATGTTTGATTTATGCAAGCACATGATAATCAAATAAGCCCATCAAGAGTCACCAGCTTAACAGTCAACGTGTTTACTCACAAACCAAAGACGACAAGGCCAAACAGAAATCCAAAATAATCTCCTAATCTTTGGGGATCAGACCGCGTATAAGTCCCAAACAGATCTTTGTCAAAAAGTACACACACCACTAAACCCCCGATCAGCTTTCATAAATCACATATGTTTTAAACTTCGGCTCACACAGATACAGCGACACACAGACACACACACACATGCTTGGCACAACTTCTATCTCCGCCTATAAAATCAGACATGGAGCTTACGTCTAGCATGCTATAAAGCTGCAGAGTCCTGAGGTGGTTCCATTGGTTCTCATTTTCCTGTCCCTCCACGACACAGGAGTGGCAGTACAGAAGTCAGCAGGGCATGAAATCTTGATGCACACTTGAAGGCTAAGGTGACAAATACTGCAGACATATCAATTTCTTTCACATACAATACATGTGTGTGTTTTACAGCCGTATAATGATGCCAGTGTGAAAGAAGAAACTGGGAGCAAATGAGTTTAAACATCAACCTTCCAACACGCTGCTCACAGACGGAGGTTGAACAATGGCAAGGTTTGTTACCTACAAACTGTTCAGTATTTTGTGCCGACAGTTGCTCTGACCCGCTGTGATTGGTGCTGCTGAGTTTAACTTCCACGCTGGGTTGCCAATGGATCTACACGGAGCTGGTGAATGCAGCTCTGATTTGGCACGTGGCTTGGTCTGGTCCATATTTTGGTGCCAAGGGTGATTGGAAACTCTCTGTAAATCTCCCCAAATCAAGACTCGTCTGGCGCCGGGAGCAACTAATCCCATAACTGATAAGACGAATACTTCCCACTTCTCACATCTGAATTCAAAATTTTTTTATCAAACAATGAAAAAAAAAAATCTACATGGAAGTTCCTTTAAGCCTTTCAGTCCCAGAATCTTGAAATTAGCTTCACAATTCTGAGAAAGTGTTCCCTAATCCACATAATCCACAGCAAGAAAATAGTGAAAAGTTAAGACCTGCAATCCATTAAGTTGCACAAACTAGTGCCTTGTTGTAATAGGTAGATGAGGTTTCATGACACAGTATTGAAGGATCGGGGAGGTTTCATGATTTTCAGTCTGCTGTGCAATGTGTCGTTGAAACCTCACACCATTTCTAAACCAAGAGCTCTATCTAGTGCTCTCTAAAAAATCGGACAAGGTGTCATGCAATACTGTTTCATGATACCTCATCTACCCATCACAAATGCCTAGGACTCCTGCCTGCAACACCGAAATGATTCAAAGTGGATCATTTCTTCTTTCTAAGATATTTCTGCATCCCAAAAACAAACAGATTTTATGTGAAGATGAGGCCTTCAAAGTTGAGTGCAAAGGACTCAAGTGAGGGCAGGCAGCATCAGATGGTATCAGGAAAGAATTTGTTTTGTCACTAGCTTAAAGAGTCTTAAAGTGCTGTTTTTGCAGTGGCTTCTCTGTGATGAAGAGGGCTGAAAAAGGCATGGGAAGAAAAAAGTTGTGTTGAAGAGTCTTGTGTATTCGCAGGGATGTGTTTGTCTCACTAGGTTTGTGTTCCTCCTTTGATGTGATCTGATCACTGGTGATCTGCGCTTTTGTGTCTGCAGTGGCCTCTGGGATGAAGTAAGTAAAGCATCATTGAGTGTGGAGTGTTTCATGCTTTCTTTTAAATGTAAGGCCTACAGCCCCAACTATGTAGAACCATCAAGTGGATCTGATCTTTCAGATCTGAAGACTTTAGAGGAAGAGAACTTCTATAGAGAGATACGTCTGTATCCTTATATTTGTGGTGTCCAGTCAAAAAGAGAGGTGAAGATATCAGGTTCCCAAGACAGATACCGTCCTGCAAGTCTTTGTTTAAGTCCCTCATCCTGTTCAACCACTGCAGAGGATAATGTTATGGTTTCCCATCAACTCTATTTCACAACACACAACCGTAAGCTTGACACTTAACTATGTTCCTTGCCAAAACCAGCAGAGGCTGAAGAAACTGCTCAAGGCGGACACGGCTGAATTTGTCTCTTATAGGTCCTGCAAGGTCTATACTTCCACGTTGAGCCTCAAGTCTCCGCAGGGACGTTCACCGGGTTCATGGCTGTGGGTCAAGCTTGTCAAAAACCTGAAGCCCATGGACCACTTATCTCATGACAGCCCCCACGGTGGCTCTTGAGTGGGTCAAACCAGTAAGAGGATGTGAAATTAAGAAGGTAGGCAGCGCTGAGGAGGGAATTGTCACAGTAAGTGGGAGAACTGGGAGGATCAGATAAGGGTCAGTCAGTGGAAGATCAAAGTATGGAGATATAGACACTCAAATTGAGATGAAGGGAAGAGAAAAGGATAGATTTCAGGGAGAGAATTTAGAGTTAGTTTGGATTAGAAATGAAATGTATGAGCATGGGGTGAGACATCTGGGGATGGCCCCCTTTCCCTCAATTAGTATGTGTGTTGGGAAGCCGGAGGCTTCTTCTGGCTGTCGAGTGAAAGGTGGATTTAGTCCTCCGCAGAAACAAATTAGCAGTCCACAAGCTTTGTTTCTCTTTTGCATCTCCTCGTGTGTGCTCTGAATGAACTTTGTTTTTAATCCCTGGTTGTCTTAGGCTCAATAGGTTCAACAAACAAGGAGCGTCCTGCCCGGTTTGGGACCCACTTGTTCCCTTTACACACAGTTTCATGTAGTGAAGTGAGACACAAGGCTGAACAGAAAGTGTCCGACCCAACAGCCCACCCTCCGGTTATTTAAAAAAAAAATCATATGACAACATTGGAACTACGGAGTCGAGCTGTGGGGGGACAGCAACCAATGTAACAAGACCTTCTGCTACAGAAGAAGGCGCTTAGAATGAGGTAGGCTACATAGCACATACGAATCATCTGTTTGCGAAAACAAGAAGACTGAAGTTTCCTGAGCTATTAGACAGACAAACACTGCTCCTCATGTTTAGAGCCAGAAATGCACTGCTACTGGATCATCCACAAAGACTGTTGAATCTAACTTCTGATGAGGAGGAGCAGAGAAGAAGATGGAAATTCTACCAACTATGTGCTAGAACCTCTCTGAGACAAATGTACACCGCAATAGTGGGAGTGGAAATGTGGAACTCACTGACAAAGTGACTCAAGATTATCGTGAGAAGACTCTTCAATGATCAGAAGCAGAAGACTGACAGTAACACACGACACAAGACAACATCACAGATACAAGCATAAACACAGTTACACACTACTACTGTTCCAAAAATAATAGGGCTATGAGAATCAGAGGTAAAGATTATAAGAGGTGTTTCAATCTCTGTTTAATGTAAGAAGAAATGTTTACTGCGCTGAATGGAATCAATGTTATATAATGTAGGGAGGTGTCGGTCATACAACAAATGCAGTCACAATGCATTACAGGAGATTGAAATAAACCTTCATTCTCCGAAACTAAAACTATAGTGGGTGTTTATGTGAGATAAAACATGTCAGCGATGATGGTGCGATGAATTCAAATTGCATTTTTAGAGAAAGCCGAGGAGATGTTTTGAGATATCAGTAGTGCTAACCTCAAAGTTAGGAAAACCAGCAGAGGACACACTTATATGGTGCTTATATCTTGCTTTTCTTTCACTTTCTTTTTTGTACACAGCCATCTTTGACTGTAAAAGTGTTCTCTGCGCAACTATCTTAATGTGCAATCCACTTTCACATGCAGGTAATTGAGGGTCCTCAGCAGCAGACTCTTCCAAGTGGCCCGAATCTGTAAACAGATGCTAAGTAGGTAAGTAATCTGAAAGATATAATGCACTAAACAAGATTCTACTAGTGTAGCCTTCAAAAGTTGAGAAAGTGTATGAAATAAATTGCATATATATATATATATATATATATATATATATATATATATATATATATATATATATATATATATATATATATATATATATATATATATATATATATATATATATATATATAAACCCACATGGACAAAATAAATATCTCAAACATTTGCAGTGGCGAACTTTCTCCGCCTGGTTATCATGCTGGTGTACATGACGGAGAAACGCAGTGGGTGGAGAACAGTGAGATACACACTGGAATGTCACCAAACATCTGTGGTTTCATTGCTCTGTAGCTAGTCTGTCCATAAATATCCTCATGTGTTTAAGCCACAGGCTTCCGAGAAAAGAGTAGCGGTTAGTCCTAAAATGACGGTATGAGTATCCAAGTATCACAGGATCTGTACAAGTCACATTCAACGTGAGGCCAGCTAGAAGGCCTTGCTGTCTCTGACTCGTGATCTGATTGGCTGTCGCAACTATCCATCAACTGTAGGTGTCCGTTCACTCTGAGGGCACCTGCGCCTGCACTGTTGCTGCTGAAGGCCTTGGACATGACGACATAAGCTAGCTGGATTCTGATTGGATGAAAACTCTAACCTGGAAAAACAACACTGGAATATACTATGACATGAGTATGATTATTATATATTCTCTATATGACATATTTTGGTAAAATACATGAAAAAGAAATTGACGTTTGTCATATATATGCTGATGATTTCTGGTTATGTTAGGCCAGCAGAGAAGGCCTTGACGGTCCGCCACTGACTTATATTGGCCCCAGTACCAATGAGAAGACGGGTCAGCTTTGTTAATAATGCATCCGAAATGTTCATTTACTTATTTATTGCCCAGTGCAGGCAAAAGCATGTAGGCGGTCTTGACTGTGACCCCTTTGTGGGCAAGTTCAGGAAATGCTTGAGGTCTGAAGGGCAAGTGTGCAGTTTATTAAAATGACTCTCAAGGTAAAATGTCACAGCCTGGAAAGATGAGACTGAAGAAATTAGCCCAAACACTCCCCCCGCTGGTGATGTGCCACAAATCTTTCAAAATAAATGGTCTTCATATTCCCCCGATGAAAAGTCATTACAGCTACACAACAAGCTAATTAGCATGAGATAATGTGTGACCTGCAAATAAAACCTTGTTGGCGAATTTGCCAGCAGATTGCCAGCAAAATAAAGGAACAACATATTCAGGGATAGTTGCACACTCAACCTGAGAAGTTGTAAATTGGATATATAAGACTCCGAGATTTCTGAAGGCCTGTCACGTAGCCTATCCTGGTGTTCAGTGGCAACGCCAGTTGGGCCCCACGCTGCTGAGCTGTTACCGTAGACCCTGCTTATGGACGCCATGCCCTCGTGCCACCCTCATGGAGTCTGTGTCTTGCAGTCGGAGCAACAACATGCACATTAGTGGCCAGCTGGAGGTCATTTTCTAGGCCTAGGCCCTTGGACTTCTCCTGAGCTACTGGCCTTGACACCATGTTGGGGGTCACAGCAAACCATCTTGCCACAGACCTGTTAGTGTGCCATCCTGGATGAGCTACCTGAGATACTTCTGTGCTTCATGCTACCACTAGTGGAGAGGCAAAGTGTAAGTGACAAGGAATTGCTAGGCAGGATGAGGACTGCAGAACTATTCCTTCACTGAGGTTTCCTCCTGCTGTCTGTTCCAACCAACAATCCGAGTTGCTTCTTAACTGGACAGGATATCCCAGACTCTGATTTGTTTCTTAGTGTTATGGTTGTGAGCTGCGTTCAGCATATATCCTGTCTATTACGTAATGCGGAGGACTCACCGAGAGAGCCACTCAGGGACTGTTAGTGTGCGCCAACAGCTGCAAGCAGGAATTACCGCTTCAGTTGTTGGACTAACTTTTGACATGTGTAACTCAAACATTGCCTGGAATAAAATGCAGCTGAAATGAAGAGTACACTTTTTAAACAGTCATTTGAAAAACATTTATTCTGTTCCTGTAAGCTTTTAAGGTACTCCCGAGTTACAACAGAGAGTCCGACACACGGGTGACCTTTCGAAGCTGTAAGGTGAGTGACTTTAATATCTTGGCTTCTCGTGTTCCCACCGCTCGCCCCCCCTCACTTGTCCCCTCTATAATTGAGGCAATTACTTTTCATCTTCTTATCTTATCTGGACCTCTCTCTTCCTCCTCTTACCTGTTCCTTTTTGTTCGCCGCTTTATTTGCAAGCATTCTACATCAGCTCTTAAATGCCAAAGCCTTGCATTTCTATTAAACAAGGAATATATATGTATTTTTGTAAATGCTGAGGAAAGGTTGTGGGCGAGATTTGGGTGTTCCCACCTTCATTGGACTTCATTAGAAGGTGTTTGATCTGTCTTCATCTTTTCCTCTCCTTTCTCTACGTTTCCCTGTGGAGTTTTCTGACAAGCTGAGATGGTCAGCTCTGAAAGAGCCTTCAACCCAGGAGTCTGTCTCTGACAGTGACGCATGGACCTGAGCATTTTACCAATGCAATCTTGGGCTACCCTTTCTTCAGTTCCTTCTTTCACTCTTGTCATATTGAAAGTTCTGACAATCACACCCCATGAATCATTTGTTCTTTTGAAATAGAAATTGGACTTTTTCCCCCCGGAATGGGACTGCATGAATCGCAGAATAACCGCTAAAGAAAATGTGCTCAAAATTGAATTGAATATTGGTTGAGAAAGGTTTGCAGGGAAGGTGTCACAGGGAGGAGAGCGCAGGGTATCCTACTCATTGTACTATCATTAATATATGGAGGCCACAGCGTCCACATCTTTGTTTGTGAGATAACACAAAGAAAGACTCATTGCTTTCTGAATCACCGTTTGTTTTCAACTTTAATGGCATTCTCTAAAACAAAACCCCTGTGGAAAAAAAATGTACCTCCCTCCTCAGTTGGTTAGATTCGGCTGCAATGCTCAACACTCGGGTTTTCACAAGAACCCACACTGTGTTACCATGTTGATACCAACAAATAAATCCATTAATGCTTTTTTTTCCGGCACCATCAGTACGTTTCCCACTGTCAGTGTGAACTGACTGGGTCAATAGGAGCACTGAGTAGTCAACGCTGATGAGGAATGCCTGTCGTTTTTACTTTGACCTCAGCAAGTGAAGAGTAAACTCTGGACATTGACTTACCAATAAACCAAATAGTCAGAGTTGCATGAATTTATAAACACAGTGACACCGACACGTAAGAGTCTCCAAAGTTTTACCAGTGTACCAGTGATATAGCACTTTGAAGCTGTTGAATGACATATATATATATATATATATATATATATATATATATATATATATATATACACAATGGTACTTCGGTTTTCGTACAAATCAGAGTTCGAACAAAAATTTCGAGATTTTTTTGCTTCTGATTTCGAACGAAAATCCACAACACCCCCGAAAAAAGCTGGAAAAACAACATAACGTGCGCGGACCGATCAGCTGACCCACGACGCGCTTTGTTATTGTGTGCAGCCTCTGTATGCAGACGTGTCCCGTTAGCTACATTTACTGACTGTTTTTTCTTCATATTGAGGTGTAAAACCTTTCCTGTCTCCACACTGGACCGTGGTAGAGTGTCACAGGGGAGGTGCTCGCTCTCCACACCTCCGAGGCTGGAGCGCTCACTCCAGGGTTTGATGTCCTGTTGTGGGCTGGAGCTGGGACAGGGATGAGGCGAGTCTGGGACAGAGCGTGACTTGGTTTATGACTTTGTCACAGCCAAACTGCACAGAAGCGCACATTCAGAGCTGGACACGCACCGGGCACCTCTTCACTTCTGGAGAGACGTCACTCACTCGGCCACACACATAGAGGACCAGCGCACCTGCAGCAGACACTCTACATTCACTCCTACAAAAGACTATTTTAAGGCTTGGAACGCATTGTTTCTTTTTACGTTAATTGTTGTCGGAAAAATCGATTCAGATTTCGAACAAATTGCTTCTCGAACGGCCGTCTGGAACAGATTGTGGTCGAGAACCAATGTACCACTGTATATATATTTAATATATATACCAAATATTGCCGTTATGAGTCAGTTGGAACCTTAAGCGCAATTGAATTGCATAGTTTTATGCAAAAAAAATCGTGATTTTCAGAGAGAAATTTTAAGGAGATAGATTAGAACCTTGGCCAGAGGGCTGGATTAGGTTGCTGTACAGTTGAAGATTCCTTTTGCGCCAAAAGTGTTGAGGTTGTTGGAGAGAGCCCTAACTCATTTAGTCAACTTGAAGGGTGTGCTGAGTGGTGCCTGATGAAGTGGCTTGAAAATGGAAAAGTCCAACACAAGTTGACTGTTCCACTGGGGGTAGAATTGCCTTGGAGGTGACTGGAACCTGCAAGTGCCTCAGGGAGGAAATGTGCCTAAACCCAGAATGGTAGGATGGAAGAGTTGACCAGACCATGAGTCTCATGTATGGAGGGTTCACATGCACAAATAGGTAGCGCGCACACCAATCCATGGTAAAGTCCATATGCAGTGCTTCAGGCAAACTTCAGAGCTGGCTTACTCAAGTTTCTACAAGTTTCTACATGTCTTGGTCCGTCGGCAGAAGCCAATAGTGATACCTGTGAGGGCACATCAGAGACTCAAACAATAAACACTACTGATAAAGTATAATTCAGGAGATATTTTGCATCAAGATGAAGCAACCCATGCCTCTCATGCAGAACAACACACCTATAGTATACACCGTATATAGGGCTAGTGGTTATATGGTTCAGTTGCAGTGTGTGTTTGCCTCAAGCACCCAGCTAAATGAGGCGCCATATACACTAAGTGACATCACCATGTTATTTCGCATTCTATTGAATTATTTTCCTCTGGTCAACTGGCAGTTTCTGTCCATGAATCTCAGTGCATGGCGACCTGGATCCCTGGGAACCGTCGAGTATTACATGTAGGTAGCACTGCAGTTTATCACCGTGCTGGTGATGGTGGATCTATTGGCTGACCAAAGTGGTGAAGTGGAGAGGTGCAAAGACCGCGTGTGTTACAAACACACAATACAAACATTGGCGGGACGGAGTGAGGCAGAATCTCACCACAGTGATAGGGTGCGGAACGCCTCATGCCCGGTCAACTCCATCAAGAAAACCATCCTCAGTGCCACAGAGGCAACAGGGGCCGTGGTCTGCATGACTTAGGGACTGTCAGGAAAGTTCAGCGAGGTCTCGCCCTGAGGAGGCCGCCGCAATTCCATGTAAATTGCAGCCGAATCTTCTTCAAATAGCCGGTCATCAATCCACTCCACAGACAGCACAAGAGCGTCCAGTATCTTTTACCTCGTAGCAACTAAGAAGACACAAGCTTCATGCGGCAAAGTTGAAGGGGAGGAAGTTCTTTGGGTGGGGGACCTTTGACGGGTAAGGTTGCCAATAATAATAATAATAATAATAATTATAATAAAGTGCTATATAGTATTTATAGAGCACTTTTTAGAATGCAGTTCACAGAGTGCTTTACTGGAAAAACAGTGAAGAATGTTTGCACTTGTTTGACCACGAAAGTGGATGGATCGGTCCCAGTGAGCGAGAACAAAGAAAATGTTTAGAGACTATGACATTTGGAAAAACCAGAGCCACCTCAGGATCTGAGGGTCCTGGCTGGCTCATAGGGGGTGAGCATTTTCACAGTGTAGTCGGGGGCCAGGACAAGACAGGCTTTAAAAGTTATCAACATCTTAAAGTTGATTCTGAAGTGGACAGTGAGCCAGTTAAAGGCCTTGCTGCTGAGTTGTGAACCAGCTGGAGGTTGATAGAGATTTCTTGTTAATGCCAGTGAGGAGATTTTGGCCCATAGAGTTATGTTTTTGGTCAGTGGGCCGAGGAGGGAAGCAAGGAAAATTTGGTGAGGGCATTATTGTCAGAACTATTGATCCCTTTATAACTCTTTACAAACACTTCATACACTTAGATAGTTACTGTAGGAGACAGCAGTGGGAAATAAAATGAAACCCAGGGCCGAAACAACAACTGGTCCAGACTCATTTAATTACGTTTTCAAAAGTACGGATGAATGAGCCAAAACTTTTTCCAATAAAAATTCTGCACATTTATCATAGATATTTAGTATAAATGTCTAACAATTCTGATATATTGAACCGGCATACATTGACGTATGCAGGGCTGTTTTAGTGGCTTTATTGATTCCAGCAGCATCTGAATGAGGGAGATTAATGTTGGGTCGCGCTGAAAAACTAATGATACCCAGAGCACTGTGGTCCGGGTGTCGGAGAGCACAGAGACATTTAAACACTCATGAAACGCTCTCGGAACAAACGCCCTGTCGTAAGCACCGATCCGAAAAAGTTAAATGACAATTTAAAAAGTATTTTGAGGTTTGTTCAAGAGGTCTGTTCACTGATGATGAAGGGAGGGAACGATGTAATATTTTTCACGGAGCATCAACTTCAAGCTACAGCGAGATAAAACGATTCATATTTTTGCTTCACGTACAAATGTGCCAAATGTATCACATCTATTCAAAAGAATATTAATATCAAACAAGGCTGGAAGACAGAAACTGTGTGTTCCAAGTACGAGGTGCTGTTTGAAGTTTTCACTGTAGCTCATTGTTCCGTCTGAGATAGCGCCGGCTACATTACAGGGCATAATTAGCAAGACGCTATCTAATATCCTCTTAACAGCTTCATTTTTTTTGCACGTACTTTTCGACAGGAAAACTGAAAATCACATCATTTATGGCCGCCAAGGACTTGGCTATAAAATGGCAGCTATTAAGTGGGGCTTTAAGAAATGCAATTAGTTTTTATGCAATGATGAATATCCACTAATTCTTGTCGCACAGGCACAAAGCAGGACGCGGAGGGAGGCGCTGCACACGAGCGAGGCAAGAACACACCCACTCCGTTTTATTTGGCCACTGAAACAAAATGTAATTACTTTTTGTGACTGTGAGATGAAGCTATGAAACTGCAATGTGACTTAATAGACTTTAAGGCTGATCATGAAAACGGGTTTTGCTGCATTAAACTGAAGAAACTCAAACTCCCACTTGTAGCACGGCAGGAACTGCGACTATTGAAATGCTAGCATGTTGAGGCGGGTCACACCGGCAGATAATTTACACTTCTCTGATGCTGCCAGTGTGACTTTGTCTTCCGTGGCCTTATCGGTAATTCTCTGAGCCTCACAAAGACATTTCCGTTCATTACTTTCACAACTACGCGCCGAACGATAACCAGCCTAATTATTCGAGCTAACAGCTACATACATTTTCCCTCCGAGCTTTCGCAACATGTGTCAGGTTGTGAGCGCGCGTGTGTGTCAGAGCATATGCCGCGCAACATCTCCACTTCTTTAATTTAGAATGCCAAAGGTAGCAACCCACGCAGCAATTAGAGGTGTTGGAAGAGTTGTGATTACATTGTAATTACCATTTAACTGACCGAGTTTTCAGCAGCGATTTAAGAAAGAAACCGCCGTTTGGTGAGACCTTTTGGGAGTTGGCTGCTCTGTCTGGTGCCGTGAAACAATTAACATGTGGCGCAATTATCACGCCGTGATACTAAACTGGAGCTTTACACTGTTGACGAAGAAAAAGGAAGTAAAATCCACACAATTAGGTGTCGCACTCATAAGACAGACTGTATTCATAAAGCAGCGCTAGTAAACAACATACAACAATTCATACCAGAAAAACACAGGTGTTAGACCAATAAATAAATACATATTACAAAGAAACAAATGCCGCGACAAAATAAACTAATAACAGTGACTGAAAACCTGACAGCAGTGGGCAGGAGGGAGCGCTGAAAACGTTCAACATCAATGGAGATATCCAATTGAATACATGAGAATGTAAAAGCAAAGTATTAAATCCATATTTGAAGACACAATCCATATAAACAGGGCGAAATGCTATTCAATATTTACTGACTGATTCTAGTATACAGTATATGTTAATGGAATACCAGTGTGGAGTACCAGGAGAGACAAAATGAAGAAATGAATGTGGAAATGGAAGTGGATATATGCAAAGTGGAAATAGTAATGGTGGTTCAGTTCAAGTGACCTTTCATGTGAAATAAATACAATCTGGCACCTGGCAGTATTATCAGGGCTACCTTCATTTGAACTTCATCCAGCCTGCAGCAGCCCAGACTACTTCTGCCTTTGGAGAGGAGTGAGGACATTCAGCTGTACCTACTAGACCAGAATCTTAACATCCCCGGTGAGTGATATATAAAGATATCCACGTCTTCTTCTCTTTTGAGGCTTCATGTAAAAAAGCTGTCAGCACTATTGAGTTTTTTTTTTCTTGAAAATGTTCTTGGATGGTACACAAAGACATGGAGGGAATAAGCAACCCATCGGTGGCAACTACTAAGAAACCCAGATTTCCTTCTCCAGAAAAGCCTCCTCTTGACTCTTTCCATGGTCCATGGTCAACCGAGGGAGACAGCATGTTCTGGACCTGCCCTGGGCAGCCATCCTTACTAGATGCACTTGTAAATGGCTGCTTTCAATGTGGTTCTATTGTGAGTCTCTCTATAATGAAAGAAACTGACATGTTCCATGTTTTCTCTCGTGCATTTATTTTGTTGTTGCCTGTCCGTTTCAGTTCCCTTCTTTGTTTCCAGCTTCCCGAGCGGCACGGCTGGGATTCATTTGCGAATCAGTCTCACATGCATTTCACCACCTCGGTCCCAGCTCGTGTTGCCAGATGGTTGCTTCGTGTCTGCACGGTAAAACTCCTTCAATCCTCACGTCTCCCGTTTCCCTGTCGTTCCAAATTCTGTGCATGGTTGACGTCTTTTCTCAGCCGCCTCCTTTGTAACTCTTGTTCCTCCACCTTTGTTTACTTGTGAGTGTTTTGATTAGACTCCCTTTTTCTGTTTCCCCGCGTCAGAGTTTTTCCTCGTGTGTCTGTGCCATCAAGATCCATCGCTGAGCACTTTTTGTTACTTGGGCCTTGTGAGCAAGGCATCTTCTGTTATTCCCCTCAGTCAGGCTTCTTTTTAATCGCCTGTTTTCTGTTTCAGGTTTCTCCCTTGGTTTACCATTCCTGTTTGTCCTTGTGTTTATATTATTAATATTAATAAATTGTAAGATTATCCTCGCCTCTCTCCTCTCTCTCCTGAGTCTTCACTAAACCTGCATCAATCCAGCTACTGGGTTCCACATCCTATACAAGCCATGTCAGAAACCGGTTAATGTTTTTTTTTCTTTGCACATTATATATTTTTTTGCTCCTCTCTTTCCAGTCCACCAAATTTGCCTCCATGCTCCTGCAGCAACTTCTATTTAAAGGCGTCTTCATCATTCCACTGTTGGTAGAGTTCACATCTTGCTCACTCGGTCGGAGTGCTCACCAGCCCGACAGTGTGTAGCACAGAAAGAAAGACAGGAGCTGACAAAATGACATCCAAAAGAATAAACAAATTACCTTTGGAGAGCCAAGTCACGCTGCAAACATTAATTACTCTGGGAATATTGAGCACTTGTTAATCCAACACGGCAGACAATTTATCAAGATGAACTGTATGCGCCTAAATCAACAGTTATCTGAGAAAAGCCACTCGGCTCTTATCAAATAATACATTGGCTGACAAGATAATTTTGCCATGAATATATTATTATAAGCTTAATACCAAACTAAGTTTCCCTAAGTGTTGAAAACAAGAGCTCAGCAGTTTGAATGAAAGTCACACTAATTCCAGGGTGTTAGATGGAACAGAAGAACAGCATTATTTGGTTGCTTCCCGAGTTCGTATAATAAAGCCATGGTTACTCACAGCCTTTATGCACATACTTCTGTTCATGAATCTACACTTTGTGTTGTGCCAAACAATAGCAAATGAAGTTAATATCTTGAGAAGTTATCTGGAGTCACGGCGCATAAAACGCGTCTTGAGTTTGGCGTCTTTTCTTGGCAAGTCGTGTTAAAGAAATTTAGTTCAATGGATCTTTGAGTAACCAGCAGATGCGCTTGACTGTCGAGTCAAACTAACATGTTACGGAACATCTGGCTGATGGCGATCGGAACAGAGAGAGGATGTGTTGTATGTTTTATAGTACTGTACCTTTCAGATCTCACCACAGTAAACTGCACTTGTTTCAATTGGAAAATACTAATATTGAAATTGTCAAAGCATTCCTATGTTTAACCTTCATATTCTATACACTAAATTTCACATATTTATAATACATTTAAAAGTTACATATTTTTACATACGTTTAAAATGTCATTTTAATGCAAAGCTACTGTATTTGTATGTGAAATTCAATCACTTCAATGAGGCGCAGTAGGATCCTTATTGTTCTTCTTAACCAGACCTAACATGTCTGGATGCACTTTTATTGATGATTTATTTCTCACATGACATGAGTCTGGTGCCAGGAACAAGGCCTTGCTGCAGACCTTCCCTAGACCTTTCCAAACCCAGGTACTGACATGTTGTTTGGCTCCTACTTTTGAAAACTCCCTGTACTTTGGCCTCGATCAGGCTTCACTTCGTTGCCTCCAGCTGGTCCAGAATGCAGCTGCGTGCCTGCTAACCGGCACGATCACGATCACCCCTGCGCTGGCCTCACTGCACTGGCGTCCGGTCACTTCCAGCATCCAATTTAACATGGGGTTCTTTGTTTTGAAATCTCTCACTCAGCTGGCTCCCTTACCTCTCTGAGAGGCTTGACCTGCACACCTCAGTCAGAGCAAGGGCCAAGCTGGAAGAACCAAACTGGTCCCATACTCTCCAACAGTCTCCCCCCAGATCAGACCTTTTTTTTCTTTGTTTTGTTCAATGTTAGATCAACTGAAATCTAACCTCCTAGTTTTAGTTTTTAAAATGAGTCGTCTTTTCAGTTGACTATCTTGCCCCTTAAAAGAATTGAAATTAAAAGAGATTTTGAAATGTTTGAAACACATTGACAATCTTTAAATATAGTACGTGTAAAATAAAATAAGACACAACCATCACTTTTGGCGTATATTTTTTATAATGTAATTTCACACTTACTCATACTGTCCTCGCTTGATTTTTTTTTTTTAACTTTTCATTTTTATTCAGTTTTCCATGGTCACCTCCTTTCTTCGGGCTTGACGGCCCCTCACAACAGTCCCGGTATATAATGAGGCCCCTGAGGAAATTTAATTTCCCACCTCTGCTCTAGAGCTGTACAGTCACAAGCTATAGCACAGTCACTAGCACATGCTTTTTTTTTCAGAATTTACAGTGCACATTTCCAGATTTTGATGGTGGTATTAACTCATCTGTATAATATATTTTTAGGAAGCGTTTTAGAAATATAATCTGTTAAAAAGCTTCCCAATTCATCTAATTTCATTCATATTTTCCCTAGGGGTTTGCATGTTCTCCCTGCGTGGCTTTTCTACGATATCCTAGCACAATCCAAAGACATGCTCAGTAGGACATTTGGACACGCTGAAATTGCTCCTAGGTGTGTGTTTGTGAATGGTGTGTGTGCCCTGCGGTGGCCTGGCGACCTGTCCAAGGTGTTAACTGAAGACGGATGTACATATGTATCTTTTCCAGCGGCTTGCTAGCCATTCCCTGTCCAGAGTCAACGTTGCTTGAGTTGGTTCAATCGTCAGGATCTTCTTTCATCCACGATTATTGGATACATTCCAATTACAAGTAACATCCGACTTACGACCGGGATAGGTTCCGACCAACCATGTCCTAAGTCGGATGGCATTCACGCAATGCGAGGGTTATAGGTACTACTGTAGTGGTGAGATGCTGGCATACTGTGCTGCGCTAACTGTCGTACGTGACGCTACGTTACGCTATGTTACTTTTCCTTTTCTGTCATTTAGTCTCATTTCTTTGTGTCAGGGATGAAAAGAGTCTCAATACAGCGCAGATCTCCATTCTGATCTTGAGATCTTGTCTGTGACAGTCCGGACGCGGCTTGAAGACAAAGCCAGCTCCTTAATGGTGTATTATTCATTGTTCTCCCACACACTGATGGACAGAGGAATTCTTGACCCATTTCATTCAGTGATACCAGAGACCCTTCCACTGAAAAGCAATTTATTTCACTGATCATTCTTGAACAAACTGTAATATAATAAGAAGCGGATTTCTCATTCTTGAAAGAAAATATTACCATTGGTTTCCTGTTGTCACCTTCAACGCAACTCTTGCAGCTTCTGGCAGCCATCTGTTTGAAAAGCAGACGTGCCGGTTTCCTTTCTTGTCTCACCATTACTTTTTAGCTTTGCTGGTGTGTTCAGCTCACTCACACTGATGCTCATTGTGCTGTCAACACAGATTTTAAATGCCCCGCGCCAGTCATCTGGAACCTTCTTCCTCAAAAATGTTTATTGGAAAAAAAAAAAAAAACTGTCTAAGTCCCCAAGGTGCTGAAAAGCAGCAAACCAAATATGCGCAGAATATGTAAGAGAACACTGAACACAGCTGGTGGCAATGCAGAAGAAAACCTTTTTTTTTTCCTTCATCCAACACTATGTATTTTGGGGTTTTGTTAGCAAGCTGTGATTTTATTTGTCACTGCGGCATAACTGTGTCTGTCTAACGGAATGTGCACACACACAACAAACAGCACATTCAACATTCAGTCGGAAAGAAAGCGCTCCGAAAAACAAAAAGTCATGTCTGACTTTGGACAAGTTTGACTGGGGGGATGCGAGATTATATTTCTGCACACTCAGACAATTGTCTTCCCTTTTAGCTCAGATAGTATCTGGAATCACCTTGAGATTGAGCTTGCAGATAACGGCAGATTAGATGGGCATGTAGATGTCTCCAGATAACGGTCTTTAACAGACAGCGAAGGCTCTAATGAGGACAATGAAGATGCCTGCTGTCGGCTGACGCAGTCGCCGTGTCATCAACCCTCTGTCGCTCGCTAAAGGGAAACCATCGAGAAAGCAGAAACATTGTCAAACCAAAATGGGATTTTCAACGTCAGTCTCATCTATGTACGTCGAACGGAAAACACTTTCCTCTTGTCCTCGGACAAGCACTGAAACACTAAAGGCAGAGGACCCTGTGATGCATTCTAATCTTATTTGACTTCATTTTTTAGTGCTGTCAGTCACTTATATATATATATATCAAATATCAAATATCAGTTGAATTGCTGTCATGAGAAGTTGCTAACTTGATAAATGGGGATGATTCAATCAGGTTTTTTTCGATACGATCAGCCAGAGTGCTGATCACCGCCGATCACATTTTTTGACAATGAATTTGTAATCGAAATGTTTACATGATGTGAACACAAGAGCCATTAAATCATTTTCATTCAGATAGGTTTTATTATATTTCTTCAAGGAGGCAAACAGTAGAAAAACCTTGCAGAATGCAGCAACTATTTTGTCAAAAGGACAACAGAAAAAAAGTCAAAGAATTTAATTTGATGTCAGACAACTCAGTGTGGTGAATCTCTTGAGGCTTTGCTATGTCCGTGAAAGATACGTTAGCGGGTCTCAGAGACAGAGAGCGCTACATTTCATGAAAGTTTCCACTCCGGACGCTTTTAAATGTTTCACATTCAGGTGGCTAGCGAACACTCCACCTGACTCCAAAACGGCACCTGAGTAAAACCTGAGTAAGGATGGTCATCTAGCTCTGTGAATTTAATGATTATTTTACGCTCGGAGTGTTGCTAAGCGTCAGCTGTGCTAACAGCTGTCGAGGAACCAGCGGTCTCACTTTCATGAGCCTGGAAAACTCTCTGTGCTCCGTAAAGTGGTGCTGCTTTAAATGGCATATTAAATTTCTACGTGCATCCCTGCAATGCACTGCATACACGTGATCGGTTGTTGTGATCGGAAATTAGCCGATCGTGATCGGTGACCGATCATTTTGAGCAACCCTATTGATAAATCCCAAATTTAAAATAATCGTTGTAACCGTGCAGCGTTGAGACAGATAAGGGCAAAACAAAGCAATTTAGGGAGGCATATTCTTAAGTTTTATTATCGCAGAGATTCACGATTAACATTGAGAAAATGGTTTTCACAAACCTGGGAAAAATTCCCATCTTTAGTTTTATCATGCCAACAGCCAATGAGCACAAGAACCAGTTGTCATTGATTCGGTGTGTAATGGCTCCTGATAGATGCCCAGTGGTCACCAGTAAGTGCAATACAAGTACCTTCAGCCAACAGCCTCCGTTTCAAAGCTTTTTCAGCACTGTACAATTCATGTATCCTGGTGACAGTTACCCCCTTAAATGGGCTCCCCACGGCCACCTGAATGGTCTCTCGAAACCCCCGGTGTTGTGCTCCATTAGGTCCTTCATTTTGAAAACACTAAAAAAGTTTTGTGATGAAAGCAGAAATAGCATCAATATAACAACAAATGGTGCATTTGTTTGGAACTGGAGAATTCCGCTGAGGACCAAAATGTTTAGTACAAATTCCAAGCTAATATTGGACACAAAAATGCATCCATCTCCTTCTACACTTTCCGCAACACACATGAATTACTCCTTTCCCATGCACTATATGAGTTTTCACAAACAGATCATCGAATTGAATTTACTGTGTGGGAAAAGCATTGCATTCATTTTTGTGCATGAGCGGTGCTTTGGCTGCATCGCCACTATAGAAACGCACAACTCTGATTTCATGGAAAGACATGCTAGATATCGATCAGTCAAATGATGAATTTATACAAAGAAAACAAGTTATGTATTCATTTATTTTTAGGTTGACAACATAACAACACTGACAGCCCAAATTCTTTTGTCTGTTTTACCCTTTAAGTCAGGATTGTTGCTTCGGTTTTGGTGCGCCGCCTCTCTCTCTCCTCCTCTGATACCATGATGCCAAGATTCCAGTGCCGTGAGCCAAATTGTCAACGCTTCCAAATCTGAGAACTTGGCCTCTCTACCGCCCCCCTCCTTGATTGTTTGTTTGGGTTTGTCTCCTGTTGGCATCACCTCCTGCGGTACATACGCGGTGACCACAATGTTGGATTCTCTATTGTTCCTGAGTGAGTGAATTGTTTTGAAAAACAGTTCGACTTGCTGTTAGTCTTTGCAGTTTGATGGTTGCATCATAAAGAAAATGCGACTTTATGCCCGTTTCCATTTATTATTTTGCGGTCATTGAGAGGAGAGTGCGCCATGAGATGATGTCATCAGAGAGCGTCACAAACAAACAACGCACTGGCCTGGATGTTTCTTAGCTGTTTCTCATCCATTAGCATTAAGCTATACCCACATGGAACCTCTGCTGTTGACTGACGACGCGGTTCAGCTTTTATTACGAGTCGGAGATATGAGAGAGTGTCAGGGGACGGGTGTTTTTAGCAGCACTTTGGTCACCTGCTTTTTAATCGACACTACAGGGAGTCATCAGCGTCTTTGGTTATGGTTTCAGGAAATGAAAGTTTGCTCAAAATATTAAACTGCGTGCTTGTCACAAGTCCGAAGCACATCGGTCTCCACAAATGTTGTGCAAGTTGTTGTGTTTGTAGTGCGTCAGTACTGTTGAAAAGTCGCCACTTTCGGGGAGAGAGCAGACGGGGTCTTGACGTCATTGTTTATTCACACAAGCTGTTTCCATAGCGAAAAGTTGTCATTTCTTTTTATCAATTCACAGAAAAAAGGCGTCTCCATTCATGTTTATTTTCACAATTTGGAAATTGAAATAATAATAGATGGATAGAGACTCCAGTATTGTCTTGCATTTTTTGGAAAAACAATAAGTTACGTAAATGATTTCACACCACCTTCAATCCAACTTGTAGGCAGAGTTCACTTCCTCAACCTGATGACGGTGACAAAATGTCTTGCTTTGAGTCTGGGTTGTTGTCTGTGTCACGTGGCTGATGTTGTCTGTGGCAGCAAATATTGTGTTTGTTTTGGGTGGGATTGTCTTGTGTCTGGAGAGCAGACTTCCTTGGCTGTTATTTGAAATGCAAGTCTGGGATTAATAAAGTTTCTGAAGTGAAGTCGGGGCATTTGTTGAGTCGAGTCAAGCGACTTTAATGTGCTGAACTCGTCTGCGACCAGAATGTGATCCTCCAAATGCCAGCGCGCACTCATAGCGCTGTCTGGCCAGGATGTCCACCACCTGTCTTATCAGAGGAGGAGCTGGATCAACTAAATGTGATGATATTTCTACCCTCCATGTTCCTCGCCGGTGCAGTAAATCTGAAGCCTAAACACAAGACACAATGGAATCTACTTAAAAAGAGTCTACCACACTTCAAGCATGAGCACTGAAGCTGTAGCATGGCAACCGCAGACAAATGACCACGGCCGGGCAAATGTACTCACCCAAACTCTGAGCACTCTCCTCACATCAAGTCATGCTTCATTTTTCAGATGAAAACACATTTACGTGACAAATGAGTGCACAATTAGTATTACAGAGAAATAAACAACAGAACTTATGGGGCTGCAACGAGAAGTAAGCAGAAAAAAGATCGCAGGTGGGTGCAAGTAGAGGAAGATCAGAGGTCCATGAAACATGCCAGTCATATCCAAGTCATCGAAAATGTAGGCAAAAATCGTGTCACAAAGTGTAACATAGGCGGCATGACATGGTACGGGACCATCACCATCATGATTCAACCCCTAAAACTGGAGCATGGAGTCTTTGATAAGGAGGAAGGGAGTTCAGCAGCAGAGCAAATCACCACAGAATCCTCCTTTTTTTGGTTCGATGTGAGGAACATTATGTCCGTGCGGTCAGTCCTTTTGCTGCTGGTGAACTTGTCATCCTGTTTGACAAGCTAAAGAAGCTCTTTCATAGCAGTAGAAATGCTCACTCAAATGACACGTTCAGTCGTCTTGATCTATCAAGACGATTATCTGCTTGTGTATTGGCTATTGTTGACAAACCTCTTTCTGTGTATGTGTGTGCTGCACTTGTTTATTTGATGTAATTGTACTTTCACACACGGTCCTCACAGGTCGTGTTTAAATATCGTGCATAACTCAACTTCACTGAGGACAATGACGTTGATGAATGAATCGACTTCAAGTGCTGCTTTTCTGAAATGAAGAGTCAAAGAAATGAGGCACTTGGCAAACTTTCCTTCAGCAGTTTATGGCACTAGTTACTTCAGTTGTTATGTTTTGCACTATTTGAATTTGAAAATGAGGGTTATGCCTCAACGGCCGAGCTGGAATACATAATGTTCTAAAAGCAAGTCAAGGTCAGCGTGAAGATACTGCATGAACAAGTAGTCAGGCGGGTCAGACTGCATTTAGAGGAGAATGAAGCGTGTGTGTGTGTGTGTGTGTGTGTGTGTGTGTGTGTGTGTGTGTGCATTTTGCTTTGTGAGGACAAAATAAAATAACTGGGACATTATTGCCTTGGGATACTTGCATTTACACAAACAGTCCCAAAAACAAATGTGTATGTTACTATTTCTACAATATGAGTTGACATAAATGTCCTTATGCTCATAGCACAAAAACCTTGGGACAAGCCGCTGTCTTGACAGGTAGTGTCCTGAACATGCTCATTACTTGCATGAGGAAGCTGTCCATGGTTGACGAAGAAGGCTTCATGACAATGATCCATACCTTCAACCCTGATAAGACTCTGCCCTGCAGAATCCACTCCACAAAGCTCAGAGACAGTCAATGGATGGATAAGTGTAGCAACTGAAGCCTACCTTGACAGGGGCATCCCAGCTTTACCACCTCACTCAGGACAGGACAGACACACTGCAAGTTAGGAGGGTTCTGCACGAGGGACAAAGCCCGTTTGACTCAACAAGTTGAGACCTAAGCCCTAACTGGGATTTAGCTCAAGACTTGAATCCATCTGGAGAGGTGGGTTCGCGCTCTCAACAGGGGGCGTGATTTTTGCCCCAGGCAACCCAGCGCTGGACACAGGAAACAACACCAGAATCGTGACTCAGTGCTGAACAGGATGTCTATGAGCAGCGAGTAGTGAGGCCATACTGAGATGCCGGTTTTAAAAAAGGGAGCTGGTTCAGCTTTTCGCATGAATCCACTGAAAGAGCAAAGAATATGCAGCAGAACATCTGCCAGGCCTGTAGTAGGCGCTGTAATACTCGAACAGCAAATGAAGAAGACAGCGCGGCGCATGTGTATATGAAGCTTGAGCGCTGTATAAGCAGGAGATCGCACATGGAAAGTGCCCTGAGTGTGGACCAATGACGAGGTTCAGCTTTTATTATGAATCGACGCTTTCACCAAAAGGAAGACAAGTGTGCGGTGGAAAAGAGTGATGCATTTGCAAGTTGATGCAGGTTTACCTAACTGTTAATTGTTCATGGTCGTGCTTGTCTATGTATTTGTCTGACAAGAATCTGGTGAAGTGATGGCTGTTATTGTTTTCCTTCAGCGTGCCTGTAATCTCCGTCACTTTCAGCGACTGTTTTCTTGTCATTGATGATGAAGATAAACGTGAAACTCTCACCTTTACTTGGGCTACGGAAAATATGCGCCACAACACATTTAGTATTCCGTTCAAGCCCATCACCAAACGGAAAATGTTATTTGTGTCCGGGGGCCGATGAGGACTCGACGTGATCGGTACTGACAGAGAAATCAGGTGAGCAAGTGCAGAGCATCAAGACGGTGAGGGCGCAGAATGTTATGCTTGCAATGTGTTTGAGATCAGCACCGCAGTGTCGCTTGACTGATGGACATCTCAGAGACGCACTTCTCCCTGACAAACCAACTATTCTTTGCCTCCAGCCCCGGCTGAGCAGAATAAATGGGACACAGCCTGGAGCAAAGAGGTGTGAGGCTGCACGCTGGGGGCGAATTGTACTAGTTAAAAATGTGATTCATCAAGTGATCAGAAAGATAATTGACAGATTTATCACACTACATGGAAGCACTCATCCCATTGAAGGGCTGGTTTTCAGCGCACATATCACCTAGTCATTTGGACTTGTCGGCTCCTCCTTGTCATAATTGTCTAAGAAGTGACCCAGGTGCAGATGATTGCAGGCTGACAGAAGGCACGGACAACAAGATTAAATGAAGAAATTTAATGGACAAGTTACAATAAACAAAACGATGAAGACAGGAACTGAAGGCGCCGGAGTCAAAACACGAACCAGAAAATACACAGAGGGACCAGGGAAAAATCTGCAACAAAAGTGAGGTGAATTAGATTCAACCTCCAAAACTAGGGAGAACACAAAAACGCTCGGATAATAACTCACGAGGTCCAGATCAACTAAAAGCGCTACGTGGAGGAGAAACACTCAAACTCACAGGAAGGGAAAAAACCTACACAATCGATAAATGAAAAGTGAGTTTAAGAACACACATGCGGTCTGGCTGAAGAATTGTGATCAAAACAGAAGCGGAGCAAGGAGGAGAAAGCGAAAACTCAGGAAGAGATTCAAGCACGCGCAGAAATCTAGAAAATTCATCTAGCGGCCAGCAGTCTGGAGCTCGCCAGGTGTTGATGACGGGTTGAGCTCCAGCTGCGCTGCCATTAAGCTGGATGGAACACAGGAAAAGGAAACTACAGGGGGTTAACAAAATAAAAGCACATGGAACAGACAGAATAAGAGTACAGAGTGCGGAACGTGACACTCCTGCTCCTGCTGGTTGGTACGAAAGGCTGTGATGGCCCTTTCTACGAGGGCCTACTAGTTGGTTCAAAATGCTCTCACCATCCCTTTTAATGGGTTTATGGTTGAGGTTAGGATCTGGATGAGTCGGCTGTTCTAAGCTGCCTGGCTGTTTTTAATGCCATAATACAAAGTGCATCTCACTTGAATTAGGGATTAGTAGTTATGCATGCTACCCCATTTAGCCATAAGATTCAGTCAGGGTGGCCAACATGTTTTTAATACATCATCATAAATGACTAGACGGCATCAATCCAGCAATATTTTTTTTTCAGAACAATAACAATATGATATTCCCTAGCTGCCTTATTAAGGCAAAACCATGTGTTTTGTAATCCATAATTTCTTGCAGCAAAACAAAACTCATCCCTCTCTCACTGAATGGTATGATCGCTGCCTACTCTACCAACTAGGAGGCACAGTAGGAGCCTACTACATTTGAACTATACTATACTATACTATACTATACTATAAAAAAACAGAGTGATTTTGTCTGTATCAGGTGCATCCACCTACTATTGAAATAACCATTAGTTGCAGCACTAATCTGAAGAACATATGCAGGTGAGGACAGTTTTAAAGTGCAGTGGTACCTTGGAACAAATCTGAGTTTGAACAAAAATTTCGAATTTTTTTTGTTCGGATTTTCAAACAGAACTCGAACGCCTGGATTTTCCGGAAAAAACATAACGTGCGACCCACGACGTGCTTTGGGTGCAGACGTGTTCTATTAGCTACATTTACTGACTGTTTTTTCTTCATATTGAGGTGTAAAACCTTTCCTGTCTCCACACTGGACCCTGGTCGAGTGTCACAGGGGAGGTGCTTGCTCTTCACACCTCCGAGGCTGGAGCGCGCACTCCAGGGTTTGATGTCCTGTTGTGGGCTGGAGCTGGGACAGGGATGAGGCGAGTCTGGGACAGAGCGTGACTTGGTTTATGACTTTGTCACAGCCAAACTGCACAGAAGCGCACATTCAGAGCTGGACACGCACCGGGCACCTCTTCACTTCTGGAGAGACCTCACTCACTCGGCAACCCCTCCCACATGCAGCGGCCACACACATAGAGGAACAGCGCACCTGCAGCAGACACTCTACATTCACTCCTACAAAAGACTATTTTAAGGCTTGGAACGCATTCTTTCTTTTTACATTAATTGTTTTGGGAAAAATCGATTCAGATTTCGAACAAATCGCTTCTGGAACGGCCTTCTGGAACGGCCTTCTGGAACGGCCTTCTGGAACGGATTGTGGTCGAGAACCGAGGTACCTCTGTATTGCATTGACAAACTGCGCCACCTTCCCTGGCTCAGCATTGACAAGGCGTTGTGAGGTTAAGACAAGGAACTACTGTCTACCACTGTCTATAGAAAGCAGAACAAATGTTGTACAGTTACCTGTGATCCATACATACCCTGTATTAACAGGGGCCCGTCAAAGGGCTGATTTGGCCCGTGGGCCACACAAGTGGCAGTCATCTATAGGACGCTATCTTTGTCAGTTTATTGAGAATGGATTCCTGCTGATGGGGCATCATATTGGTCAACTGATGAATACTCTGGATTGATTCATGGCCTGTTAGTCGTCAGAAGGGACGTCTGTCAACAGTTTGGATGTGAATGAAGGGTGAAGAAGAGAGGAAGCCGGAGAGAATAACAATTGTGGGCTGTTAAGTTGGTGAATAAAAATCAGACGCAGGAAGGAGAGAGGAGGAAACTAGACAAAAGCAGTCTTTAAATGTTTAAGTAGTGGAAAACATGCAGGTTCAATACATGGTAAAGTGGTTCATGTCAACATTTCCAGCCTCTATATTGAGCCAATGCATTATTAATGTATATCTATATTGTGTCAAAGGACTGGTGATTTAAATCATTTCCTCCTGCTGTGTCTATTGTGATTGACACGTGTGGTGTAGGTTTGATGTTCCTCTGTTTCAGAGGGTGGATTGCTCACAGCAAGATGAGGTACTAAAAATGGCACAAACGCCACACTGCGGAGCAGCAAAGCTAGCAACAAGCTATTTACTCTTTCAGAAAAAAACACATTTCATTATTTCGGAACAACTTTCCAAGGGATATGTAACGTAATGGGATATGAACAAACATTCCCTACAGAATGTTTTGGTTGGGTGCCACCTGTTAGTATATAATCCGTCCATCCAGGAAACTGCCATGTTGTCGTCACAACTATTAACGCAATTTCAACCAATCTCTGTGAGTTCCACAGGACTGAAAAAATGTCCAATAATTGCGACTTTCCCGAAAACACTTCAATCTCCTTTCGTCCCACCGCTCCACGCAGAATGTGCATCGTCATGTTCACTCCCACTCCACACCAAACGCTCACATTTGCCCACAAATATTACTTCCAAGGGTCACGATTCGGACGTTAATGATTCTGAATCGATTCTTAAATGTATAATAGACGGAAGTGAAAAGCTCGCCACCATCCAAACATTATATGGGGCAAACTTAGCAAACATGGCTGTCCGCCAGATCCATCTCTCTGCATGCTGCTCTGACCCTGTGTAACATATCACCAGATACTGTTTTAATTCGCTGGCTTGATGAGCCACTGAACAACTCCGGTCACACACACAAACATCCCCTATCTTTAACTCTCAGACATCGCCCAAACGTCCATCAGTCTTGTGATAAAACAACAACACTACATGCTGTCAGCCCAGATACTACTCACGAAACATCATAAAAAACATGTGCTTCATCATTTTACAATCATCATTTATTATTTAGCATGTAGTGTAACAATTTCAAATGGGTGACACACATGCAACAGGGAGGAGGTTGAGACTGGGGTTATGTCCAACAAATTTAATAATAAAACTAGCTGAATTACACTAAACTTCTATGGAGGAGAGGAGAAAATGGTGGGAGCAGGAAGTTGCCCAAAACAATATGACCAGACAGAGAGGGTTTGTGACATGTAGATTTTATAATTTTCTGTGTGTGGGGGGGGGGGGTTCTTTTTTTTTCTTTTTCCAAATGAAGAATATTTACTTAAAATAATGCAGTCTGGGGCTTTTTAAATTTGTTTTAGGCTAAACTGACACTAGTTTTTGTACAAGCTAATTTGCAAAGGTCATTATTCGATTGGATTACATTAAACTCCTGTCATGTTGTTCTACAACCATAAATGATGGCAACTTTCAAAGCAATTGTTTTTGAATGCCCTGCAAAATCCTTCATTTTGGGCCACAACAAAAAAAGTCCATGAAACTGGGGGGGCTGTACCATATGCCTACACACTGTGCATCATTGGGTTATTCATTCATTCACAGCTATTTTGGTTGCAAACAAAATAACTCATCACATTATAGTTTAACTACTGCCTAAGCCACTGTTGCTGTCAATGAACCATGATTCCAGCCAAGCTCTTGTACTTAAAGATAGCCAGAACTTAGGCTGCTTTATTAATATGAATTAATATAATAGAAATTGAATACTCATTCAACCATTTTGGAGCCCAGCTGCTGTGACCTAAAGCCAGGAAATCATCCGCACAGGAACACAAACAGTGTGCATATTGACTTGGGAGATTGGCCATAATTCATTTGTAGATCAATTGCAAGTACCATAGATGAAGGGATGTATCTTCATAAAAAAACAATCCATTTAAAACTGGCAGGAGCAGGAACTAGTGAAGGTGGAGGGGAGAGACTCGTTGCCATGTGGGAGAATTTGGACAGAATGAAGACCAGTCCGGATGCATCTGGGATTCAGCATTCAGGATCAGCTGCTTTGGTTTGAGATGGGACAAGAGAGAGAGTGGTCTCCGCATTAGGCAGCAAGAGCCCGGACCAGAGTGTCAGAACGGCATGTCACTTTATCGCTGCTCAGGGAGAGTTGGGAGTATAGAAACACACTCCCGCGCAGGCATTTGTCTTTCAGCCCAGCCAGTTTGGATTTCTTTGGCCAAAACAGTGTATAACCACTGCTCAGAAACAGACCGTTGCAGGAGCACCACTAGTGAGTGGGCACAGATCCGCCCTGTTTCAGCCAATTCTGACTATCACCAGGAGGACCACTGACTTCCTGCACTGAGCTCAGGCAGCTCAAGTAGGGAGTTAACACCTGCAACCAGTGGCTTCCGAAGTTTCCAGGTCTTGTCGAAGCCGCTCTGCTAATTAGCCTTCAAAAACAAGCGAACAAATCACTGACGTGACGGCAGCTGCTGGGTGAGGACAAAAAGTGTGGGTGCACTTTTGAAGAACACCATTCGGTGATTTCATTACTGGCTGTTTAATCCAAAATTAATAAGGGTGGTTATTAACCTTTTCCAACCTCGTTTCTTTTGAGAGTTTAATTTCGCCGATGTTTAGAGAAGCATAATGAGGCTGCTTGATGCATATCGCCCACGTGCGAAGATTTGTGCGCTCACACCGGGTGTGTGTGCTGGTGACTGGGACGTGGGTATCAGGCTTATACAGTACTGAGGATTTAATAACAGGTTATCATTGTCACATCCACGAACAAGGACTACCGTTCCCGTGTAAATGAGCCTTTCTATATTAATATTCCAGGTGACCTCTTCTTGCCTCAGCGCTGCTTCACCACACTCACAAGCCGAGGGGAGTCGCACTGTTAGAGGGAGATTCTCCTTTTATTAACAAGCAGAATGTATTTATCCTCTGCTGAAAAAATGTTCTGTCAACTCCGAAACAAGAGAATGGACTAAACAAGTCCTGTGTATTATTCAGAATCCCCAAAACATCCAGTGAACGAGTCACTGATGTCAGAGAAATGACTTGTCAGTGAGTGAATTCAATGAGAAATGCAGGAGTTATAATGGCCATTTCCTTGAGGGACCGTCCTTCATTAAAGAATGCCCTTTTACCGAAACATTTTCCAGTCAGGGAGGCACAAATGGCAAAGAGTCTAGTTAAGCAGTTTAGAATACGCTTGCTAGCTCTGTTAGTCTGACATCTTGATTAACCAGCTGCAGTAAAAATAAAAAAATCTGTAACTCACCACAGTGTGACTGGGGCTTGTTCTCAGCCCAGAGGGTTCGATGGGCAGGTGGCAGGTGAAGTAAACTCTGACAGCACCATCAGGATAACATGTATTCAATACTGAGTCAAAGAAAAAGCGAAAGGGAGAGTAATGTAACTCACTCTGATACTGCGACTCCTCAGAGTTGTCATGTCTGCACTCTGTTTGATCCATTCATTGTTATTTTCCTCCGTAATTGTCTCGTGCTTTTATTTTGGTACTCTCAATTGTTCTCGTATCCTGTTCCCTCCTTCTCTCCAGCAACACAGCTGGTGTTCATTTGTCATCAAGCCTCCCATGGATATGAAGCCGTTCCTCGCTTGCTCTATTTCTCCCCTTCGCCATTCAGCCCGCGTGTGAGCAGTTTTATAGACTCGCTCTTCATTTTCCTCCCTAACGTAGTTTATTCCTTGTGTGTGTGTGTGTGTTTCTCCACCACCGAGCGCTTTCTGTTTACTCCGCCTCGTGAGCTGAACTCCGAGTGCGTTTTGAACGCTAATTCGCCTTTCTTGTGTTCCAGAGATATACATATATATACAGATCAACAATGGACTTAGACTTGTAAAAGACACCATAATTGTCTTGCCTTTAGTGATGCAAAAACATAAACGTAAACAGACAACTAAGTTTGACCTGTAACCAACATGAACAGATAGCTGCACTCTAATGAGTATTAAGTCCAAAATGAGGTTGGAAACAACACTCCTGTGGAATGTCTCTTCTGGCAGTTCAGAATTCTCTGCCACTCTTGCCTTTACCTTACTTTACTTTTACAGTTATAATTGAAACAGAGTGTTATTCTGTGTTGTGTGTGAGGCGGAAGTGCGGAGAAAACGAGGGGGAAGCTCGAGCGATGGGGAGACGTACAGAAGCTATCATCACTGAATTGGTCTGTAACGCAGTGGCATTTGGCTTTAAATAGCAGTTGACACAACGTTGCGCGTGGAATGAATGGAGCACCATCCCATGGCTTACCTAGCCTCAACCTCCATCTTTTTAGGGTTAGGGTTATTACGTGTCACGCTGCCATAGAAGGCGGACCATGTGCTTCAATTGAAAACCTCAGCGCAGGACAAAGAAGTCCACATTCCGTACGTCAGCATATTACGCCATGGGAGTGAGGATGGGTTGCACTGACATTCAGCTGTCATCCCACACCATGGCTTGTTGAAAAGTAAACCGCATTGTATTGTTCCAGCTTCAGAAGATGACATTAGCCCGGGAATCTTATTATATATTATACCATTATCGTAAGATGGTAAAATAAAACTGAATGTTGTGCAACAATGAGCTAAATAATCCACAAAATGGGACTAAACTAAGGTAATACAATGGTTTTCGGATGCACTCGGTTCTAAGGTCTTTACAGTCCTAGAACCTGCCCACCAACTTAACATTTGGAGAATCAGTGGTTGCGTGATTTTTGATGGTTAAGACAGGAAATGGACTTAACCTTGGTCATGTCCGCCTAGGTTTGGCACCCCTTATTTAGTAGTGTAAATGACATTTGGAAATGTTTGGCTGAACAACAGTTTCACTTTCATGATCAGGATGTGTTGGGTGTTTAGAAGAGCAGACGGGAATTGAAATGGCCTGCCTGAGCTGATGTGATGGACGAATGCTGGAGCACATGAGCGCAAGAGTGATGTTAAAGGGAAGGATCCTGACGGGTCAAGTGGACAGCTGTTGGACAACCGGGGGAGACAAGCGAGAGGAAAACAAAGCCGTCCGTTCGATTAAGGAATCCGCAGACAGCACCACCGATCACGCTGAAACAATGACTGCAGATTGAATGGAGATGGGCAGTCAACAAAGAGGCGCTCATGCTGGGCGAGCTGCCCTGAGTGTTGTGTGAGTTAACTGTAAAGAGAGTTTTCATTTCAGAATGCAACAACTGAAATGCGTGACTGTCAGGTTTCTCGACCATTGTCCAAGAAGTGAGTGTTTAAAATGAAGATGTGATTGACTGACCTTGTCTGGTCTCCTTTTCTTCCCTTGTTCCACCAAAGGCTCAGCCAGCCATCGTCCTTCCTGCCAAACTTGCCACATAAAGAGTTCAGCTTCTACTTGCTTTTGTGGGAAAACTGTCGTGCAAGTGTACCTTTGTGTACTGCAGTACAGAATTGTGTGCTTGGGGCTTTAACGCAGTCCTGCCAGCATGAGCATGGTTGTGCCAGTTATGAGAGTTTTTCTGCCTTTATTGATTTAGTTACAAAACACATCGTAGCCGATATGTATGTCTCCATGCTGCCATACTGGATGGATGCAGTCCCAGTTATCAGTGATATGTTGCTGGTGCTGAACCCATCTTGGCTCTCACACGTCATGCTTATTGTTTACACATAGTTTTTTTTCTTTGTGTGTTCTCAGCTGAATCAACAGACATTTTATAGACATGTGACAATTCATCTAGTTGATCGAATCCTCCATAAATGTCCCTATGATCCAACTTTGTGTTTAAAAGCTACTGAATCGATCACAAGTCACTGAATCGTATTGAATTGTATCGTTCGAAATTAAACAAAATCGTCCTTATCACACCATGATGTGAATCGAATGGTTGCTAAAATGAACAGCCCTTATTTACCCCCTGCATTTCGGGTGATGTATAAGGCTGTGTTCCATGTTGAGCATTAGGCTCACATTTCCCCTCTCAAGGCATTTCCTGATGCCACGGGCAGTCCATCAGGGAAAAGGCATTTTTTTTACGTTCTGTACTTGAAATATAAAATTCATGTCACTTGGTATATACAGTACATCATGGACACATATGGTACCATACATATATATCACATAACATCAGAAGTGTTGCAGCAAGGGACACTTAGAATCGGCACCATCATCCTAACTCAAACCATTCCTTGCATTCAAGTTCAATTCAGAAGCCGTTTTTAACCTTATCGTGTCACACTGCACATGCCACCACCTGACATGGTGAGAGCTGCTATGCCTTTGGAATACTGATCTCTTTCTAAAAGATGCGTTTGTAATGAAAAATAAAGCAGAAAGAAATACCATAGTCACGTCCTTGTGGAAATAAAGTCCTTCCCGGACCAAGTGAAGACAACTATTTTTTCCTCATCAATTCAATGAATGTCAAAACATCCTTCTCCGCTCCAGCGTCTCTCTGTCAGATCCCTCATTGATTTGTTGCATGCTGTTGTAGTTCTTCCGGCTTCTTCTTTTTCTAAATTCCATTTTGGGATACAAGAGGACAATGTGTTGCAACGTGAGCAGTTAAATCACGTCCATGCATCGGATCGTGGAGTGTGTGAACAGGAGTTGTGAGCTGTCAAGTGCGATTCACTCGTACAGTATGAGCAGCTGAATACCGCGAAAAATGCGCAGCTTATTATTGAGACAAACGTGTGCTATGGAAGTGGAATTTTCTTCCATTCCATTGGAGGAGTTTGCTGTCTTTGACCTGTACCAAACGCAGCGTGGATGAGGAAACTAAGGCATAAAGAAATATTTAAACAAACAACACTACTGGTTATTTCTGTCCTTATTATTGTTCCTATTACATGTACATTCATATTTCTACAGTTATTTTCCCTGTATATTTCAGTGTTCATTCCTACATCTTTTTCCTTATTATGAATACGTCATTCCACTCCTCCTACACTCGCACGATTTAGAAAATTGTACCCGGTGGGTCAAGAATGAAGCATGAATCACGGTTGATCAAGACTTTGTGGCGAGCAGGGCAAACACAACGCATTGAGCTTGTCATGAGAACAGATGTGCTCTGAGTTTCTAACTGCAGATGGAAAGCTGAGGAGCTCCTTGTTGCCTTGGGGACAGCGTTGGGATATTAAATGTGTTTGGAAAAAAAAATGGTCTGGCAAGAATCCAGCCCTCAATTGAACACAATCCGACATGTTACGTGTTAATAATGTCAAAGTCTCATATTCATTATGTATTCATTCATTTTTCATTCTTTCACATCCCCTTACGTAGCGCCTAATTAGAAGATGTTTTTATCTTTAACTCCCCTGCACGTATTCTTCACAGAGGACCTGGGTTTTCAGACCTTCACGGATGAGGTCATGTTTTTTGTCACTGTGATGGTAGGACCTGGAGGGAAGGATTTCAACTCTCGGTCCTCGCAGACAGGCTTAAATGGGGCATGGGGTTATGGACAAATTGGTTCCGGTGGGAGAGCTAGGACAGGAAGTGGGCATTGAGGAATGACCCAATGACAGGCTGTGGCAGGAGAACTGAAGGAGCGACCGTCAGTTGTCAAGTCATATTGCTACATTTCAGTCAAGCGGCAAAATCATGTGATCCCTGTTTGAGATTTCTCGTGTCTCATTTATTTGTTATGGGCTGTTAAGAGCCCCTAAATGTCCACAATGTCGGCTTTGATCTGCCTTGAAGACCAGCAGAACTATAAGAACTGAAATCTTAAATAAGTCATAGGAGTAGTGGGGGAAAGTACTGTAGCGGCGCTAGCATGAAAACAAGAATAAAAAGATGTTTCTTGCCTGATGTTGCTCAGCAATAACATTGACTTTTGGACTCTTGTGGGTCAGCCACCCCAGATCTAAGTTGGATCACCACCATTACGCTTCTTGCCGAGTCGAGCCCAGCAATTATTTAAGTGGCTGCTTCAGATGCCCATTGCCACATATTTGAAAGACCCAATGTCATGTGCGTCTTGATCAATAAATGATGATGATTATTTATTTATTTAAAGCAGCAGCTGCAAGTTTTTCACAGCCACAGTTTATTGACGCAAAACCAAAAACAGCTCTTCCTAGACATGCTCATACATGTGATGCAGTCGCCTCTTGCTCTCACCGACTCACTGTAAAAAAAAAAAATTAAAAAAAAGTTGTGTCACAGGAAAAGTTGAAGTTCGCTCTGTTGGCCATCTGCAGGCAGTACACCCCCATACATGAGTGTTACATCATGTAACTTTCCAGTGATACCGAGCACAATCCTGCGACAGTCCTTGGAGGGGTTGCAGCATAAATGGCGAACTCTATCCTCCTCCTCTTCTGGTTCTACTAAATTAGCCATAGAGAGGCAGGGTGATTGTTATTCTTTCAGTGAGACACACAGAGCTGGCAGCACCGTGGTGCGTCCACAGGCCCCTCAAACTACAGAATACAAGTAACATCTGACTTACAACCTGCTCGACTTACATCCACCTGTAATTATGACCACGGCCAGCAGATGCTTTTTAAAAATTATTATTCAATGTCTTAGTATTCAATGTGGCACCGCAGCACGTAGCAGCCCAGCAATGCGTACGACAGTTACGGCAGCACAGTATCCCAACGTCTTACTCTCACACAGCCATCTACCACTACAGTAGTAGCTATAACCCTCACGTCAGCTATTTTGAATGGCATTCGACTTACGTCCAATATGACTTATGACCGGTTGGTCAGAACCGATGCTGGTCGTAAGTCGGGTGTTACTTGTAAATCATGCCCTGAATTTGTTCAATTTGCACAGCAAGTATGGGGACGGTTGGCAGCCCTAGAATGGCTAGACAAGCAACATTCCCAAGTTGGGAAAATGACTGCGAACAACAAAACAATATCAAATAACCAATACACATTTTGACCTTACATTCACGTGAATGTTTTCCCTGGCATTGTGCATGGACAGCAGCAATGAGAAGCAAGTGATATACAATACAAGTACAATACAAGTGAATGAGGATTCCATCAAAATCCTATATCCTAATGTACGACTCTATTCCTCGAACCACTATCAACATTTCCTAACATTTTCATTTAAATGCATTCAATAGATTTCAAGTTCAGACAGTAAAGTTTGGGCGCTGTGTTATTTTGTTTGGACTGTAAAATACTGATGACTCAGCAGGAGTCACTGTGAGGGGAGAGGAGTCTGTATTTAGATCAATCCCCCACTCGACCCTTTTAGCCAAGAGATAGCTTCAGGCTCCTCTGGATACCCCCGGAAACTGATCCACTCCCGTTTCATCCTCCAGCTGTACCTCCTGTCATGCTACTCTAATGCTCTCTTTACAAAGTCCTGCTCTTAGTACTCGATTTTGAAACCCCACTTCTCCACCTTGGGGACGACCTTTAGTGAAGGAGTACTTGCTTTTTTTAAAAGTGGTGATCTTGAAGATATATTTCCCACTCGAATATGCGTAAAGATGCAGTGAATCAGGCTTCCGATAGCATGCTCTATGCAGACTTTAGGTTGTGATCGGGGGAAAGTGTTTTTTTCGCACAACTATCATAGCGATGTATGCACAATGCAGTATTGTTTAATAGCAATGTTCACGAGTAAAGACCATCGAAAACTATCACTCCTCCTCTATGAGTGCTGTAAGTTGCGCAGTCAGCCCGCCTCTTCTTGTAACTGTCCAGCACCGATTTCTTGACTTGGCTCTGTTAAACATGTTTCCGTCAGCATTAGGACCCGGCTCTCTTGGTACTGCAGTGGACGATGCATCGGCTCTGCTCGCTCGCTCGAAAATTGCCCTGATTCCAACACAGATGGCGATGGTATTGATAAATATTCATGTTAGTACGAATGTGATAATTCTACTTCAGAATGGAAAAGGCTTGGCGTGGGCAGGCGTCTGCTGTTATGGACCACCACTGTGTGCGGAGCACCATCTATTGTATCTATTGTATTGTATATTGATCGCCATGTCAGGATTCACATCCTTCAGCTTATGAGGATTAAAAATGTGAGCTGCTATGTATGAAATACTCTGATAGATATTCACAAGACGCTAGAATCCTCAACGAAATATAGGATAATCACACTTTGATGTGAGACGTGATCATTGCTCTAATGATGGTCTGACCGAGCGGTCAGTTGGGGTGAGTGCACACATATTTATCGCCTGATAAAAAAGACCGTTTGTTGAAGCACTCGGCAATAGTCGCGCTCTGTGCCCTGACCTACCTGCTCGGTTTCAAGTAAGCAAATTCAGCGAATCTCAACACAAGCGCCGCATTGCACCTGATCGAGGGGGAGAATTTTCCAGCGAGCACACTTTCCAATCCTCCCGCAACCTTTCTAATCCTTCCCCCTCTCTCTGCCTTCATCTATCGCTCGAACTTCCCTTACATCCACCTCTCCCTCTCCTCTCCCTCTTTAGCCCCCAGGTTCAAGCTAAATTCATTCCAAGCACAATCATGGACATGACAGGAATACAAACCAGTTACTTGCTTCACACATGAAAACAAATATGAAATCTCTTCTGAACTTCTCGATAAGCTGACTGCACACACAAACACAGACACACACGATTGCATAGGATAAGACGGCAGTTCAAAGACGTCATCGCGACTCTCTCCTGCTCCTTCAGCGATGTTTACATTTAAAAACTGCTGCGCACATGCTGAGAAATGATCATCTTTACTGCGCAAAAGTCTGACTTTATACTGCGACTTTAAGTGCCATCTTGACCTGGTTTCTCCTTTTAGAGATCTTCATCTCGATGAGACTTGATATGCAAAGGTTATTGATCGTTTCATATGACTTTTAAGACTCGATCAGCTTCATATTGAACAGTTTCTACAGCGTTAATCTTAAAGTTTCTCTTAAACATTGTCAAATGTCATGAAAGTTGTGAGCGTGTTTATTTCACTTTAATCACTGACTTGCCTTTGGCACAACTGCTCAGTCTTTCAACAGTCTCAAAGGTCTTTGCTTTGATTCATTAATTGAATTTTCTCACAGGCTATGGAATGTGTCTCCTTTGTTTTTGATGTAGCCCTTGGGGTTTGAGTCAAGCATTTCAGCTCCGAGCAGATATCTCCCTTTCTTCTTGCAGTTTCGGCAGGAATTTACAACGCTAATAGACAGTTATTAGTCAAATTGTTTCCATCCACGATCCATGTTGCACTGACCCCTGCTCAGGTCACTGGGCAGCACCCGTGTAACCAGGGCCCAGACGAAACACCTGCTCTTTAATCATACCTTGGAGAATATGGAGGTTTTCTCGATGAACAGATGTAACCTCTGTGATCCAGCAGTCCAGTTGGAGTCCTGACTAAATGCCCAAACAACCTTAACTGACATCCCTTGATGTGCCATGGCGGCTGATCTAGTCTGAGCTTTTGCCAGGTGGCTTTTTTGTTGAAATGTGTTCCACCTTCGCTACATAAATCCATCCATTTATGTTCTTATAGAAATTTAGTTCACACTGAAGTTGGCATGGACCTCCTGTTAAAATGCTGGTGACATCCACTGAGCAGCAATTGAAAATGTAGAACTAAGGTTTTAAAGGGGCCCTGTTGTGCTTCCCTGCTGTAGTTAAATCTTACATTCTGAGAGTGTCGCTCTCTAACATGTTCCAGTTCGAACAAAACTTTCAAGATTGTTCGGCTCTCCACACCTCCGAGGCTGGAGCGCTCACTCCAGGGTTTGATGTCCTGTTGTGGGCTGGAGCTGGGACAGGGATGAGGCGAGTCTGGGACAGAGCGTGACTTGGTTTATGACTTTGTCACAGCCAAACTGCACAGAAGCGCACATTCAGAGCTGGACACGCACCGGGCACCTCTTCACTTCTGGAGAGACGTCACTCACTCGGCAACCCCTCCCACATGCAGCGGCCACACACATAGAGGAACAGCGCACCTGCAGCAGACACTCTACATTCACTCCTACAAAAGGCTATTTTAAGGCTTGGAACGCATTATTTCTTTTTCCATTCATTGTAATGGGAAAAATCGATTCAGATTTCGAATAAATCGCTTCTCGAACGGCCGTCTGGAACGGATTGTGGTCGAAAACCGAGGTACTATATATATATATATATATATATATATGCTTTTATAGTTTAAGGAGGTAAGGAGGGTTTATTATGTTTTTGTCTGTGTTTTTGTATGTGGCAAAATCATGTACTCAGTGACAGCAGCTTCACCGAAGATGGATTCACAGATTCTGACGGACAAACAAGTTCATATCCAGGACAAGTCTTCGGGAAAGCTCCTTGACTGAGCATGAGTGGCATGTCTTTGAAAATGCATCGTGAGATTCCGGCAGTGTTGCCAACTCCTCAGTGAGGAACTTTGCTATCAGCGGTCCTAGATGTCGCTAGCAGTTGCTAAATGACGTCAACACTAAATTTGCATTTACCGCCTGGAGGTGGAGCAGTGCTGTACACACCGTATCTGACTGCAGAAGGAGCTGTGTTGTGATACTTCACTGAGTCTGACAGGCATCAGAGTCTCTTTTCAAAATAAAAGTTGCCAAGAGGGTTTGGAAAGTCACCACATTTAGTGACAAAGTCAACATGGAGCTCAAGTTCCGCGTCCTCTGCATGAGCTGTGTCATTACCATGGTTCCATAATGTCAGTTCTATTGAAGTAAGAAAAACAAAAGAAACTAGTGACACAGTGTTTTGTGTCGCAAGAATATTTATTTTTAAAAGTATGATATTCTCGTGGATAAACTTAGTTCTTTCACATTCCTATGTATGACAGCCTTGTAGATAACCCATAAAACATAATCCCTTTAAGCACATGCTTCCAATTTAAAGGTTACATGTCAACCCCTGGGATTTACTTTAGACATTGTTCTTAAGAAGTGCCACGGTACGCTCAACCATGACAAAATGTTGACAACACTCTGCTGAAAGCTCAAGACCCTTGATGTCTTAACTGGATTGTATGACTCTAACAGATCGCTAACCTTAGTTAGGACTTTTAACCAAACTTAAACCCAATTATAATGACCCAGTTATTATGGAATTTGAAACCTGCAAATTGAGGTTTAAACTACTGGGGACCAGCACAATGCAAAATGTCCTCACAAGTAAGTGTGTTTCCTAGAACTTGTAGCGTGACTCAAGGTCCACAAGCACATACACGGACAGGGACGTTTGTATCTCTATCCTCACGGAGACCTCTCATTGCCATAGTTCTTTTCCCCAGCCTCCCAACATAAACATAACCATCCAAAACCAATGGTTCACCATAACCAGGAGTCAGAACCAAACTGAAACCTAGTTATAATGACCCATTCATTTTGAAGCCCTCATCCTCGAATTGAGGCTTAACCTTGTGGGGTCCAGCAAAAGGTCCCCACAAAAGCCAAAGGGCCCCACATGAGGGTGTTTTCCCCAAAATGAGACCTCACTAGGATGGGTGTTTAAACACACACAGACACACCTAAACAAACACACACTCTGAAGGCAGACACACTGTTGACCCAAAAGCTCAGGTATTATCAGAGATCAATATTTCATTTGCACTCTGCTCTTAGCTGCCGACTGGCATCTCTTCCTAAGGTAACCGCTCACGGATAAAGTTAGTTCTCCCCGTAGCTCTCTGCTCCAGAACACACACATGGTTGTTTGCTTGTTTGACACATTGGCCCGCTGCAGTGGCACGTGCATGACACTCCAACCCTTTTTGGATTCACACGTAGCAAAGCTCCATGATTCTGCCCCTTTTTGGTTTCAGACTTTGATCATCACACACATTTTGCTCCACTTGAACATCTCTGTTTACACGTCAAATCAAAGCCCGACCGCGTGAGGATCTCACCTCTAGTGTGAATGGAAGTACACACACACCACGCGCAATTCCACTTTGGTGTTCTGTGTCTGTTTGCTGTTGTGCTCAGACTAGATCAGGATAATGTATTGTTATTGTAAGCAAATGAATGGATGCAGTGTTCGTATGCTAATTCGCGGCGCTGAGCTGAGGGAAATGGGGAGCTGAGGACTGGCAGAACAGACAAGGGCAGAGCCTGGGTGAGCTGGAAAAAAAAGAGAGGATCTGGGATTTAGAAAGGTGGAGGCTGAATGATTGAGGAAGAGAGATGCAGCCCTGAGTGAGATTGGGGAGCAGGAGAGTAGACAAGAGGTCAAGAACAAAGAGATAGCGAGAGAATGAAAAGATATTTGGTTATAAAAGCATGAATAATGATTGAGCAAGACGGGAAGTTACACTTGTGCTGAGTGTGAAGCTCCCAGTGACGGAGATTATTCTGCGTGAACCTTATTGATTGCTTTACCTCACACTGCGCCAAAGACAATTTTGCACGTGGGATTGAGTTCATCATCACCTCAGTGTATGAAAACAGACCTGCAGAGCTCATAAGACTAATTGGACTTTTTCATTTTTTTGTGTTCATAAAGTCACTCCTTTAGATACTTGAATATTGCCAATGGCTTTAAAAGTGGTTGGCAGTCACTTTACTATTATAAACTTTAACAACACACAAAAATACATGTTGAGAAGCCACTCATGGCAGGAGCTACTTTACTCAACTTTTTCCTATGAATTCATCTCTTTTTCGTACATTGAACTTCACTACGTCAACAACTTCCATTTGTCCCTCAATGACATTGGACCGGTCGCCCAATATTTGCATCCATCAACGCACCGTCAACAGAGCCATTGTAATGAGACGATTTTTGGCACCTCTCCATTTAAAGTGGATGAACTCAGCACTCTATTTTCTATTCCAAGTTGGTGCTCTGAGCATGGTTCGCCTCCAATATTTTTCAGCCCTCTTGATTTAGAATGCAGTGTTGAGTACTTTGTGATAGTAATTGAATGGTCATTGTCAATATCAAATGGAGCAATAGTTATGAAGAGTGACATGAAACAGATAAAAGAGAAACATAAAATTCCAGCTCTTTCGTAACCAACCAAGGCGTCGCATGGGAGTAGGTGTATGCACATGCCTATGTGAATTCTCTGCCCTCAGTTCGAGCTCATCTGAGTCGCTGTCAGCTCAAAAATGAGACACTTGTTTCACAACCCACCCAGACTGTTCAATGGTGCGCTTGTCACTGCAGCCCCTACATGACAACTTTCTCATGTTTATTCAAAGAATTCAGACCGGAGCATCTATTGTCTCTATTTCCAGAATAACATCAGGAGATGAGTTGAGTTTTGACTGCACATGGCGTCGGAGCCATTGTTCATCGAGAGAAACACACCAAAAGCGAGAAAGGAAATAAAGAAGGCTGAAGAATTCTGTCACAAGAAGGTCAAGTGGAGATGTAGTGGATCATCTATCATTCATCATCTGTGGGTGCCATCTAGGAGGCCACTACCAACATAGCCCATCCCAGGTATCTCACCATTGTCCTCATGCAGTGCTTGTCCTGCACGAGCATCAGTACTTCTCAGACACTCCTGATTTCCACATACAATACGGAGCCAGACACAGTAGAACCCCTCTCTTTGCCCGGCATCTAGACTTCACACTGCTCTCTCCATCCCAAATTTCTTAGCTTCCTTCTTTTTCCTGAAATTGCCCCTCATTTCTTTACCACTGTCCACGTTCGTCGGTTTCACTTTCCTTCCTCAACCCTGAACAGCATTGTATTTGCCTCAACTTCATCATTTCAGTCCCTAACCTCACTCTACAGGCCAGTGGCCTATGGCTCCAGGCAACACTCTCTCCTGCCGTGTTCACCTCAGCCAATCTGTCACCTTCCTTGTACCAAGGATGACCCTCAACATTTCTGTCTCCTTTACCCACCAACGCTTCCTTATCTTCTTGGTTCTCATCATGCACTTGGTCATTGAGGTTTCAGCATCCTTTGCTGTGAGTCAAAAAAACTAAGTTCATCAAAACTCACCCAGCTGGTGGGGCGTCATCCTATAGAATAGAAGCTCTGAACAGAAAAAAAGCAGTAGGCTGAAGACTTGATGAGCACCTAAGGGCTTTTAGCAATAGCAAAATAGCAAAAATAAGAACTGATTTTTCATTTTCAGTTTCAACCCAGCCATTCTTGGTGCTTATGGTCGGCTCAATCAGCTGGCTTCATTTTCATGCTTTGTGTGGCTGTTATTAGCGCTCCATTATTCACCTCGATGTTAATGTTTGACCTCCTCTTATGAAATTCCTTCTCATTGAGTTTGCATGATTAAATAAAGATCTTTACAAGCAAGTAAATGATTCATCGGACTAAAAGGTCCTAAATGAATGAACAAAACAAAACTGCAACTGGAGAAACGCCGAGAAAAAAAATGGCTCATATTTGACTGAATGGAATTCATGGTCGTGACTATGAGTTCAAGGACTTTGCGCAGGTAAAGGGAAACAGAGCAGATAAAGAAGCTGCATCTAACATCACCCTGCATAGACAGAGGACAAAAAAATGAGACTTGGGGCACCAACTGTGTGATCTGTAGCAGACAGGGAATTGACAACTCTGACAACTTGCTATTTGCCTTGGAGGTTGTTTTAGTTAATTGCGCTGACGTGGATAAAAATAGTTCTTCAGACATCATCTTTTATGCTCGGCTGATGATCATTTATTATACGCCCTATATCTTACATAGACGCTGTGAATGGACTAACTTAAAGGTTACCCTGCACTGTAAAAAATTGCAGCATTCATGGCGCGCTATCATGAGGCCGAGGTCAGTGCTCCCATCCATGTTTTCCAAAAGAGAAAGCAAGAGTGACTTGTCCAGACAAAACATATGCTATATATAGTTGCAAATGATTTTTTTCAAATAAGTTATTAAGGAAATAATTTGATAATGGGGTTAAATACTCAGTCATCAGTGTGTTTTTTTCTACAGTAGCCGAGTTTAGAGCAGTGGAAATAAATGTATGCACGTGGTGGTGCCATGATCCTTCACCATGTCACAGCCACAGCTGCAAAATATGATCTTATTTCAAGCGCAGACTCATAATCGATGGGTTGCTCTTCTTATTAGGTCCTTGGAAAATGTGCAATAAACTCACTAACCACATTTATGAGGCTTTGATTCATGTAGTCCGTTCCCACTGAATGTTAAGAGGCTGGCAGGAGAGGTTATTCTTTAGTACTCTTCTGAAGAATGTTGTTGATTCAGGCAATTTGAGGGAGATGAGAGATGAGAATCAGTTTTGTTCAGACCCTCAAGCACCGAGGGTTTGGTTCACCTGCCTCATAATACCACTCATCATACGTGTTTTAACAGGCTTTTGAGGCGAGTTGGTGCCATATTTTGACATGTCAAACTAACTGACAATCCTCTCAAGCATCGGGTCTGAGCTGGGATTTTGATCTTCTTGTTTATATTATATTTGCATTATGTTTCTTCCTATCTTTCAACAAATACGTTTGACTGACAGATCCCCTGACTGGTCTGGTGACAAGTGCTGAGAACACTCAAGCAGCAGCCAAATGGGCATTCACCTCCAAGGTGAATAAAATACAAGAATGTACATTCAGGACTTTCTCCAATAAACAAGTGGGTCACCCGCATGGTCTGTGGATGGATGGTTGGGATGGATGGATGGATGGATGGATGGATGGATTGGATGGTTGGGATGGATGGATGGATGGATGGATGGATGGATTGGATGGTTGGGATGGATGGATGGATGGTTGGGATGGATGGATGGATGGATGGATGGATGGATGGATTGGATGGATGGATAGATTGGATGGATGGTTGGGATGGATGGATGGATTGGATGGATGGATGGATGGATGGATGGATGGATGGATGGATGGATGGATGGATGGATGGATGGATGGATGGATGGATTGGATGGATGGATGGTTGGGATGGATGGATGGATGGATGGATAGATTGGATGGATGGTTGGGATGGATGGATGGATTGGATGGATGGATGGATGGATGGATGGATGGATGGATGGATGGATGGATGATTGGGATGGATGGATAGATGGTTGGGATGGATGGATGGATTGGATGGATGGATGGATGGATGGATGGATGGATGGATGGATGGATGGATGGATGGATGGATGGATGGATGGATGGATGGGATGGATGGATGGATAGATTGGATGGATGGATAGATTGGATGGATGGATGGATGGATGGATGGATGGGATGGATGGATGGATAGATTGGATGGATGGATAGATTGGATGGATGGTTGGGATGGATGGATGGATGGATGGATGGATGGATGGATGGATGGATGGGATGGATGGATGGATAGATTGGATGGATGGATAGATTGGATGGATGGATGGATGGATGGATGGATGGATGGGATGGATGGATGGATAGATTGGATGGATGGTTGGGATGGATGGATGGATGGATGGATGGATGGATGGTTGGGATGGATGATGGATGGATGGATGATGGATGGATGGATGGATGATGGATGATGGATGGTTGGGATGGATGGATGGATGGATGGATGATGGATGGTTGGGATGGATGGATGGATGGATGATGGATGGTTGGGATGGATGGATGGATGGATGGATGGATGGATGGATGGGATGGATGGATGGTTGGGATGGATGGATGGATGGATGGATAGATGGATGGTTGGGATGGATGGATGGTTGGGATGGATGGATGGATGACAGACAGACAGATAGATAGATAGATAGATAGATAGATAGATAGATAGATAGATAGATAGATAGATAGATAGATAGATAGATAGACGAATAGACAGGCAGACAGACAGACAGACAGATAGATAGATAGATAGATAGATAGATAGATAGATAGATAGATAGATAGATAGATAGATAGATAGATAGATAGATAGATAGATAGATAGATAGATAGATAGATAGATAGATAGATAGATAACACATAATTACTACTGTGAGTGAGTAAAGTAAAGTGAGTGTAAAGTTATTTCCCATTGTATTCTATAATAACATCATAAAATGGATGTTGCGATGACATTTTTCTATTATCACTGAGCCTCCTGCACTTTATAGGTAGTGATGGATTTTTTTCTGTTTCTGCTCGGAGCAATAACATGCCTCAAGGCTTACCAGCCGTGGCACTGTGTGCATACTGCGGGCGGAGGCAGAGCCTGTGACTCACTCGTCGTTTCTGCAGCACCAGCAGCCTCCTGTATGTTCACTGTGGTCCAGCGCAGCATGGGTGTGAGTCCAGCTGTGCTTCTTTGGTCTGCTTACCTACAACTATGTGCTGCAGTCTGGGTCTGCTCCACAACATGAAATATCCATGAGGCAGGTTGGGCATACAGATGCCACAGTGCCCATGAAACCCCAGAACAGAGGTGTGTGTGTGTGTGTGTGTGTGTGTGTGTGTTTGTAGCAGCCATTACCGGGGGACAGGCAGCACTTGTGAGTATACATCTGTCACCATGTTCACCTGCAGAGCACGGCTGCACTCTGTTTTGATCCATGCTAGTGCTTGTGTTTATTGGCGCTGCCATATGAGGGTCATTAGAAATCCGCTCAAATGCAGCAAATGTAGATGCACACCAGCTCCCCTGCGCTGTCTCATTATCAACTCTGCAACTTCTACTGAGAGGAAAAACGGACAAAGCATTTGGCTATTATTCATCAATCGTCTGTGACTTCCACAGCCGTATGTTTGCAAGCATTTGCTTAGTGTCGGATGCAGAGGCCTTCTCAAGATATCAATGAATTAATTCAGGAATATGAGACAGAACAAAGTCAGAAGTGTCAAACTCACCTGCTGAGGTCAATACACTCAGTCCTGTGTTGAGTTCTGTGGGATTGTCTCAAGGTTGTAAATGGCCTGCCATACATTATTTTGTAATCGCTGAGTCAGCCACTATCTACTCTTATCCAAATAAAGTAAACTTTGGAGCGTAAATCATGGCATGGCAGCCGCGCTGGACCACTTTGAGGTCAAGCGCGGCTCATTCATCAGACGGGATGAAACAATGCCTGTCCAACACTGAACTGGATGGAGTCTAGCCTCAGGTGATGTGGGTGTCCAGGTCCCACATTTCAGCACCTCATCTGCACCACATACATATCTGCACAGCTGCACGCATGGCTCATCTGAAAGGACATGGGATCCCAGATCTCCCTGTGTGCCCTCAGTTGGCAAGCATGACACATCTAATTGAACAGAGTCACACTATTTCATCAGGGCGCGCTAGAACTTTTCAAGTCATTATCAACTTGACGTGTTAGCAGATGGCTGTTGTGTTTGTTTCTGAGCGTTCCGTCAATCCATCACTTCCTTTCCGCTCACACTATATTCCCAAATCCAGGTTCAGGCACATCGATGTGTGTGGATAAATCATCACTCAAATGGAGCGTATTGTATGTGAAATGAATGCACATCAGTTGACTTCACTCCTTCAGAAAGGGACATCACAAACAAAAGATTCATTCACCATGTGACGGATGAGGATGTGATGTCCTGCCACTTTTGGCAGGGCCACGAATGTGAAACTCTGCTGTTGAAACACATTGGGAGAGAGACAATACGATGCTGCGCCGGACTCCAAAATGGTGCAATCATTTGCACCGTTACACCCGTTCAGAAAGGAAAAAGATGTGAGCGGAATAATGTGGGAGAAAAGCTAGTGAGCTAAAAATCTGTCAAGGTTTTGGTTTCCCTTTCTGTCCGCGGTTGTTTTTGTAGATGGAAGTCAATAACCACCCATGGAGAGAGTCAATATGTATCGCATTTTATGTAGAATGAGTCGGCTTAAAGGGAAATTGAAGACAGTGGGAGAAGAGAACTCAGGCAAAGCCAGAAGCAGAAAGTGAATAGGTTTCAAGAGAACAGAAAGGAAAGAGGGCTACTTCGAGAGGATGTTGTGCAGACGGATGGTAGGTCAGGGGGGACCGAAGCAGGTAGAGCATACATCTGTCACCTTCTGCTCCTCCAGGTAGAGGAAGCTCAAGAGAAAGAGAGCGTTGGGAAGACAAAGAAGCAATGCCGCGAGCAAAAGCTTCACAAAACAAGTCCGCATTTCAGTGTTTATGGAACTCTGTTCATTAATAAACATCTGGTTGTGATATCCAGGCGCAATGTCTCATCCAGTCATGTGTCACCCTGAAATGAAAGCTGGATTACCCAGAGATGGGGCTGTCAAGAACAGGAGAGGTGGGAGGCAGCTGTGAGGGTGTGAGAAAATGAGCTCTGTATTTAGACACGGTTGCCACAACTCTACAGAGGTTCAGTTTGTCCCAGAAACTTATGAATAGTATCCAAAAGTGTCAGCTGATCTCCAAAGGGTGTGTGTGTGTGTCGCTGTGTGTTGAAGCAGAAGTCATAGGTTTAGCCACCGTGTGTCGTGCCGGGCCTTGTCTCTGCTCAGTCCCCTGGGAGTGCCAGCGCAAGAGGGAATGACCCAGAAAGGCAGGACACACAGCTGCGCAGACGTCAGAATGTCAAAGAAGCAACTCAGGTCACATCAATCTACGCTCAGCTATGGACTGGGTGTCCATTTTTTCAAGATATACAATCATTTGAAGAGGCTCGCAGCTCATGAAATGCTTGTGAAGGGATCATAAGATGTCACATCATGATTCATTTGTTGGATTTATAGCCTTCGCAAACATCTATTAACAGTCTATTTTTACGCCTATTTTTTCTCAATACGAAACTATTTTTTTCTCTTTAAGATCTGTCTGTCACATGTCTGTCTGCCTATCCATCTGTTGATCTAACACAAGATCATTCCTGAGTTGGCAGGTCCCTTCTTTTGCAGCCCAAAAATGATAGCGACACACTTTGGACCCACCATCACAGTTATGTTTTGAACTGACATGATTTATGCTGTTTTATTAGTTAAGGTTTTTTTTGTCCAAATTGTCCTCAATGCTGCGTGTTTCTTTTATACTGTGGCTTTACTTACCAGCAGGTAAACAATCTGCAGTTGTTCTCGTGCACTTAGACTTAAACTTAGACTTCCTTCATGTCATTGCATAAAGAAAACACAGCAACACACAACAAGTTAAGCAACATATTCAATGTTTCTCAGACTCAGTCAGGTGTGACAGAAACAAAGATATCTTTCTGTCAAAGTGGAAGACTGAGAAAGACCCGACTTGGGCTGAAACATATTTGTGTTTAAGACGCATGTGAAGCAACCTGAACATAATCTATTTTTGCCAAGGAGGTCGGGTGTATCCACAATGTTAGGTGATGAGACTAAGCTTTGTAGCTGCACACATCGCTGATGTATCTTAAGGTTTTATGTATTTATTTTTCTAACACATTGATATAAGTTGTGTTAAGCTCAGGATAACCAAAGGATGCCGGCTGGAGCCGTGAGGTGGGGGATACATCTCAGCCAGTCAATATGCAGATTGGTTGAGTAATGCTGGAGATCCAGCCATTTATCACTACCCCTTCAATAGCCAATACCAGGAAGCCTGAGCTGCAGTTAAATAAGACGTCTCAAAGCCTCGCATTCTAAAAGTGGGAGAACTGATGGATTTTCTAAACAATCCATGTGCGCTGCCTGTACATGATACCAGGATGTGATATATGAGACGGCAGTCAGCAACATCAGCACTAGGGCCTCGCCACATCGCAGAACTGTATCGTCGAAAATGCTTACATGTAAATGGAATTCATTGGCAGTTGTCGAGGAAAAACCTAAAATCAATGACACTGTTAATTGCCGTGTGCATGAGTACTGGATGAGATTCTGTAAATGTGGCCTACTGATGTATCTGGGGCTGTCAATACATACATTTTTATTCTCAGTTAATCACACTAAAGCTGAGTTAAATCCCAGGTAATGGCAAATCCGTCACCCATTGCACATCTGGTCTAAAGAGTGGCTAACAATGCTTACAATGTTGTGCATTTTAGTCACATGTACTCGAGGTTTACTGCACCAAAAACCGGAAAAGATCTCTGTGAAATGAATGTTTTCACTCCGTGTTATGGTATTAAAGGAATTACATCTGCTGCAGACACAGAGGAGCTAGTCGATATAGATCGAGCTACGTGCAGTGAGCTTTTTTGTGTCATGAAAAGCTTCATAAGGTAGAAGGTACAGTGCCCACTAAGGGGTTCTCACGCCTTGACAGAACTTGTCAGTCCGCTCACCTGAACACCGCCCATACGTCCTGCGAATGTGAGTGACAGACTTTCGCATGAATCGCCCTAACTGCCGTTTCTTTTCGTTGATATGGCGTTAGCTGTAAAAGCTCAACAATGACGTGAGGTACACAAACTAGCTAGCAGCGTTGGCTAGCCGTTTTTCCACTTTCCTTTGTTTTTGGAGCTAGAGTTAGGGTTAGGGTTAGGGTTAGAGTTCAATGACTGAAATTATTGCGATTGGATAATTTAACCAGAAAAATGTAAACACCGATTTCAGTCTTCAGTGTCAGTTGGTCTGCACCTGACACTTAGACAAAGGGTGGTCAAATCACACAGTTGCCGTAAGGCTGACACCAAAGTCACACACCTTTTTCTTCTCACCCACTTGTAGCCGACTGGTTTATATGTATTATCTAACCTTTATGTACTCTGTGGACCTCTCCCCTATCCACCTCCCCCTCCCTAAAATATGATAAATCAACATAAATATCATCAAATCTACACCTAATTCAGCTTCAAAAAGGCAAATTTCGCTGCATTTAGAACCAATATAAATGTGTGATTCATTTGCCATTCATTGCGAGCTAACTCCTATTCGCTGAGATGAAAAGATTTACCCCAGTGACAACCCTAGTTACGTTCTCTTGGGCGTCACAAGAGGGCTTTGCTGGGCCACAGTTAGAAGTCAGTGCATTCGTGTGTCAGCTTGACAAAATGCCTAAAGGTCTTATTGAACATCCCATTGACTCAGCTGTGGGTTGTGGGGTGTAAACACATTCATTCTGCTATAATTGATGACAAGTTAGAGATGGCCTCTCGCTAGCAGGCATGACCAGTGTCCAGATTAGCAGGGTCCTGTTACGCTCATTCAATTATTCAAGATAAAACCCACGACATCATTCCACTCCAAACTCTAATTCTTGAAGTAATTTCAAACAAATATAAATCAAGTACAAAGGCAATGGATTGATTTTAGTCGTTTCCATGGTGACTGGAACATCATATATTTCTGCTAAGGTCAATAGGTTTCTATGCATGTGTGAACCATTTTCTTTCCAGCGGACTCTACACAGTCCAGCTGTAGACGTTTATATCCCATAATCCCATGATTTTAACCAAACTAGGTGGAGAGGTCAGAATTTCATGCCGGTTTAGACTTTAAAGCTCGTGTTTGTCTGTGCCTGCTTTTTAACATCAAACATTTGTTTGCCAGGAATTCGCTTAAAAGTTTATTTATAGATTGGCTGTCCAAATATATTGGAATTGCTCTGATGCTCTGGCAGAACAGGGAGTTCTTTTAAAGTAAGTGGTATTAAAATTTGGTTAGTGGCTGCCTTATGCTGGTGCAGGACAATTTTGTGGCCATTTTGTGTTTACACGTGCTTCATCATTGTTCTCAGCGGTCTGAAGATACGCACTGCTCCTGTATCGTTCCTCCATTTTGCGGCATAAATAATGGGAATTCATTCAGTTCTCTACTGTCTAGCCATCTTCCTGCAGTGGATAAAGAAACACTGAAAGTGTAGTGGACTTTGGATTGGACATCAAGAATTGAAACTCAGACTGGTCGAGGTTTTACGTCCATGTTTACGAGCTCCTACAATGATCGACACCAGGAAAAGTGTCCTTCCTGAATCCTGAAGTGAATTAACACCATTGATAAAGGGAGCACATACATGATGGAAAAACAGAGACTTCCAAGGACAAGATGAGAAATGGGTTCCTCAGGGTCAGCTCATGTGCAGAGATTTGGAGAAGGCGAGGGAGGCCACATGGTCTGGAGAGGTAACACAGTGTTGGATGAAGAATGGTGCCACAAAAGGAAGAGGAGGAAGTCCATGGATGCGATGTAGGAGGACATGAGGAGGATAGGTGTGATATGGGAGGATGATCAAGCTTGGTCAAAATGGAGGATGAGAAAGGTCAAAAGTCAAAGAAGAGATTCTTATAACTTTTATATTATTACTTCATCGTAGAATTCTATAACAAATTTCACCTGTTTCAGAACAACAATATTGACACAGACTGACAGACATAATAATTGAAGACAAAATTAATGAATTATCCGACTAGCTAAAAAACTATCTAGTGCTGTAGTTGACACCACCTTCACCTTCATCTTCTTCTGTCGCTTATCCGTGGTCGGGTCATGGAGGCAGCATTCGGAGCAAGCCCAAACTTCCCGATCGGCACAAACCTCCTCCAGCTCCTCCCGGGGGATCCCGAGGCGTACCCAGGCCAGACCGGAGATATAATCTCTCCAGCGAGTCCCGGGTCTTCCCCGGGGTCTCCTCCCAGTAGGACATGCCCGGAACACCTCCCCAGGGATCAGATGCCCAAGCCACCTCAGCTGGTTCCTCTCGATGTGGAGGAGCAGCGGCTCCACCCCGAGCTCCTCCCGTATGACCGAACTCCTCACCCTATCACTAAAGGTGCGCCCAGCCACCCTGCGGAGGAAACTTATCTCAGCTGCTTGTATCCGCGATCCCATCCTTTCAGTCACTACCCAAAGCTCGTGACCATAGGTGAGGGTGGGAACGTAGATCGATCGGTAAATCGAGAGCTTCGTCTTGTGACTCAGCTCCCTCTTCACCACGGCGGTCCGATACAGCGACCGCATCACTGCTGCCGCTGCACCAACCCGTCTATCAATCTCATGCTCCCCTTTTCCCTCACTCAAGAACAAGACCCCAAGATACTTAAACTCCACCACTGGTTTTGACACCACCAAACCCAAAAGCAAGACCAGAGCGTTTCCAGAAGGGCAAGATCAGAGCATGGGTGAATCCCAATCTCTCCCTTAATCCTCAGTCTTAATCTTCAACCTTAGTCCTCAAATCCAAGGGTTAATAAAGACAATACAATGGTATTGCTTTCTCCATTAACAAAAAAAAACAAAAAAACATTGGACACTTGCTTTCTTGCCGCTGGACGCCATTTTCTTTTCTGACTGAAAATATGCAAAAGTAGTCTGGGTATTCCTCAATCCTAAAGTAGGTGCCAGTGGATCTCAAAATTGAGGAATATTCTTTCCTCAACTTAACTTCCTGAGTGCGTGTCTTAGGGCAAACATTGAGATTGGGAATTTGACGGAATAAATGTTTGTAAAAAAATGTTTACTTCATCATGGCCAAGAACGAGACGGGACAGAATGAAAAAGCTCAATCATCACTACATAACTGTCATTGTCATGCCGAATGATTTCACAGGTAAAGTGATACAGTACTTGATACAGTATTTTAGGGTAAAGCACATGGTCTAACACCACGTCTTCATTCCACAAACCTTACAAGGACCAACTTTTCTGCCAACTCCGCAGTTGGAAATATGTTTTCGAAACGATATTTGAGCGGTAATCGGATTCCCTCTCTTGAGGTTTTGACACAATCAAAAGTTTTTGATAACACCATGTGTTATTACTAGTTTTCGTGCAGACCTTGATCCCGTCTCAGGGCTGTGGTTTAGCTGTCTGCTTCATTGCCTGCCACACAGATGCATCTGGTTCTTACATGGAAGGAATTTATATACAATTTCGGCAAATATTATCTCGTACCACACGTTATTCTAGCATCCAGCTCTATGTGTTGCTGCCATGAATCTTCTTGTGCTAAAGTGGAGTTCTTGTCAGGAGATGATGTCTCAGGATATGAAGGTGGCGTGACGCAGAAAACCCATCAACTGGACAAACTCTTAACAAATGACAATCCTCTTCAGAGAATGAAAGAAAGAATGTTGCAAATAATCATTATACTTCATATTATTATTTATGTTCATCACCAACATTAGACATTGAGGTGTCAGGCGTCTTTATTTTGGATTTGACGGCAGCGGTACAGTGGGAATGCCATCACTGGCCAGGCTCGGTGGTCCATGTCAAAGAGTGTCTGTGGAGAAGGAAGAGCACTGGGACTGTGTGCAGTTGGAGTGATGAAGACAGAGTGGTGGGCAGGAGATGTGGGTGATTGATGGGACTACAGGGGAGAGTTAGACTCCTGACGCGGTGTGATTCCACTGATTTATATTTAAGGCAGTGCTCTATGACTCTCTGAGGGGTGAAGGAGAGACAAGAAGGAGGAATGAGGCAAAAGTGATGACATAAGATCGCCATGGCAAAACTATCCGTCTATCCGAGGCGCTGCTATTCTGTGGGTGGGGGTGCGTGAGCTGGTCTGCCCCTCTATATATATATATACTCTCTCTCTCTCTCTCTCTCTCTCTCTCTCTATATATATATATATATATATATATATATATATATATATATATATACACACAGTGTTACCTCGGTTGTCGACCACAATCCGTTCCAGACGGCCATTCGAGAAGCGATTTGTTCAAAATCTGAATCGATTTTTCCCATTCCGTTCCAAGCCTTAAAATAGTCTTTTGTAGGAGTGAATGTAGAGTGTCTGCTGCAGGTGCGCTGTTCCTCTATGTGTGTGGCCGCTGCATGTGGGAGGGGTTGCCGAGTGAGTGACGTCTCTCCAGAAGTGAAGAGGTGCCCGGTGCGTGTCCAGCTCTGAATGTGCGCTTCTGTGCAGTTTGGCTGTGACAAAGTCATAAACCAAGTAACGCTCTGTCCCAGACTCGCCTCATCCCTGTCCCAGCTCCAGCCCACAACAGGACATCAAACCCTGGAGTGAGCGCTCCAGCCTCAGAGGTGTGGAGAGCGAGCACCTCTCCTGTGACACTCTACCAGGGTCCAGGCAGGAAAGGTTTTACACCTCAATATGAAGAAAAAACAGTCAGTAAATGTATCTAACGGGACACGTCTGCAAACAGAGGCTGCATTATACACAAGAATAAAGCACGTCGTGGGTCAGCTGATCGGTCCTCGCACGTTATGTTTTTTCCGGCTTTTTTTCAGGGGCGTTCGAGTTCTGGATTTTCGTTCGAAATCCGAAGCAAAAAATGAAATTTTTGTTTGAACTCCGATTTGTACAAATTCTGGGATGTTCGAAACAGAGGTACCATATATATATATAACCTGTGTAACTATGAAACAATGAGTATAAACATTGCATTCTGGACACAAGCAAGTCAACAATTATTTAATCATTAAATTCTATTCTATAGAAAATAATTCATTTCTTCTGGTTAAATGAGCAGTGGTTGAAGCTACTCCTCTCATTCTAGCAACAGTGTGTACTCATATTTAACATTGGTCACAGTCTTGATGGTCTGTTGGAGAGATTGGTCGTATTGCCGTTATGCTTTCTTCACCTTTACACATCCAACACACTGTGATCTCTTCCTCCTAAAGTCAAAATGTCTCCACACACTGGCACCCAACACTGACTTCATCATACCTCACTCCGCTGCTTCCATGCTGCTGTTTTGTTTCTCTGCTGAATCGTGGCAATGCAGAAAATACATTTATTCAGAGTCTGTTATGATGAAATGCAATGTATTATTTTCTAATATTGACACTGTCAGTTCATTGCATTTTCAAACAATTTTCGATCGATATGTGCCGTCAGGAAGGCCAACCTGCCGAGCTCAGACCAACGTAGTCGGATCGTAGGGATCTAAATCGATCCATCAACCTACTAGAGCTAATCTAATCTTTTTAACAGTGCTGCACTCTACCAAACACCTTTTTTACCCTTTTAACCATTGACTTCTGACTTCCTTTAGAATCAAAGAAGAATTTTTTTGTTTCAAGCGGTCAAACTTTTTTTCCCAAGTGCTTCATGCTGCAGACCAATGGATGGGGTTGCACAGGTCTGACCCTGTCCCAGGTTCAATCCCACCACGCAGCATATAAAACCACCCACCAGCCCAGGATAACTATATATGGTGCTCAACCCATTCAGCAAACTATGTAATTGACTGCTCACAATGTGCGATAAATAAAAAATAACTTAACTGAAAGTCGAAATAACCAGATACATTATGGTCTTTTTTCAACCCTGAATGAAGTTTTCTGTTCCGGTTACTGACATAAATGAAGTTGAAGTCACGTCTCCACTTGACATGACCACACTTCTGCACACACTGGCTCAGGAAGTTGGTATGACTCAACTGACTATGAGGGAGGCTTTTAGCTTTGGAACGTGGTTGGACCTGGTGGTTCTGCAGCAAGGACCCTGTTTTTTCAGGCTTAGGCACCTGCCCCAATCTGTAGGAACTGCAAACTAATATCAATTATCAATGACAGGGTTGAAAAATATTTTGTGAGCTGACGAAAATGTCGTCATTTAAGTAAAACACATGATGAGGCTCAACATAACCCATTTTTAAAAGGGGTTTGAACCCAGCACTGGATGTGTGTGACTTTTAAAGTGAAGAAAACATTACAATCCAAGGTTCTTTTGTTTTGTTTGAACATATGATGAACATGAGAAAACCATGCAAGCAATGAGGTTTTATATGAGGAGATGCATAAACATGTATGAAGCGGAGATGAACTATTATGGTAAATGTGGTTTCAATATGAATATTTGAGGGAGTCACCTGTAATTCAAAACACAGCTTGCCACCTTCTGTGCATTTATTCAGTGTCTTTATTTCAGCTCCAACAGGGGTCAGCCACTGTTGAAAACCACTCCAGCTGCCATCATCCAACACCCAATGTTCAGAGCAGTAGTGCTCCATAAACCCCTAATAGCTGCGCAGTATTTTGAACTGAAAACATTTGTTGTCAGCAGAGATAAGATTAATCAACAGCGTGCATGGCTGGTATGGTTACGGTAAATTAGCTGTTGATTTTATCACATCACATTGCCACTTGAGGCACTTTATCGTTTGGAAAATGGTTTCAGGCTGCACTTTAACATGTGAGATCTACAGTACACACACACACGTAGAGACAAAGCAGCCGGCCGGAGAGATGGAGATAAAGGCAGGAAGGAAATGTTTCATACAGTGACTTCCACCATAAACACACTTCAAGCATAGATATTAAAAATAGATGTGAACAAAGACCCATGTAATGTGCACATGAGTGAATCCAGATGTAATGAAGGCTTCGGTGATAGTGAAGTGTCGCCTTCAGCAAACCTGAAAAGTGTGACAGAAGAGGATTTCTCCGCAGTTGAGCATGCATTCGTAATCATCCACATAGTTTTGATGTGTGAGGTGCAAATTTTCAATGCTTGTGTTTCATGTTGAAGTTTTTTTTTTCTTTTTTTTTTCTCTCATATGGACAATAGAGGCAACACAGGTTGATTAATAATGCAAGTGTTGTGAAGGTAAAGCAGGCTTTGTGTCTGGAGAGACAGAAGAAGTAGCAGACAGTCTGAAAAAAAAAAAAAAACAAAGAAAAAACAGCATGGGGATCTGGGCAGGGGGCTAGTGGAATTGCATAGCAACAACACACAAGTGACTGGAAGGAAATACGTTTTGGTTTTTTTTCTTTTTTTTTCAGATCTCATCTGAAGCATTTGGTGAAGGAATATTTAACTGAAGATGAAAACCAACATTGAAGTACTGAACCATTTAGGTAACGCATAAACTATCCGAGTAAACTATTTAAAAAAAGTCACCTAATCTACAAATTTCCTGGCTCTTGCAGATGTTTTATATGTTGAATTGCTCCTCTCCATGATGCTGTAAGGCCCTCATCATGATGACACTCTGTTTCGAAGTTCTCCCCTGTCGGAAATCTCAGTGAATGTGAGGTTACAAGGGTCAAGCCCACTGTTACGTGACAGTGGATTTGACAGGTCTTCACCTGCCCACCTCCTCATTACATCCAGCCGTGCTGACATGATAAGTCAGATCATTTGATGAAGCGAGCAACAGAGGACGGT